>NC_134548.1:60530424-60885432 GCF_050624435.1 Tenrec ecaudatus | reverse complement strand
GGGTACTTGGACTATCTAGGTTAACTAGGGGTTCCTTGGACTACGTATGTTAACTAGCGGACACTTGCACTATGTAGGTTACCTAGCGGGCACTTGGACTATCTAGGTTAACTAGCAGGCCCTTGGACTATCTAGGTTACCTAGCAGGCACTTGGACTATGTAGGTTAACTAGCGGACACTTGAACGATCTAGGTTAACCAGCGGGCACTTGCACTATGTAGGTTAACTTGCGGGCCCATGGATTATGTAGGTTTACTAGGGGGCACTTGGACTATCTAGGTTAACTAGCGGGCACTTGGACTATGTAGTTTCCCTAGCGGGCATTTGGACTATTTAGGTTGCCTAGCGGGCACTAGGACTATGTAGGTTACCTAGCGGGCTCTTGGACTGTCTAGGTTACCTAGCAGGCACTTTGACTATCTAGATTAACTAACGGGCACTTGGACTATGTAGGGTAACTAGCGGGCACTTGGACTGTCTAGGTCACCTAACGGGCACTTGGATTATCTAGGTTAACGAACGGGCACTTGGACTATGTAGGTTACCTAGCCACCACTTGGACTATCTAGGTTAGCTAAAAGGTACTTGGACTGTCTAGGTTCCCTGGCGGGCACTTGTACTATCTAGGTTACCTAGCTGGCACTTGGACTATGTAGGTCAACTAGCGGGCCCTTGGACTATCTAGGTTAGCTAACGGGCACTTGGACTATGTATGTTCCAAGCGGGCACTTGGATTATGTAGGTTGCCTAGCGGACATTTAGACTATGTAGGTTTCCTTGCGGGCATTTGGACTATGTAGGTTACCCAGGGGGCACTTGGACTATGTAGGTTAACTAGCGGGCATTTGGTCAATCTAGGTTAACTAGCGGGCACTTGGACTATGTAGGTTCCCTAGCGGGCATTTGAACTATATAGGTTACGTAGCGGGCACTTGGATTATGTAGGTTGCCTAGCGGGCACTTGGACTATGAAGGTTAACTAGCGGGCACTTGGATTATCTAGGTTAACTAACAGGCACTTGAACTATGTATTTTCCAGAGCGGACAATTGGACTATGTAGGTTCCTTAGCGGGCACTTGGACTATCTAGTTTCCCTAAAGGACACTTGGACTATGTAGGTTAACTAGCGGACAATTTGATGATCTAGGTTAACTAGCGGGTACTTGGACTATCTAGGTTAACTAAGGGTTCCTTGGACTACGTAGGTTAACTAGCGGACACTTGCACTCTGTAGGTTACCTAGCGTGCACTTGGACTATCTAGGTTAACTAGCAGGCCCTTGGACTATCTAGGTTACCTAGCAGGCACTTGGACTATGTAGGTTAACTAGCGGGCCTTTGCACTCTCTAGGTTACCTAGCGGGCACTTGGACTATGTACCTTCCCTAGCGGGCACTTGGACTATCTATGTTAACTTTTGGGCACTTGGACTATGTAGGTTACCTAGCGGACACCTGCAATATGTAGGTTACCTAGCGGGTACTTGGACTATGTAGGTTAACTAGCGGACACTTGCACGATCTAGGTTAACTAGCGGGCCCTTGCACTATGTAGGTTAACTCGCGGGCCCATGGATTATGTAGGTTTACTAGGGGGCACTTGGACTATCTAGGTTAACTAGCGGACACTTGGACTATGTAGTTTCCCTAGCGGACATTTGGACTATTTAGGTTACCTAGCGGGCACTTGGACTATGTAGGTTATCTAGCAGGCACTTGGACTATCTAGGTTACCTAGCAGGCACTTTGACTATCTAGGTTAACTAACGGGCACTTGGACTATGTAGGGTAACTAGCGGGCACTTGGACTGTCTAGGTCACCTAACGGGCACTTGGATTATCTAGGTTAACGAACGGGCACTTGGACTATGTAGGTTACCTAGCCACCACTTGGACTATCTAGGTTAGCTAACAGGCACTTGGACTATCTAGGTTCCCTAGCGGGCACTTGTACTATCTAGGTTACCTACCTGGCACTTGGACTATGTAGGTCAACTAGCGGGCCCTTGGACTATCTAGGTGAGCTAACGGGCACTTGGACTATGTAAGTTCCAGAGTGGGCACTTGGATTATGTAGGTTGCCTAGCGGACATTTAGACTATGTAGGTTTCCTTGCGGGCATTTGGACTATGTAGGTTCCCTAGCGGTCACGTGGACTATGTAGGCTCCCTAGAAGGCACTTGGACTATGCAGGTTAACTAGCGGGCACTTGGACTAACCAGGTTACCAAGTGGGCACTTGGACTATGTAGGTTACCCAATGGGCACTTGGACTATCTAGGTTAACGAACGGACACTTGGACTATGTAGGTTAGCTATCAGGCACTTGGACTATCTAGGTTACCTAGCAGGCACTTGGACTATGTAGGTTACCTAGCGGACACTTGGACGATTTAGGTTAACTAGCGGGCACTTGGACTATCTAGGTTAACTAGCAGGCCCTTGGACTATCTAGGTTTACTAGCGGGCACTTGGATTATCTAGGTTAACTAGCGGGCACTTGGACTATGTAGGTTAACTAGCGGGCACTTGCACTCTCTAAGTTACCTAGCGGACACTTGGACTATGTACCTTCCCTAGCGGGCACTTGGACTATCTAGGTTACCTAGCAGGCACTTGGATTATGAAGGATCCCTAGCGGGCAATTGGACTATCTAGGTTACCTATCTGGCACTTGGACTATGTAGGTTAACTAGCGGACACTTGCACGATCTAGGTTAACTAGCGGGCCCTTGCACTATGTAGGTTAACTAGCTGGCCCATGGATTATGTAGGTTTACTAGGGGGCACTTGGACTATCTAGGTTAACTAGCGGGCACTTGGACTATGTAGTTTCCCTAGCGGGCATTTGGACTATTTAGGTTGCCTAGCGGGCACTTGGACTATGTAGGTTACCTGGCGGGCACTTGGACTATCTAGGTTACCTAGCAGGCACTTTGACTATCTAGGTTAACTAACGGACGTGGACTATGTAGGGTAACTAGCGGGCACTTGGACTGTCTAGGTCACCTAACGGGCACTTGGATTATCTAGGTTAACGAACGGGCACTTGGACTATGTAGGTTACCTAGCCACCACTTGGACTATCTAGGTTAGCTAAAAGGCACTTGGACTATCTAGGTTCCCTAGCGGGCACTTGTACTATCTAGGTTACCTAGCTGGCACTTGGACTATGTAGGTCAACTAGCGGGCCCTTGGACTATCTAGGTTAGCTAACGGGCACTTGGACTATGTATGTTCCAGAGCGGGCACTTTGATTATGTAGGTTGCCTAGCGGACATTTAGACTATATAGGTTCCCTAACGGGCACTTGGACTATGTAGGTTCCCTAGCGGTCACGTGGACAATGTAGGCTCCCTAGAAGGCACTTGGACTATGTAGGTTAACTAGCGGCCACTTGGACTATGTAGGTTACCCAATGGGCACTTGGACTATCTAGGTTAACGAACGGACACTTGGACTATGTAGGTTAGCTATCAGGCACTTGGACTATCTAGGTTACCTAGCGGACACTTCGACGATTTAGGTTAACTAGCGGGCACTTGGACTATCTAGGTTAACTAGCAGGCCCTTGGACTATCTAGGTTTACTAGCGGGCACTTGGACTATCTAGGTTAACTAACGGGCACTTGGTATGTGCAGGTAACCTAGCGGGCACTTGGACTGTCTAGGTTACCTAGCGGGCACTTGGACTTCTAGGTTAACGACGGGGACTTGGACTATGTAGGTTGCTTAGCGGGCACTTGGACTATCTAGGTTAGGTAACGGGCACTTTGAGTATCTAGGTTACCTAGCGGGAACATGGACAATGTAAGTTACCTAGCGGGCACTTTGACTATCTTGGTTACATATCGGGCACTTTGACTATGTAGGTTAACTAGCGAGCACTTGGACTCTAGGTTACCTAGCGGGCCCTTTGACTATGTAGGTTTCCTAGCGGGTACTTGGACTATCTAGGTTAACGAACGGGCACTTGGACTATGTAGGTAACCTAGCGGGCACTTGGACAGTCTAGGTTACCTAGCGTGCACTTGCACTATCTAGGTTAACGAACGGGCACTTGGACTATATAGGTTACCTAGCGGGCACTTGGACTATGTAGGATCCCTATCGGACATTTGAACTACTTACGTTACCTAGCGGGCACTTGGACTATCTAGGTTAACTAGCGGGCACTTGGACTATCTAAGTCAACTAGCGGGCCCTTGTACTATGTAGGTTAACTAGCGAGCACTTGGACTATCTAGGTTAACTAGCGGACCTTGGACTACGTAGGTTAACTAGCGGGCACTTGGATGATCAATGTTAACTAGCGGGGCCCTTGGACTATCTAGGTTAGCTAACGGGCACTTGGACTAAGTACGTCCCCTCGTGGGCACTTGGACACTCTAGGTTAACTAACGGGCACTAGGACTATCTAGGTTAACGAGCGGGCACTTGGACTATCTAAGTTACCTAGCTGGCACTTGGACTATGAAGGTTACCTAGCGGGCACTTGGATTATCTAGGTTACCTAGCGGGCACTTGGACTATGTAGGTCAACTAGCGGGCCCTTAGACTATCTAGGTTAGCTAACTGGCACTTGGACTATGTAGGTTAACTAGCGGACACTTGGACTATGTAGGTTAACTAACGGGCACTTGGACTATGCAGGTAACCTAGCGGGCACTTGGACAGTCTAGGTTACCTAGCGTGCACTTGGACTATCTAGGTTAACGAACGGGCACTTGGACTATATAGGTTACCTAGCGTGCACTTGGTCTATGTAGGATCCCTATCGGACATTTGAACTACTTAGGCCACCTAGCGGGCACTTGGACTATCTAGGTTAACTAGCGGGCACTTGGACTATCTAGGTCAACTAGCGGACACTTGGACAATCTAGGTTAACTAGCGGGCACGTGGACTATCTAGGTTAACTAAGGGGCCCTTCGACTATGTAGGTTAACTAGCGGGCACTTGGACTATCTAGGTTAGCTAATGGTCACTTGGACTATGTAGGTTAATTAGCGGGTACGTGGACTATGTAGGTTCCCTAGCGGGCATTTGGAATATATAGATAACCTAGCGGGCACTTGGACTTTGTAGGTTACCTAGCGGGCACTTGGACTATCTAGGTTACCTAGCGGGCACTTGGATGATACAGGTTCCCTAGCCAGCACTAAGACTATTGGTTCCCTAACGGACACTTGGACTATGTAGGTTCCCTAAAGGGCACTTGGACTATATAGGTTTCTATCGGGCACTTGGACTATGTAGGTTAACTAGCGGGCACATGGACTATCTATGTTACCTAGCGGGCACTGAGACTATCTAGGTTACTTAGCGGGCACTGGGACTATGTAGGTTAACTAGAAGGCACTTTGACTATCAAGGTTACCTAGCGGGCTCTTGGACTATGTAGGTTACCAGCGGGCACTTGGACTATCTAGGTAAACGAAAGTGCACGTGGGCTATGTAGGTAACCTAACGGGCACTTGGACTTTCTAGGTTACCTAGCGGGCACTTGGACTATCTAGGTTAACGAACGGGCACTTGGACTATGTAGGTTAACTAGCGGACACTTGGACTATCTAGATTAGCTAACGGGCAATTGGACTATCAAGGTTACCTAACGGGCACTTGGACTATGTAGGTTACCTAGCGGGCAATTGGACTATCTAGGTTACCTAGCAGGCACTTTGACTATCATGGTTAACTAAGGGGCACTTGAACTATGTAGGTTGCCAAGCGAGCACTTGGACTATGTAGGTTCCCTAGCGGGCGCTTGGACTATATAGGTTCCCTAGCGGGTACTTGGACTGTCTAGGTTAACTAGCGGGCAATTGGACTGTCTAGGTTACCTAGTGGGCACTTGGACTATGTAGTTTACCTAGCAGGCACTTGGACTATGTAGGTTAACTAGCGGGCACTTGGACTATCTAGGTTACCTAGCGGGCACTTGGACTATGTACGTTCCCTAGCAGGCACTTGGACTATGTAGGTTAACTAGTGGGCACATGGACTATCTATGTTACCTAGCGGGCACTTAGACTATGTAGGTTAACGAACGGGCACTTGGACTATGTAGGTAACCTAGAGGTCACTTGGACTGTCTAGGTTACCTAGCGGACACTTGGACTATGTAGGTTAACTAGCGGGCACGTGGACTATCTAGGTTAACTAGCGGGCACTTGGACTATGTAGGTTCCCTAGGGGGCATTTGGACTATATAGGTTACCTAGCGGGCACTTGGATTATGTAGGTTGCCTAGCGGGCACTTGGACTATGTAGGTTAACTAGCGGGCACTTGGATTATCTAGGTTAACTAACAGGCACTTGAACTATGTATGTTCCAGAGCGGACAATTGGACTATGTAGGTTCCTTAGCGGGCACTTGGACTATCTAGGTTCCCTAAAGGACACTTGGACTATGTAGGTTAACTAGCGGACAATTTGATGATCTAGGTTAACTAGCGGGTACTTGGACTATCTAGGTTAACTAGGGGTTCCTTGGACTACGTAGGTTAACTAGCGGACACTTGCACTATGTAGGTTACCTAGCGTGCACTTGGACTATCTAGGTTAACTAGCAGGCCCTTGGACTATCTAGGTTACCTAGCAGGCACTTGGACTATGTAGGTTAACTAGCGGACACTTGAACGATCTAGGTTAACCAGCGGGCCCTTGCACTATGTAGGTTAACTTGCGGGCCCATGGATTATGTAGGTTTACTAGGGGGCACTTGGACTATCTAGGTTAACTAGCGGGCACTTGGACTATGTAGTTTCCCTAGCGGGCATTTCGACTATTTAGGTTGCCTAGCGGGCACTAGGACTATGTAGGTTACCTAGCGGGCTCTTGGACTGTCTAGGTTACCTAGCAGGCACTTTGACTATCTAGATTAACTAACGGGCACTTGGACTATGTAGGGTAACTAGCGGGCACTTGGACTGTCTAGGTCACCTAACGGGCACTTGGATTATCTAGGTTAACGAACGGGCACTTGGACTATGTAGGTTACCTAGCCACCACTTGGACTATCTAGGTTAGCTAAAAGGCACTTGGACTGTCTAGGTTCCCTAGCGGGCACTTGTACTATCTAGGTTACCTAGCTGGCACTTGGACTATGTAGGTCAACTAGCGGGCCCTTGGACTATCTAGGTTAGCTAAGGGGCACTTGGAATATGTATGTTCCAAGCGGGCACTTGGATTATGTAGGTTGCCTAGCGGACATTTAGACTATGTAGGTTTCCTTGCGGGCATTTGGACTATGTAGGTTACCCAGCGGGCACTTGTACTATGTAGGTTAACTAGCGGGCATTTGGACAATCTAGGTTAACTAGCGGGCACTTGGACTATGTAGGTTCCCTAGCGGGCATTTGAACTATATAGGTTACATAGCGGGCACTTGGATTATGTAGGTTGCCTAGCGGGCACTTGGACTATGTAGGTTAACTAGCGGGCACTTGGATTATCTAGGTTAACTAACAGGCACTTGAACTATGTATTTTCCAGAGCGGACAATTGGACTATGTAGGTTCCTTAGCGGGCACTTGGACTATCTAGGTTCCCTAAAGGACACTTGGACTATGTAGGTTAACTAGCGGACAATTTGATGATCTAGGTTAACTAGCGGGTACTTGGACTATCTAGGTTAACTAGGGGTTCCTTGGACTACGTAGGTTAACTAGCGGACACTTGCACTCTGTAGGTTACCTAGCGTGCACTTGGACTATCTAGGTTAACTAGCAGGCCCTTGGACTATCTAGGTTACCTAGCAGGCACTTGGACTATGTAGGTTAACTAGCGGGCCTTTGCCCTCTCTAGGTTACCTAGCGGGCACTTGGACTATGTACCTTCCCTAGCGGGCACTTGGACTATCTATGTTAACTTTCGGGCACTTGGACTATGTAGGTTACCTAGCGGACACCTGCAATATGTAGGTTACCTAGCGGGCACTTGGACTATGTAGGTTAACTAGCGGACACTTGCACGATCTAGGTTAACTAGCGGGCCCTTGCACTATGTAGGTTAACTAGCTGGCCCATGGATTATGTAGGTTTACTAGGGGGCACTTGGACTATCTAGGTTAACTAGCGGGCACTTGGACTATGTAGTTTCCCTAGCGGACATTTGGACTATTTAGGTTGCCTAGCGGGCACTTGGACTATGTAGGTTACCTGGCGGGCACTTGGACTATCTAGGTTACCTAGCAGGCACTTTGACTATCTAGGTTAACTAACGGACGTGGACTATGTAGGGTAACTAGCGGGCACTTGGACTGTCTAGGTCACCTAACGGGCACTTGGATTATCTAGGTTAACGAACGGGCACTTGGACTATGTAGGTTACCTAGCCACCACTTGGACTATCTAGGTTAGCTAAAAGGCACTTGGACTATCTAGGTTCCCTAGCGGGCACTTGTACTATCTAGGTTACCTAGCTGGCACTTGGACTATGTAGGTCAACTAGCGGGCCCTTGGACTATCTAGGTTAGCTAACGGGCACTTGGACTATGTATGTTCCAGAGTGGGCACTTTGATTATGTAGGTTGCCTAGCGGACATTTAGACTATATAGGTTCCCTAACGGGCACTTGGACTATGTAGGTTCCCTAGCGGTCACGTGGACAATGTAGGCTCCCTAGAAGGCACTTGGACTATGTAGGTTAACTAGCGGCCACTTGGACTATGTAGGTTACCCAATGGGCACTTGGACTATCTAGGTTAACGAACGGACACTTGGACTATGTAGGTTAGCTATCAGGCACTTGGACTATCTAGGTTACCTAGCGGACACTTCGACGATTTAGGTTAACTAGCGGGCACTTGGACTATCTAGGTTAACTAGCAGGCCCTTGGACTATCTAGGTTTACTAGCGGGCACTTGGACTATCTAGGTTAACTAACGGGCAGTTGTTATGTGCAGGTAACCTAGCGGGCACTTGGACTGTCTAGGTTACCTAGCGGGCACTTGGACTTCTAGGTTAACGACGGGGACTTGGACTATGTAGGTTGCTTAGCGGGCACTTGGACTATCTAGGTTAGGTAACGGGCACTTTGAGTATCTAGGTTACCTAGCGGGAACTTGGACAATGTAAGTTACCTAGCGGGCACTTTGACTATCTTGGTTACATATCGGGCACTTGGACTATGTAGGTTAACTAGCGAGCACTTGGACTCTAGGTTACCTAGCGGGCCCTTTGACTATGTAGGTTTCCTAGCGGGTACTTGGACTATCTAGGTTAACGAACGGGCACTTGGACTATGTAGGTAACCTAGCGGGCACTTGGACAGTCTAGGTTACCTAGCGTGCACTTGCACTATCTAGGTTAACGAACGGGCACTTGGACTATATAGGTTACCTAGCGGGCACTTGGACTATGTAGGATCCCTATCGGACATTTGAACTACTTACGTTACCTAGCGGGCACTTGGACTATCTAGGTTAACTAGCGGGCACTTGGACTATCTAAGTCAACTAGCGGGCCCTTGTACTATGTAGGTTAACTAGCGAGCACTTGGACTATCTAGGTTAACTAGCGGACCTTGGACTACGTAGGTTAACTAGCGGGCACTTGGATGATCAATGTTAACTAGCGGGGCCCTTGGACTATCTAGGATAGCTAACGGGCACTTGGACTAAGTACGTCCCCTCGTGGGCACTTGGACACTCTAGGTTAACTAACGGGCACTAGGACTATCTAGGTTAACGAGCGGGCACTTGGACTATCTAAGTTACCTAGCTGGCACTTGGACTATGAAGGTTCCCTAGCGGGCACTTGGATTATCTAGGTTACCTAGCGGGCACTTGGACTATGTAGGTCAACTAGCGGGCCCTTAGACTATCTAGGTTAGCTAACTGGCACTTGGACTATGTAGGTTAACTAGCGGACACTTGGACTATGTAGGTTAACTAACGGGCACTTGGACTATGCAGGTAACCTAGCGGGCACTTGAACAGTCTAGGTTACCTAGCGTGCACTTGGACTATCTAGGTTAACGAACGGGCACTTGGACTATATAGGTTACCTAGCGTGCACTTGGTCTATGTAGGATCCATATCGGACATTTGGACTACTTAGGCCACCTAGCGGACACTTGGACAATCTAGGTTAACTAGCGGGCACGTGGACTATCTAGGTTAACTAAGGGGCCCTTCGACTATGTAGGTTAACTAGCGGGCACTTGGACTATCTAGGTTACCTAGCGGGCAATTGGTCTATGTACATACCCTAGCGGGCACTTGGACTATCTGGGTTACCTAGCGGGCACTTGGACTATCTAGCTTAACTAACGGGCAATAGGACAATCTAGGTTACCTTGCGGGCACTTGGACTATGTAGGTCAACTAGCGGGCCCTTGGACTATGTAGGTTAACTAGCGGGCCTTTGGACTATGTAGGTTAAGTAGCGGGCACTTGGATTATCTAAGTTACCTAGCGGGCACTTGAACTATGTAGGTTAACTAGTGGGCCCTTAGACTATCTAGGTTAGCTAATGGTCACTTGGACTATGTAGGTTAATTAGCGGGTACGTGGACTATGTAGGTTCCCTAGAGGGCATTTGGAGTATATAGATAACCTAGCGGGCACTTGGACTTTGTAGGTTACCTAGCGGGCACTTGGACTATCTAGGTTACCTAGCGGGCACTTGGATGATACAGGTTCCCTAGCCAGCACTAACACTATTGGTTCCCTAACGGGCACTTGGACTATGTAGGTTCCCTAAAGGGCACTTGGACTATATAGGTTTCTATCGGGCACTTGGACTATGTAGGTTAACTAGCGGGCACATGGACTATCTAGGTTACCTAGCGGGCACTGAGACTATCTAGGTTACCTAGCGGGCACTTGGACTATGTAGGTTAACTAGAAGGCACTTGGACTATCAAGGTTACCTAGCGGGCTCTTGGACTATGTAGGTTACCAGCGGGCACTTGGACTATCTAGGTAAACGAAAGTGCACGTGGGCTATGTAGGTAACCTAACGGGCACTTGGACTGTCTAGGTTACCTAGCGGGCACTTGGACTACCCAGGTTAACGAACGGGCACTTGGACTATGTAGGTTAACTAGCGGACACTTGGACTATCTAGATTAGCTAACAGGCAATTGGACTATCAAGGTTACCTAACGGGCACTTGGACTATGTAGGTTACCTAGCGGGCAATTGGACTATCTAGGTTACCTAGCAGGCACTTTGACTATCTTGGTTAACTAAGGGGCACTTGAACTATGTAGGTTGCCAAGCGAGCACTTGGATATGTAGGTTCCCTAGCGGGCGCTTGGACTATATAGGTTCCCTAGCGGGTACTTGGACTGTCTAGGTTAACTAGCGGGCAATTGGACTGTCTAGGTTACCTAGTGGGCACTTGGACTATGTAGTTTACCTAGCAGGCACTTGGACTATGTAGGTTAACTAGCGGGCACTTGGACTATCTAGGTTACCTAGCGGGCACTTGGACTATGTACGTTCCCTAGCGGGCACTTGGGCTATCTATGTTACCTAGCGGGCACTTAGACTATGTAGGTTAACGAACGGGCACTTGGACTATGTAGGTAACCTAGAGGTCACTTGGACTGTCTAGGTTACCTAGCGGACACTTGGACTATGTAGGTTAACTAGCGGGCACGTGGACTATCTAGGTTAACTAGCGGGCACTTGGACTATGTAGGTTCCCTAGGGGGCATTTGGACTATATAGGTTACCTAGCGGGCACTTGGATTATGTTGGTTGCCTAGCGGGCACTTGGACTATGTAGGTTAACTAGCGGGCACTTGGATTATCTAGGTTAACTAACAGGCACTTGAACTATGTATGTTCCAGAGCGGACAATTGGACTATGTAGGTTCCTTAGCGGGCACTTGCACTATCTAGGTTCCCTAAAGGACACTTGGACTATGTAGGTTAACTAGCGGACAATTTGATGATCTAGGTTAACTAGCGGGTACTTGGACTATCTAGGTTAACTAGGGGTTCCTTGGACTATGTAGGTTAACTAGCGGACACTTGCACTATGTAGGTTACCTAGCGGGCACTTGGACTATCTAGGTTAACTAGCAGGCCCTTGGACTATCTAGGTTACCTAGCAGGCACTTGGACTATGTAGGTTAACTAGCGGACACTTGAACGATCTAGGTTAACCAGCGGGCCCTTGCACTATGTAGGTTAACTTGCGGGCCCATGGATTATGTAGGTTTACTAGGGGGCACTTGGACTATCTAGGTTAACTAGCGGGCACTTGGACTATGTAGTTTCCCTAGCGGGCATTTGGACTATTTAGGTTGCCTAGCGGGCACTAGGACTATGTAGGTTACCTAGCGGGCTCTTGGACTGTCTAGGTTACCTAGCAGGCACTTTGACTATCTAGATTAACTAACGGGCACTTGGACTATGTAGGGTAACTAGCGGGCACTTGGACTGTCTAGGTCACCTAACGGGCACTTGGATTATCTAGGTTAACGAACGGGCACTTGGACTATGTATGTTACCTAGCCACCACTTGGACTATCTAGGTTAGCAAAAAGGCACTTGGACTGTCTAGGTTCCCTAGCGGGCACTTGTACTATCTAGGTTACCTAGCTGGCACTTGGACTATGTAGGTCAACTAGCGGGCCCTTGGACTATCTAGGTTAGCTAACGGGCACTTGGACTATGTATGTTCCAAGCGGGCACTTGGATTATGTAGGTTGCCTAGCGGACATTTAGACTATGTAGGTTTCCTTGCGGGCATTTGGACTATGTAGGTTACCCAGCGGGCACTTGTACTATGTAGGTTAACTAGCGGGCATTTGGACAATCTAGGTTAACTAGCGGGCACTTGGACTATGTAGGTTCCCTAGCGGGCATTTGAACTATATAGGTTACGTAGCGGGCACTTGGATTATGTAGGTTGCCTAGTGGGCACTTGGACTATGTAGGTTAACTAGCGGGCACTTGGATTATCTAGGTTAACTAACAGGCACTTGAACTATGTATTTTCCAGAGCGGACAATTGGACTATGTAGGTTCCTTAGCGGGCACTTGGACTATCTAGGTTCCCTAAAGGACACTTGGACTATGTAGGTTAACTAGCGGACAATTTGATGATCTAGGTTAACTAGCGGGTACTTGGACTATCTAGGTTAACTAGGGGTTCCTTGGACTACGTAGGTTAACTAGCGGACACTTGCACTCTGTAGGTTACCTAGCGTGCACTTGGACTATCTAGGTTAACTAGCAGGCCCTTGGACTATCTAGGTTACCTAGCAGGCACTTGGACTATGTAGGTTAACTAGCGGGCCTTTGCCCTCTCTAGGTTACCTAGCGGGCACTTGGACTATGTACCTTCCCTAGCGGGCACTTGGACTATCTATGTTAACTTTCGGGCACTTGGACTATGTAGGTTACCTAGCGGACACCTGCAATATGTAGGTTACCTAGCGGGCACTTGGACTATGTAGGTTAACTAGCGGACACTTGCACGATCTAGGTTAACTAGCGGGCCCTTGCACTATGTAGGTTAACTAGCGGGCCCATGGATTATGTAGGTTTACTAGGGGGCACTTGGACTATCTAGGTTAACTAGCGGACACTTGGACTATGTAGTTTCCCTAGCGGACATTTGGACTATTTAGGTTACCTAGCGGGCACTTGGACTATGTAGGTTATCTAGCAGGCACTTGGACTATCTAGGTTACCTAGCAGGCACTTTGACTATCTAGGTTAACTAACGGGCACTTGGACTATGTAGGGTAACTAGCGGGCACTTGGACTGTCTAGGTCACCTAACGGGCACTTGGATTATCTAGGTTAACGAACGGGCACTTGGACTATGTAGGTTACCTAGCCACCACTTGGACTATCTAGGTTAGCTAACAGGCACTTGGACTATCTAGGTTCCCTAGCGGGCACTTGTACTATCTAGGTTACCTACCTGGCACTTGGACTATGTAGGTCAACTAGCGGGCCCTTGGACTATCTAGGTTAGCTAACGGGCACTTGGACTATGTATGTTCCAGAGTGGGCACTTGGATTATGTAGGTTGCCTAGCGGACATTTAGACTATGTAGGTTTCCTTGCGGGCATTTGGACTATGTAGGTTCCCTAGCGGTCACGTGGACTATGTAGGCTCCCTAGAAGGCACTTGGACTATGTAGGTTAACTAGCGGGCACTTGGACTAACCAGGTTACCAAGCGGGCACTTGGACTATGTAGCTTACCCAATGGGCACTTGGACTATCTAGGTTAACGAACGGACACTTGGACTATGTAGGTTAGCTATCAGGCACTTGGACTATCTAGGTTACCTAGCAGGCACTTGGACTATGTAGGTTACCTAGCGGACACTTGGACGATTTAGGTTAACTAGCGGGCACTTGGACTATCTAGGTTAACTAGCAGGCCCTTGGACTATCTAGGTTTACTAGCGGGCACTTGGACTATCTAGGTTAACTAACGGGCACTTGGTATGTGCAGGTAACCTAGCGGGCACTTGGACTGTCTAGGTTACCTAGCGGGCACTTGGACTTCTAGGTTAACGACGGGGACTTGGACTATGTAGGTTGCTTAGCGGGCACTTGGGCTATCTAGGTTAAGTAACGGGCACTTTGAGTATCTAGGTTACCTAGCGGGAACTTGGACAATGTAAGTTACCTAGCGGGCACTTTGACTATCTTGGTTACATATCGGGCACTTGGACTATGTAGGTTAACTAGCGAGCACTTGGACTCTAGGTTACCTAGAGGGCCCTTTGACTATGTAGGTATCCTAGCGGGTACTTGGACTATCTAGGTTAACGAACGGGCACTTGGACTATGTAGGTAACCTAGCGGGCACTTGGACAGTCTAGGTTACCTAGCGTGCACTTGCACTATCTAGGTTAACGAACGGGCACTTGGACTATATAGGTTACCTAGCGGGCACTTGGACTATGTAGGATCCCTATCGGACATTTGAACTACTTACGTTACCTAGCGGGCACTTGGACTATCTAGGTTAACTAGCGGGCACTTGGACTATCTAAGTCAACTAGCGGGCCCTTGTACTATGTAGGTTAACTAGCGAGCACTTGGACTATCTAGGTTAACTAGCGCACCTTGGACTACGTAGGTTAACTAGCGGGCACTTGGATGATCAATGTTAACTAGCGGGGCCCTTGGACTATCTAGGTTAGCTAACGGGCACTTGGACTAAGTACGTCCCCTCGTGGGCACTTGGACACTCTAGGTTAACTAACGGGCACTAGGACTATCTAGGTTAACGAGCGGGCACTTGGACTATCTAAGTTACCTAGCTGGCACTTGGACTATGAAGGTTCCCTAGCGGGCACTTGGATTATCTAGGTTACCTAGCGGGCACTTGGACTATGTAGGTCAACTAGCGGGCCCTTAGACTATCTAGGTTAGCTAACTGGCACTTGGACTATGTAGGTTAACTAGCGGACACTTGGACTATGTAGGTTAACTAACGGGCACTTGGACTATGCAGGTAACCTAGCGGGCACTTGGACAGTCTAGGTTACCTAGCGTGCACTTGGACTATCTAGGTTAACGAACGGGCACTTGGACTATATAGGTTACCTAGCGTGCACTTGGTCTATGTAGGATCCCTATCGGACATTTGGACTACTTAGGCCACCTAGCGGGCACTTGGACTATCTAGGTTAACTAGCGGGCACTTGGACTATCTAGGTCAACTAGCGGACACTTGGACAATCTAGGTTAACTAGCGGGCACGTGGACTATCTAGGTTAACTAAGGGGCCCTTCGACTATGTAGGTTAACTAGGGCGCACTTGGACTATCTAGGTTACCTAGCGGGCAATTGGTCTATGTACATACCCTAGCGGGCACTTGGACTATCTGGGTTACCTAGCGGGCACTTGGACTATCTAGGTTAACTAACGGGCAATAGGACAATCTAGGTTACCTAGCGGGCACTTGGACTATGTAGGTCAACTAGCGGGCCCTTGGACTATGTAGGTTAACTAGCGGGCCTTTGGACTATGTAGGTTAACTAGCGGGCACTTGGATTATCTAAGTTACCTAGCGGGCACTTGAACTATGTAGGTTAACTAGTGGGCCCTTAGACTATCTAGGTTAGCTAATGGTCACTTGGACTATGTAGGTTAATTAGCGGGTACGTAGACTATGTAGGTTCCCTAGAGGGCATTTGGAGTATATAGATAACCTAGCAGGCACTTGGACTTTGTAGGTTACCTAGCGGGCACTTGGACTATCTAGGTTACCTAGCGGGCACTTGGATGATACAGGTTCCCTAGCCAGCACTAACACTATTGGTTCCCTAACGGGCACTTGGACTATGTAGGTTCCCTAAAGGGCACTTGGACTATATAGGTTTCTATCGGGCACTTGGACTATGTAGGTTAACTAGCGGGCACATGGACTATCTAGGTTACCTAGCGGGCACTGAGACTATCTAGGTTACCTAGCGGGCACTTGGACTATGTAGGTTAACTAGAAGGCACTTGGACTATCAAGGTTACCTAGCGGGCTCTTGGACTATGTAGGTTACCAGCGGGCACTTGGACTATCTAGGTAAACGAAAGTGCACTTGGGCTATGTAGGTAACCTAACGGGCACTTGGACTGTCTAGGTTACCTAGCGGGCACTTGGACTATCTAGGTTACCTAGCGGGCACTTGGATGATACAGGTTCCCTAGCCAGCACTAACACTATTGGTTCCCTAACGGGCACTTGGACTATGTAGGTTCCCTAAAGGGCACTTGGACTATATAGGTTTCTATCGGGCACTTGGACTATGTAGGTTGACTAGCGGGCACATGGACTATCTAGGTTACCTAGCGGGCACTGAGACTATCTAGGTTACCTAGCGGGCACTTGGACTATGTAGGTTAACTAGAAGGCACTTGGACTATCAAGGTTACCTAGCGGGCTCTTGGACTATGTAGGTTACCAGCGGGCACTTGGACTATCTAGGTAAACGAAAGTGCACGTGGGCTATGTAGGTAACCTAACGGGCACTTGGACTGTCTAGGTTACCTAGCGGGCACTTGGACTACCCAGGTTAACGAACGGGCACTTGGACTATGTAGGTTAACTAGCGGACACTTGGACTATCTAGATTAGCTAACGGGCAATTGGACTATCAAGGTTACCTAACGGGCACTTGGACTATGTAGGTTACCTAGCGGGCAATTGGACTATCTAGGTTACCTAGCAGGCACTTTGACTATCTTGGTTAACTAAGGGGCACTTGAACTATGTAGGTTGCCAAGCGAGCACTTGGACTATGTAGGTTCCCTAGCGGGCGCTTGGACTATATAGGTTCCCTAGCGGGTACTTGGACTGTCTAGGTTAACTAGCGGGCAATTGGACTGTCTAGGTTACCTAGTGGGCACTTGGACTATGTAGTTTACCTAGCAGGCACTTGGACTATGTAGGTTAACTAGCGGGCACTTGGACTATCTAGGTTACCTAGCGGGCACTTGGACTATGTACGTTCCCTAGCGGGCACTTGGGCTATCTATGTTACCTAGCGGGCACTTAGACTATGTAGGTTAACGAACGGGCACTTGGACTATGTAGGTAACCTAGAGGTCACTTGGACTGTCTAGGTTACCTAGCGGACACTTGGACTATGTAGGTTAACTAGCGGGCACGTGGACTATCTAGGTTACCTAGCGGGCACTTGGACTATGTACCTTCCCTAGCGGGCACTTGGACTATCTATGTTAACTTTCGGGCACTTGGACTATGTAGGTTACCTAGCGGACACCTGCAATATGTAGGTTACCTAGCGGGCACTTGGACTATGTAGGTTAACTAGCGGACACTTGCACGATCTAGGTTAACTAGCGGGCCCTTGCACTATGTAGGTTAACTAGCGGGCCCATGGATTATGTAGGTTTACTAGGGGGCACTTGGACTATCTAGGTTAACTAGCGGACACTTGGACTATGTAGTTTCCCTAGCGGACATTTGGACTATTTAGGTTACCTAGCGGGCACTTGGACTATGTAGGTTATCTAGCAGGCACTTGGACTATCTAGGTTACCTAGCAGGCACTTTGACTATCTAGGTTAACTAACGGGCACTTGGACTATGTAGGGTAACTAGCGGGCACTTGGACTGTCTAGGTCACCTAACGGGCACTTGGATTATCTAGGTTAACGAACGGGCACTTGGACTATGTAGGTTACCTAGCCACCACTTGGACTATCTAGGTTAGCTAACAGGCACTTGGACTATCTAGGTTCCCTAGCGGGCACTTGTACTATCTAGGTTACCTACCTGGCACTTGGACTATGTAGGTCAACTAGCGGGCCCTTGGACTATCTAGGTTAGCTAACGGGCACTTGGACTATGTATGTTCCAGAGTGGGCACTTGGATTATGTAGGTTGCCTAGCGGACATTTAGACTATGTAGGTTTCCTTGCGGGCATTTGGACTATGTAGGTTCCCTAGCGGTCACGTGGACTATGTAGGCTCCCTAGAAGGCACTTGGACTATGTAGGTTAACTAGCGGGCACTTGGACTAACCAGGTTACCAAGCGGGCACTTGGACTATGTAGCTTACCCAATGGGCACTTGGACTATCTAGGTTAACGAACGGACACTTGGACTATGTAGGTTAGCTATCAGGCACTTGGACTATCTAGGTTACCTAGCAGGCACTTGGACTATGTAGGTTACCTAGCGGACACTTGGACGATTTAGGTTAACTAGCGGGCACTTGGACTATCTAGGTTAACTAGCAGGCCCTTGGACTATCTAGGTTTACTAGCGGGCACTTGGACTATCTAGGTTAACTAGCGGGCACTTGGACTATGTAGGTTAACTAGCGGGCACTTGCACTCTCTAGGTTACCTAGCGGACACTTGGACTATGTACCTTCCCTAGCGGGCACTTGGACTATCTAGGTTACCTAGCAGGCACTAGGATTATGAAGGATCCCTAGCGGGCAATTGGACTATCTAGGTTACCTATCTGGCACTTGGACTTTGTAGGTTAACTAGCGGACACTTGCACGATCTAGGTTAACTAGCGGGCCCTTGCACTATGTAGGTTAACTAGCTGGCCCATGGATTATGTAGGTTTACTAGGGGGCACTTGGACTATCTAGGTTAACTAGCGGGCACTTGGACTATGTAGTTTCCCTAGCGGACATTTGGACTATTTAGGTTGCCTAGCGGGCACTTGGACTATGTAGGTTACCTGGCGGGCACTTGGACTATCTAGGTTACCTAGCAGGCACTTTGACTATCTAGGTTAACTAACGGACGTGGACTATGTAGGGTAACTAGCGGGCACTTGGACTGTCTAGGTCACCTAACGGGCACTTGGATTATCTAGGTTAACGAACGGGCACTTGGACTATGTAGGTTACCTAGCCACCACTTGGACTATCTAGGTTAGCTAAAAGGCACTTGGACTATCTAGGTTCCCTAGCGGGCACTTGTACTATCTAGGTTACCTAGCTGGCACTTGGACTATGTAGGTCAACTAGCGGGCCCTTGGACTATCTAGGTTAGCTAACGGGCACTTGGACTATGTATGTTCCAGAGTGGGCACTTTGATTATGTAGGTTGCCTAGCGGACATTTAGACTATATAGGTTCCCTAACGGGCACTTGGACTATGTAGGTTCCCTAGCGGTCACGTGGACAATGTAGGCTCCCTAGAAGGCACTTGGACTATGTAGGTTAACTAGCGGCCACTTGGACTATGTAGGTTACCCAATGGGCACTTGGACTATCTAGGTTAACGAACGGACACTTGGACTATGTAGGTTAGCTATCAGGCACTTGGACTATCTAGGTTACCTAGCGGACACTTCGACGATTTAGGTTAACTAGCGGGCACTTGGACTATCTAGGTTAACTAGCAGGCCCTTGGACTATCTAGGTTTACTAGCGGGCACTTGGACTATCTAGGTTAACTAACGGGCACTTGTTATGTGCA
The DNA here is from genome assembly GCF_050624435.1 of Tenrec ecaudatus. Lineage (NCBI taxonomy): Eukaryota > Metazoa > Chordata > Mammalia > Afrosoricida > Tenrecidae > Tenrec > Tenrec ecaudatus. The sequence continues at coordinate 60,865,529 of NC_134548.1, read as the reverse complement.
GGTAACCTAGCGGGCACTTGGACTGTCTAGGTTACCTAGCGGGCACTTGGACTTCTAGGTTAACGACGGGGACTTGGACTATGTAGGTTGCTTAGCGGGCACTTGGACTATCTAGGTTAGGTAACGGGCACTTTGAGTATCTAGGTTACCTAGCGGGAACTTGGACAATGTAAGTTACCTAGCGGGCACTTTGACTATCTTGGTTACATATCGGGCACTTGGACTATGTAGGTTAACTAGCGAGCACTTGGACTCTAGGTTACCTAGCGGGCCCTTTGACTATGTAGGTTTCCTAGCGGGTACTTGGACTATCTAGGTTAACGAACGGGCACTTGGACTATGTAGGTAACCTAGCGGGCACTTGGACAGTCTAGGTTACCTAGCGTGCACTTGCACTATCTAGGTTAACGAACGGGCACTTGGACTATATAGGTTACCTAGCGGGCACTTGGACTATGTAGGATCCCTATCGGACATTTGAACTACTTACGTTACCTAGCGGGCACTTGGACTATCTAGGTTAACTAGCGGGCACTTGGACTATCTAAGTCAACTAGCGGGCCCTTGTACTATGTAGGTTAACTAGCGAGCACTTGGACTATCTAGGTTAACTAGCGCACCTTGGACTACGTAGGTTAACTAGCGGGCACTTGGATGATCAATGTTAACTAGCGGGGCCCTTGGACTATCTAGGATAGCTAACGGGCACTTGGACTAAGTACGTCCCCTCGTGGGCACTTGGACACTCTAGGTTAACTAACGGGCACTAGGACTATCTAGGTTAACGAGCGGGCACTTGGACTATCTAAGTTACCTAGCTGGCACTTGGACTATGAAGGTTCCCTAGCGGGCACTTGGATTATCTAGGTTACCTAGCGGGCACTTGGACTATGTAGGTCAACTAGCGGGCCCTTAGACTATCTAGGTTAGCTAACTGGCACTTGGACTATGTAGGTTAACTAGCGGACACTTGGACTATGTAGGTTAACTAACGGGCACTTGGACTATGCAGGTAACCTAGCGGGCACTTGAACAGTCTAGGTTACCTAGCGTGCACTTGGACTATCTAGGTTAACGAACGGGCACTTGGACTATATAGGTTACCTAGCGTGCACTTGGTCTATGTAGGATCCATATCGGACATTTGGACTACTTAGGCCACCTAGCGGACACTTGGACAATCTAGGTTAACTAGCGGGCACGTGGACTATCTAGGTTAACTAAGGGGCCCTTCGACTATGTAGGTTAACTAGCGGGCACTTGGACTATCTAGGTTACCTAGCGGGCAATTGGTCTATGTACATACCCTAGCGGGCACTTGGACTATCTGGGTTACCTAGCGGGCACTTGGACTATCTAGCTTAACTAACGGGCAATAGGACAATCTAGGTTACCTTGCGGGCACTTGGACTATGTAGGTCAACTAGCGGGCCCTTGGACTATGTAGGTTAACTAGCGGGCCTTTGGACTATGTAGGTTAAGTAGCGGGCACTTGGATTATCTAAGTTACCTAGCGGGCACTTGAACTATGTAGGTTAACTAGTGGGCCCTTAGACTATCTAGGTTAGCTAATGGTCACTTGGACTATGTAGGTTAATTAGCGGGTACGTGGACTATGTAGGTTCCCTAGAGGGCATTTGGAGTATATAGATAACCTAGCGGGCACTTGGACTTTGTAGGTTACCTAGCGGGCACTTGGACTATCTAGGTTACCTAGCGGGCACTTGGATGATACAGGTTCCCTAGCCAGCACTAACACTATTGGTTCCCTAACGGGCACTTGGACTATGTAGGTTCCCTAAAGGGCACTTGGACTATATAGGTTTCTATCGGGCACTTGGACTATGTAGGTTAACTAGCGGGCACATGGACTATCTAGGTTACCTAGCGGGCACTGAGACTATCTAGGTTACCTAGCGGGCACTTGGACTATGTAGGTTAACTAGAAGGCACTTGGACTATCAAGGTTACCTAGCGGGCTCTTGGACTATGTAGGTTACCAGCGGGCACTTGGACTATCTAGGTAAACGAAAGTGCACGTGGGCTATGTAGGTAACCTAACGGGCACTTGGACTGTCTAGGTTACCTAGCGGGCACTTGGACTACCCAGGTTAACGAACGGGCACTTGGACTATGTAGGTTAACTAGCGGACACTTGGACTATCTAGATTAGCTAACGGGCAATTGGACTATCAAGGTTACCTAACGGGCACTTGGACTATGTAGGTTACCTAGCGGGCAATTGGACTATCTAGGTTACCTAGCAGGCACTTTGACTATCTTGGTTAACTAAGGGGCACTTGAACTATGTAGGTTGCCAAGCGAGCACTTGGACTATGTAGGTTCCCTAGCGGGCGCTTGGACTATATAGGTTCCCTAGCGGGTACTTGGACTGTCTAGGTTAACTAGCGGGCAATTGGACTGTCTAGGTTACCTAGTGGGCACTTGGACTATGTAGTTTACCTAGCAGGCACTTGGACTATGTAGGTTAACTAGCGGGCACTTGGACTATCTAGGTTACCTAGCGGGCACTTGGACTATGTACGTTCCCTAGCGGGCACTTGGGCTATCTATGTTACCTAGCGGGCACTTAGACTATGTAGGTTAACGAACGGGCACTTGGACTATGTAGGTAACCTAGAGGTCACTTGGACTGTCTAGGTTACCTAGCGGACACTTGGACTATGTAGGTTAACTAGCGGGCACGTGGACTATCTAGGTTAACTAGCGGGCACTTGGACTATGTAGGTTCCCTAGGGGGCATTAGGACTATATAGGTTACCTAGCGGGCACTTGGATTATGTTGGTTGCCTAGCGGGCACTTGGACTATGTAGGTTAACTAGCGGGCACTTGGATTATCTAGGTTAACTAACAGGCACTTGAACTATGTATGTTCCAGAGCGGACAATTGGACTATGTAGGTTCCTTAGCGGGCACTTGCACTATCTAGGTTCCCTAAAGGACACTTGGACTATGTAGGTTAACTAGCGGACAATTTGATGATCTAGGTTAACTAGCGGGTACTTGGACTATCTAGGTTAACTAGGGGTTCCTTGGACTACGTAGGTTAACTAGCGGACACTTGCACTATGTAGGTTACCTAGCGGGCACTTGGACTATCTAGGTTAACTAGCAGGCCCTTGGACTATCTAGGTTACCTAGCAGGCACTTGGACTATGTAGGTTAACTAGCGGACACTTGAACGATCTAGGTTAACCAGCGGGCCCTTGCACTATGTAGGTTAACTTGCGGGCCCATGGATTATGTAGGTTTACTAGGGGGCACTTGGACTATCTAGGTTAACTAGCGGGCACTTGGACTATGTAGTTTCCCTAGCGGGCATTTGGACTATTTAGGTTGCCTAGCGGGCACTAGGACTATGTAGGTTACCTAGCGGGCTCTTGGACTGTCTAGGTTACCTAGCAGGCACTTTGACTATCTAGATTAACTAACGGGCACTTGGACTATGTAGGGTAACTAGCGGGCACTTGGACTGTCTAGGTCACCTAACGGGCACTTGGATTATCTAGGTTAACGAACGGGCACTTGGACTATGTATGTTACCTAGCCACCACTTGGACTATCTAGGTTAGCTAAAAGGCACTTGGACTGTCTAGGTTCCCTAGCGGGCACTTGTACTATCTAGGTTACCTAGCTGGCACTTGGACTATGTAGGTCAACTAGCGGGCCCTTGGACTATCTAGGTTAGCTAACGGGCACTTGGACTATGTATGTTCCAAGCGGGCACTTGGATTATGTAGGTTGCCTAGTGGACATTTAGACTATGTAGGTTTCCTTGCGGGCATTTGGACTATGTAGGTTACCCAGCGGGCACTTGGACTATGTAGGTTAACTAGCGGGCATTTGGACAATCTAGGTTAACTAGCGGGCACTTGGACTATGTAGGTTCCCTAGCGGGCATTTGAACTATATAGGTTACGTAGCGGGCACTTGGATTATGTAGGTTGCCTAGTGGGCACTTGGACTATGTAGGTTAACTAGCGGGCACTTGGATTATCTAGGTTAACTAACAGGCACTTGAACTATGTATTTTCCAGAGCGGACAATTGGACTATGTAGGTTCCTTAGCGGGCACTTGGACTATCTAGGTTCCCTAAAGGACACTTGGACTATGTAGGTTAACTAGCGGACAATTTGATGATCTAGGTTAACTAGCGGGTACTTGGACTATCTAGGTTAACTAGGGGTTCCTTGGACTACGTAGGTTAACTAGCGGACACTTGCACTCTGTAGGTTACCTAGCGTGCACTTGGACTATCTAGGTTAACTAGCAGGCCCTTGGACTATCTAGGTTACCTATCAGGCACTTGGACTATGTAGGTTAACTAGCGGGCCTTTGCCCTCTCTAGGTTACCTAGCGGGCACTTGGACTATGTACCTTCCCTAGCGGTCACTTGGACTATCTATGTTAACTTTCGGGCACTTGGACTATGTAGGTTACCTAGCGGACACCTGCAATATGTAGGTTACCTAGCGGGCACTTGGACCATGTAGGTTAACTAGCGGACACTTGCACGATCTAGGTTAACTAGCGGGCCCTTGCACTATGTAGGTTAACTAGCGGGCCCATGGATTATGTAGGTTTACTAGGGGGCACTTGGACTATCTAGGTTAACTAGCGGACACTTGGACTATGTAGTTTCCCTAGCGGACATTTGGACTATTTAGGTTACCTAGCGGGCACTTGGACTATGTAGGTTATCTAGCAGGCACTTGGACTATCTAGGTTACCTAGCAGGCACTTTGACTATCTAGGTTAACTAACGGGCACTTGGACTATGTAGGGTAACTAGCGGGCACTTGGACTGTCTAGGTCACCTAACGGGCACTTGGATTATCTAGGTTAACGAACGGGCACTTGGACTATGTAGGTTACCTAGCCACCACTTGGACTATCTAGGTTAGCTAACAGGCACTTGGACTATCTAGGTTCCCTAGCGGGCACTTGTACTATCTAGGTTACCTACCTGGCACTTGGACTATGTAGGTCAACTAGCGGGCCCTTGGACTATCTAGGTTAGCTAACGGGCACTTGGACTATGTATGTTCCAGAGTGGGCACTTGGATTATGTAGGTTGCCTAGCGGACATTTAGACTATGTAGGTTTCCTTGCGGGCATTTGGACTATGTAGGTTCCCTAGCGGTCACGTGGACTATGTAGGCTCCCTAGAAGGCACTTGGACTATGTAGGTTAACTAGCGGGCACTTGGACTAACCAGGTTACCAAGCGGGCACTTGGACTATGTAGCTTACCCAATGGGCACTTGGACTATCTAGGTTAACGAACGGACACTTGGACTATGTAGGTTAGCTATCAGGCACTTGGACTATCTAGGTTACCTAGCAGGCACTTGGACTATGTAGGTTACCTAGCGGACACTTGGACGATTTAGGTTAACTAGCGGGCACTTGGACTATCTAGGTTAACTAGCAGGCCCTTGGACTATCTAGGTTTACTAGCGGGCACTTGGACTATCTAGGTTAACTAACGGGCACTTGGTATGTGCAGGTAACCTAGCGGGCACTTGGACTGTCTAGGTTACCTAGCGGGCACTTGGACTTCTAGGTTAACGACGGGGACTTGGACTATGTAGGTTGCTTAGCGGGCACTTGGACTATCTAGGTTAAGTAACGGGCACTTTGAGTATCTAGGTTACCTAGCGGGAACTTGGACAATGTAAGTTACCTAGCGGGCACTTTGACTATCTTGGTTACATATCGGGCACTTGGACTATGTAGGTTAACTAGCGAGCACTTGGACTCTAGGTTACCTAGAGGGCCCTTTGACTATGTAGGTTTCCTAGCGGGTACTTGGACTATCTAGGTTAACGAACGGGCACTTGGACTATGTAGGTAACCTAGCGGGCACTTGGACAGTCTAGGTTACCTAGCGTGCACTTGCACTATCTAGGTTAACGAACGGGCACTTGGACTATATAGGTTACCTAGCGGGCACTTGGACTATGTAGGATCCCTATCGGACATTTGAACTACTTACGTTACCTAGCGGGCACTTGGACTATCTAGGTTAACTAGCGGGCACTTGGACTATCTAAGTCAACTAGCGGGCCCTTGTACTATGTAGGTTAACTAGCGAGCACTTGGACTATCTAGGTTAACTAGCGCACCTTGGACTACGTAGGTTAACTAGCGGGCACTTGGATGATCAATGTTAACTAGCGGGGCCCTTGGACTATCTAGGTTAGCTAACGGGCACTTGGACTAAGTACGTCCCCTCGTGGGCACTTGGACACTCTAGGTTAACTAACGGGCACTAGGACTATCTAGGTTAACGAGCGGGCACTTGGACTATCTAAGTTACCTAGCTGGCACTTGGACTATGAAGGTTCCCTAGCGGGCACTTGGATTATCTAGGTTACCTAGCGGGCACTTGGACTATGTAGGTCAACTAGCGGGCCCTTAGACTATCTAGGTTAGCTAACTGGCACTTGGACTATGTAGGTTAACTAGCGGACACTTGGACTATGTAGGTTAACTAACGGGCACTTGGACTATGCAGGTAACCTAGCGGGCACTTGGACAGTCTAGGTTACCTAGCGTGCACTTGGACTATCTAGGTTAACGAACGGGCACTTGGACTATATAGGTTACCTAGCGTGCACTTGGTCTATGTAGGATCCCTATCGGACATTTGGACTACTTAGGCCACCTAGCGGGCACTTGGACTATCTAGGTTAACTAGCGGGCACTTGGACTATCTAGGTCAACTAGCGGACACTTGGACAATCTAGGTTAACTAGCGGGCACGTGGACTATCTAGGTTAACTAAGGGGCCCTTCGACTATGTAGGTTAACTAGGGCGCACTTGGACTATCTAGGTTACCTAGCGGGCAATTGGTCTATGTACATACCCTAGCGGGCACTTGGACTATCTGGGTTACCTAGCGGGCACTTGGACTATCTAGGTTAACTAACGGGCAATAGGACAATCTAGGTTACCTAGCGGGCACTTGGACTATGTAGGTCAACTAGCGGGCCCTTGGACTATGTAGGTTAACTAGCGGGCCTTTGGACTATGTAGGTTAACTAGCGGGCACTTGGATTATCTAAGTTACCTAGCGGGCACTTGAACTATGTAGGTTAACTAGTGGGCCCTTAGACTATCTAGGTTAGCTAATGGTCACTTGGACTATGTAGGTTAATTAGCGGGTACGTAGACTATGTAGGTTCCCTAGAGGGCATTTGGAGTATATAGATAACCTAGCGGGCACTTGGACTTTGTAGGTTACCTAGCGGGCACTTGGACTATCTAGGTTACCTAGCGGGCACTTGGATGATACAGGTTCCCTAGCCAGCACTAACACTATTGGTTCCCTAACGGGCACTTGGACTATGTAGGTTCCCTAAAGGGCACTTGGACTATATAGGTTTCTATCGGGCACTTGGACTATGTAGGTTAACTAGCGGGCACATGGACTATCTAGGTTACCTAGCGGGCACTGAGACTATCTAGGTTACCTAGCGGGCACTTGGACTATGTAGGTTAACTAGAAGGCACTTGGACTATCAAGGTTACCTAGCGGGGTCTTGGACTATGTAGGTTACCAGCGGGCACTTGGACTATCTAGGTAAACGAAAGTGCACTTGGGCTATGTAGGTAACCTAACGGGCACTTGGACTGTCTAGGTTACCTAGCGGGCACTTGGACTATCTAGGTTACCTAGCGGGTACTTGGATGATACAGGTTCCCTAGCCAGCACTAACACTATTGGTTCCCTAACGGGCACTTGGACTATGTAGGTTCCCTAAAGGGCACTTGGACTATATAGGTTTCTATCGGGCACTTGGACTATGTAGGTTGACTAGCGGGCACATGGACTATCTAGGTTACCTAGCGGGCACTGAGACTATCTAGGTTACCTAGCGGGCACTTGGACTATGTAGGTTAACTAGAAGGCACTTGGACTATCAAGGTTACCTAGCGGGCTCTTGGACTATGTAGGTTACCAGCGGGCACTTGGACTATCTAGGTAAACGAAAGTGCACGTGGGCTATGTAGGTAACCTAACGGGCACTTGGACTGTCTAGGTTACCTAGCGGGCACTTGGACTACCCAGGTTAACGAACGGGCACTTGGACTATGTAGGTTAACTAGCGGACACTTGGACTATCTAGATTAGCTAACGGGCAATTGGACTATCAAGGTTACCTAACGGGCACTTGGACTATGTAGGTTACCTAGCGGGCAATTGGACTATCTAGGTTACCTAGCAGGCACTTTGACTATCTTGGTTAACTAAGGGGCACTTGAACTATGTAGGTTGCCAAGCGAGCACTTGGACTATGTAGGTTCCCTAGCGGGCGCTTGGACTATATAGGTTCCCTAGCGGGTACTTGGACTGTCTAGGTTAACTAGCGGGCAATTGGACTGTCTAGGTTACCTAGTGGGCACTTGGACTATGTAGTTTACCTAGCAGGCACTTGGACTATGTAGGTTAACTAGCGGGCACTTGGACTATCTAGGTTACCTAGCGGGCACTTGGACTATGTACGTTCCCTAGCGGGCACTTGGGCTATCTATGTTACCTAGCGGGCACTTAGACTATGTAGGTTAACGAACGGGCACTTGGACTATGTAGGTAACCTAGAGGTCACTTGGACTGTCTAGGTTACCTAGCGGACACTTGGACTATGTAGGTTAACTAGCGGGCACGTGGACTATCTAGGTTAACTAGCGGGCACTTGGACTATGTAGGTTCCCTAGGGGGCATTTGGACAATATAGGTTACCTAGCGGGCACTTGGATTATGTTGGTTGCCTAGCGGGCACTTGGACTATGTAGGTTAACTAGCGGGCACTTGGATTATCTAGTTTAACTAACAGGCACTTGAACTATGTATGTTCCAGAGCGGACAATTGGACTATGTAGGTTCCTTAGCGGGCACTTGGACTATCTAGGTTCCCTAAAGGACACTTGGACTATGTAGGTTAACTAGCGGACAATTTGATGATCTAGGTTAACTAGCGGATACTTGGACTATCTAGGTTAACTAGGGGTTCCTTGGACTACGTAGGTTAACTAGCGGACACTTGCACTATGTAGGTTACCTAGCGGGCACTTGGACTATCTAGGTTAACTAGCAGGCCCTTGGACTATCTAGGTTACCTAGCAGGCACTTGGACTATGTAGGTTAACTAGCGGACACTTGAACGATCTAGGTTAACCAGCGGGCCCTTGCACTATGTAGGTTAACTTGCGGGCCCATGGATTATGTAGGTTTACTAGGGGGCACTTGGACTATCTAGGTTAACTAGTGGGCACTTGGACTATGTAGTTTCCCTAGCGGGCATTTGGACTATTTAGGTTGCCTAGCGGGCACTAGGACTATGTAGGTTACCTAGCGGGCTCTTGGACTGTCTAGGTTACCTAGCAGGCACTTTGACTATCTAGATTAACTAACGGGCACTTGGACTATGTAGGGTAACTAGCGGGCACTTGGACTGTCTAGGTCACCTAACGGGCACTTGGATTATCTAGGTTAACGAACGGGCACTTGGACTATGTATGTTACCTAGCCACCACTTGGACTATCTAGGTTAGCTAAAAGGCACTTGGACTGTCTAGGTTCCCTAGCGGGCACTTGTACTATCTAGGTTACCTAGCTGGCACTTGGACTATGTAGGTCAACTAGCGGGCCCTTGGACTATCTAGGTTAGCTAACGGGCACTTGGACTATGTATGTTCCAAGCGGGCACTTGGATTATGTAGGTTGCCTAGCGGACATTTAGACTATGTAGGTTTCCTTGCGGGCATTTGGACTATGTAGGTTACCCAGCGGGCACTTTGACTATGTAGGTTAACTAGCGGGCATTTGGACAATCTAGGTTAACTAGCGGGCACTTGGACTATGTAGGTTCCCTAGCGGGCATTTGAACTATATAGGTTACGTAGCGGGCACTTGGATTATGTAGGTTGCCTAGTGGGCACTTGGACTATGTAGGTTAACTAGCGGGCACTTGGATTATCTAGGTTAACTAACAGGCACTTGAACTATGTATTTTCCAGAGCGGACAATTGGACTATGTAGGTTCCTTAGCGGGCACTTGGACTATCTAGGTTCCCTAAAGGACACTTGGACTATGTAGGTTAACTAGCGGACAATTTGATGATCTAGGTTAACTAGCGGGTACTTGGACTATCTAGGTTAACTAGGGGTTCCTTGGACTACGTAGGTTAACTAGCGGACACTTGCACTCTGTAGGTTACCTAGCGTGCACTTGGACTATCTAGGTTAACTAGCAGGCCCTTGGACTATCTAGGTTACCTAGCAGGCACTTGGACTATGTAGGTTAACTAGCGGGCCTTTGCCCTCTCTAGGTTACCTAGCGGGCACTTGGACTATGTACCTTCCCTAGCGGGCACTTGGACTATCTATGTTAACTTTCGGGCACTTGGACTATGTAGGTTACCTAGCGGACACCTGCAATATGTAGGTTACCTAGCGGGCACTTGGACCATGTAGGTTAACTAGCGGACACTTGCACGATCTAGGTTAACTAGCGGGCCCTTGCACTATGTAGGTTAACTAGCGGGCCCATGGATTATGTAGGTTTACTAGGGGGCACTTGGACTATCTAGGTTAACTAGCGGACACTTGGACTATGTAGTTTCCCTAGCGGACATTTGGACTATTTAGGTTACCTAGCGGGCACTTGGACTATGTAGGTTATCTAGCAGGCACTTGGACTATCTAGGTTACCTAGCAGGCACTTTGACTATCTAGGTTAACTAACGGGCACTTGGACTATGTAGGGTAACTAGCGGGCACTTGGACTGTCTAGGTCACCTAACGGGCACTTGGATTATCTAGGTTAACGAACGGGCACTTGGACTATGTAGGTTACCTAGCCACCACTTGGACTATCTAGGTTAGCTAACAGGCACTTGGACTATCTAGGTTCCCTAGCGGGCACTTGTACTATCTAGGTTACCTACCTGGCACTTGGACTATGTAGGTCAACTAGCGGGCCCTTGGACTATCTAGGTTAGCTAACGGGCACTTGGACTATGTATGTTCCAGAGTGGGCACTTGGATTATGTAGGTTGCCTAGCGGACATTTAGACTATGTAGGTTTCCTTGCGGGCATTTGGACTATGTAGGTTCCCTAGCGGTCACGTGGACTATGTAGGCTCCCTAGAAGGCACTTGGACTATGTAGGTTAACTAGCGGGCACTTGGACTAACCAGGTTACCAAGCGGGCACTTGGACTATGTAGGTTAGCTATCAGGCACTTGGACTATCTAGGTTACCTAGCAGGCACTTGGACTATGTAGGTTACCTAGCGGACACTTGGACGATTTAGGTTAACTAGCGGGCACTTGGACTATCTAGGTTAACTAGCAGGCCCTTGGACTATCTAGGTTTACTAGCGGGCACTTGGACTATCTAGGTTAACTAACGGGCACTTGGTATGTGCAGGTAACCTAGCGGGCACTTGGACTGTCTAGGTTACCTAGCGGGCACTTGGACTTCTAGGTTAACGACGGGGACTTGGACTATGTAGGTTGCTTAGCGGGCACTTGGGCTATCTAGGTTAAGTAACGGGCACTTTGAGTATCTAGGTTACCTAGCGGGAACTTGGACAATGTAAGTTACCTAGCGGGCACTTTGACTATCTTGGTTACATATCGGGCACTTGGACTATGTAGGTTAACTAGCGAGCACTTGGACTCTAGGTTACCTAGAGGGCCCTTTGACTATGTAGGTTTCCTAGCGGGTACTTGGACTATCTAGCTTAACGAACGGGCACTTGGACTATGTAGGTAACCTAGCGGGCACTTGGACAGTCTAGGTTACCTAGCGTGCACTTGCACTATCTAGGTTAACGAACGGGCACTTGGACTATATAGGTTACCTAGCGGGCACTTGGACTATGTAGGATCCCTATCGGACATTTGAACTACTTACGTTACCTAGCGGGCACTTGGACTATCTAGGTTAACTAGCGGGCACTTGGACTATCTAAGTCAACTAGCGGGCCCTTGTACTATGTAGGTTAACTAGCGAGCACTTGGACTATCTAGGTTAACTAGCGCACCTTGGACTACGTAGGTTAACTAGCGGGCACTTGGATGATCAATGTTAACTAGCGGGGCCCTTGGACTATCTAGGTTAGCTAACGGGCACTTGGACTAAGTACGTCCCCTCGTGGGCACTTGGACACTCTAGGTTAACTAACGGGCACTAGGACTATCTAGGTTAACGAGCGGGCACTTGGACTATCTAAGTTACCTAGCTGGCACTTGGACTATGAAGGTTCCCTAGCGGGCACTTGGATTATCTAGGTTACCTAGCGGGCACTTGGACTATGTAGGTCAACTAGCGGGCCCTTAGACTATCTAGGTTAGCTAACTGGCACTTGGACTATGTAGGTTAACTAGCGGACACTTGGACTATGTAGGTTAACTAACGGGCACTTGGACTATGCAGGTAACCTAGCGGGCACTTGGACAGTCTAGGTTACCTAGCGTGCACTTGGACTATCTAGGTTAACGAACGGGCACTTGGACTATATAGGTTACCTAGCGTGCACTTGGTCTATGTAGGATCCCTATCGGACATTTGGACTACTTAGGCCACCTAGCGGGCACTTGGACTATCTAGGTTAACTAGCGGGCACTTGGACAATCTAGGTTAACTAGCGGGCACGTGGACTATCTAGGTTAACTAAGGGGCCCTTCGACTATGTAGGTTAACTAGGGCGCACTTGGACTATCTAGGTTACCTAGCGGGCAATTGGTCTATGTACATACCCTAGCGGGCACTTGGACTATCTGGGTTACCTAGCGGGCACTTGGACTATCTAGGTTAACTAACGGGCAATAGGACAATCTAGGTTACCTAGCGGGCACTTGGACTATGTAGGTCAACTAGCGGGCCCTTGGACTATGTAGGTTAACTAGCGGGCCTTTGGACTATGTAGGTTAACTAGCGGGCACTTGGATTATCTAAGTTACCTAGCGGGCACTTGAACTATGTAGGTTAACTAGTGGGCCCTTAGACTATCTAGGTTAGCTAATGGTCACTTGGACTATGTAGGTTAATTAGCGGGTACGTGGACTATGTAGGTTTCCTAGCGGGCATTTGGACTATATAGATAACCTAGCGGGCACTTGGACTTAGTAGGTTACCTAGCGGGCACTTGGACTATCTAGGTTACCTAGCGGGCAATTGGACGATCTAGGATAGGTAACGGGCCCTTGACTATCTAGGTTACCTAGCGGGAACTTGGACTATGTAGGTTACCTAAGGGCACTTGGACTATGTAGGTTAACTAGCGGACACTTGGACAATCTAGGTTAACTAGCGGGCACGTGGAGTATCTAGGTTAACTAAGGGGCCCTTCGAGTATGTAGGTTAACTAGCGGGCACTTGGACTATCTAGGTTACCTAGCGGGCACTTGGTCTATGTACATACCCTAGTGGGCACTTGGACTATTTGGGTTAACTAGTGGGCACTTGGACTATCTAGGTTAACTAACGGGCAATCGGACAATCTAGGTTACCTAGCGGGCACTTGGACTATGTAGGTCAACTAGCGGGCCCTTGGACTATGTAGGTTAACTAGCGGGCCTTTGGACTATGTAGGTTAACTAGCGGGCACTTGGATTATCTAAGTTACCTAGCGGGCACTTGAACTATGTAGGTTAACTAGTGGGCCCTTAGATTATCTAGTTTAGCTAATGGTCACTTGGACTATGTAGGTTAATTAGCGGGTACGTGGACTATGTAGGTTCCCTAGAGGGCATTTGGACTATATAGATAACCTAGCGGGCACTTGGACTTTGTAGGTTACCTAGCGGGCACTTGGACTATCTAGGTTACCTAGCGGGCACTTGGATGATACAGGTTCCCTAGCCAGCACTAACACTATTGGTTCCCTAACGGGCACTTGGACTATGTAGGTTCCCTAAAGGGCACTTGGACTATATAGGTTTCTATCGGGCACTTGGACTATGTAGGTTAACTAGCGGGCACATGGACTATCTAGGTTACCTAGCGGGCACTGAGACTATCTAGGTTACCTAGCGGGCACTTGGACTATGTAGGTTAACTAGAAGGCACTTGGACTATCAAGGTTACCTAGCGGGCTCTTGGACTATGTAGGTTACCAGCGGGCACTTGGACTATCTAGGTAAACGAAAGTGCACTTGGGCTATGTAGGTAACCTAACGGGCACTTGGACTGTCTAGGTTACCTAGCGGGCACTTGGACTATCTAGGTTACCTAGCGGGCACTTGGTCTATGTACATACCCTAGCGGGCACTTGGACTATCTAGGTTAACTAACGGGCAATAGGACAATCTAGGTTACCTAGCGGGCACTTGGACTATGTAGGTCAACTAGCGGGCCCTTGGACTATGTAGGTTAACTAGCGGGCCTTTGGACTATGTAGGTTAACTAGCGGGCACTTGGATTATCTAAGTTACCTAGCGGGCACTTGAACTATGTAGGTTAACTAGTGGGCCCTTAGACTATCTAGGTTAGCTAATGGTCACTTGGACTATGTAGGTTAATTAGCGGGTACGTGGACTATGTAGGTTTCCTAGCGGGCATTTGGACTATATAGATAACCTAGCGGGCACTTGGACTTAGTAGGTTACCTAGCGGGCACTTGGACTATCTAGGTTACCTAGCGGGCAATTGGACGATCTAGGATAGGTAACGGGCCCTTGACTATCTAGGTTACCTAGCGGGAACTTGGACTATGTAGGTTACCTAAGGGCACTTGGACTATGTAGGTTAACTAGCGGACACTTGGACAATCTAGGTTAACTAGCGGGCACGTGGAGTATCTAGGTTAACTAAGGGGCCCTTCGAGTATGTAGGTTAACTAGCGGGCACTTGGACTATCTAGGTTACCTAGCGGGCACTTGGTCTATGTACATACCCTAGTGGGCACTTGGACTATTTGGGTTAACTAGTGGGCACTTGGACTATCTAGGTTAACTAACGGGCAATCGGACAATCTAGGTTACCTAGCGGGCACTTGGACTATGTAGGTCAACTAGCGGGCCCTTGGACTATGTAGGTTAACTAGCGGGCCTTTGGACTATGTAGGTTAACTAGCGGGCACTTGGATTATCTAAGTTACCTAGCGGGCACTTGAACTATGTAGGTTAACTAGTGGGCCCTTAGATTATCTAGTTTAGCTAATGGTCACTTGGACTATGTAGGTTAATTAGCGGGTACGTGGACTATGTAGGTTCCCTAGAGGGCATTTGGACTATATAGATAACCTAGCGGGCACTTGGACTTTGTAGGTTACCTAGCGGGCACTTGGACTATCTAGGTTACCTAGCGGGCACTTGGATGATACAGGTTCCCTAGCCAGCACTAACACTATTGGTTCCCTAACGGGCACTTGGACTATGTAGGTTCCCTAAAGGGCACTTGGACTATATAGGTTTCTATCGGGCACTTGGACTATGTAGGTTAACTAGCGGGCACATGGACTATCTAGGTTACCTAGCGGGCACTGAGACTATCTAGGTTACCTAGCGGGCACTTGGACTATGTAGGTTAACTAGAAGGCACTTGGACTATCAAGGTTACCTAGCGGGCTCTTGGACTATGTAGGTTACCAGCGGGCACTTGGACTATCTAGGTAAACGAAAGTGCACTTGGGCTATGTAGGTAACCTAACGGGCACTTGGACTGTCTAGGTTGCCTAGCGGGCACTTGGTCTATGTACATACCCTAGCGGGCACTTGGACTATCTGGGTTAACTAACGGGCAATAGGACAATCTAGGTTACCTAGCGGGCACTTGGACTATGTAGGTCAACTAACGGGCCCTTGGACTATGTAGGTTAACTAGCGGGCCTTTGGACTATGTAGGTTAACTAGCGGGCACTTGGATTATCTAAGTTACCTAGCGGGCACTTGAACTATGTAGGTTAACTAGTGGGCCCTTAGACTATCTAGGTTAGCTAATGGTCACTTGGACTATGTAGGTTAATTAGCGGGTACGTGGACTATGTAGGTTTCCTAGCGGGCATTTGGACTATATAGATAACCTAGCGGGCACTTGGACTTTGTAGGTTACCTAGCGGGCACTTGGACTATCTAGGTTACCTAGCAGGCACTTGGATGATACAGGTTCCCTAGCCAGCACTAAGACTATTGGTTCCCTAACGGGCACTTGGACTATGTAGGTTCCCTAAAAGGCACTTGGACAATATAGGTTTCTATCGGGCACTTGGACTATGTAGGTTAACTAGCGGGCACATGGACTATCTAGGTTACCTAGCGGGCACTGAGACTATCTAGGTTACCTAGCGGGCACTTGGACTATGTAGGTTAACTAGAAGGCACTTGGACTATCAAGGTTACCTAGCGGGCTGTTGGACTATGTAGGTGACCAGCGGGCACTTGGAGTATCTAGGTAAACGAAAGTGCACTTGGGCTATGTAGGTAACCTAACGGGCACTTGGACTGTCTAGGTTACCTAGCGGGCACTTGGACTATCTAGGTTACCTAGCGGGCACTTGGTCTATGTACATACCCTAGCGGGCACTTGGACTATCTAGGTTAACTAACGGGCAATAGGACAATCTAGGTTACCTAGCGGGCACTTGGACTATGTAGGTCAACTAGCGGGCCCTTGGACTATGTAGGTTAACTAGCGGGCCTTTGGACTATGTAGGTTACCTAACGGGCACTTGGATTATCTAGGTTAACGAACGGGCACTTGGACTATGTAGGTTACCTAGCGGGCACTTGGACTATGTAGGTTCCCTAGCGGTCACGTGGACTATGTAGGCTCCCTAGAAGGCACTTGGACTATGTAGGTTAACTAGCGGGCACTTGGACTATGTAGGTTACCCAATGGGCACTTGGACTATCTAGGTTAACGAACGGACACTTGGACTATGTAGGTTAGCTATCAGGCACTTGGACTATCTAGGTTACCTAGCGGACACTTGGACGATTTAGGTTAACTAGCGGGCACTTGGACTATCTACGTTAACTAGCAGGCCCTTGGACTATCTAGGTTTACTAGCGGGCACTTGGACTATCTAGGTTAACTAACGGGCACTTGGACTATCTAGGTTAACGAACGGGCACTTGGTATGTGCAGGTAACCTAGCGGGTACTTGGACTGTCTAGGTTACCTAGCGGGCACTTGGACTTCTAGGTTAACGACGGGCACTTGGACTATGTAGGTTGCTTAGCGGGCACTTGGACTATCTACGTTAGGTAACGGGCACTTTGAGTATCTAGGTTACCTAGCAGGAACTTGGACAATGGTAGTTACCTAGCGGGCAATTTGACTATCTAGGTTACATAGCGGGCACTTGGACTATGTAGGTTAACTAGCGAGCACTTGGATTCTAGGTTACCGAGCGGGGCCTTTGACTATGTAGGTTTCCTAGCGGGTCCTTGGACTATCTAGGTTAACGAACGGGCACTTGGACTATGTAGGTAACCTAGCGGGCACTTGGACAGTCTAGGTTACCTAGCGTGCACTTGGACTATCTAGGTTAACGAACGGGCACTTGGACTATATAGGTTACCTAGCGGGCACTTGGACTATGTAGGATCCCTATCAGACATTTGGACTACTTAGGCCACCTAGAGGGCACTTGGACTATCTAGGTTAACTAGCGGGCACTTGGACTATCTAGGTCAACTAGCGGGCCCTTGTATATGTAGGTTAACTAGCGAGCACTTGGACTATCTAGGTTAACTAGCGGACCTTGGACTACGTAGGTTAACTAGCGGGCACTTGGATGATCAATGTTAACTAGCGGGGCCCTTGGACTATCTAGGTTAGCTAACGGGCACTTGGACTAAGTACGTCCCCTCGTGGGCACTTGGACACTCTAGGTTAACTAACGGGCACTAGGACTATCTAGGTTAACGAGCGGGCACTTGGACTATCTAAGTTACCTAGCTGGCACTTGGACTATGAAGGTTCCCTAGCGGGCACTTGGATTATCTAGGTTACCTAGCGGGCACTTGGACTATGTAGGTCAACTAGCGGGCCCTTGAACTACCTAGGATAGCTAACTGGCACTTGGACTATGTAGGTTAACTAGCGGGGACTTGGGCTATGCAGGTAACCTAGCGGGCACTTGGACTGTCTAGGTTACCTAGCGGGCACTTGGACTTCTATGTTAACGAACGGGCACTCGGACTATGTAGGTTGCCCAGCGGGCAATTGGACGATCTAGGATAGGTAACGGGCCCTTGACTATCTAGGTTACCTAGCGGGAACTTGGACTATGTAGGTTAACTAGCGGACACTTGTACAATCTAGGTTAACTAGCGGGCACGTGGACTATCTAGGTTAACTAAGGGGCCCTTCGACTATGTAGGTTAACTAGCGGGCACTTGGATTATCTAAGTTACCTAGCGGGCACTTGAACTATGTAGGTTAACTAGTGGGCCCTTAGACTATCTAGGTTAGCTAATGGTCACTTGGACTATGTACGTTAATTAGTGGGTACGTGGACTATGTAGGTTCCCTAGCGGCATTTGGACTATATAGATAACCTAGCGGGCACTTGGACTTTGTAGGTTACCTAGCGGGCACTTGGACTATCTAGGTTACCTAGCGTGCACTTGGATGATACAGGTTCCCTAGCCAGCACTAAGACTATTGGTTCCCTAACGGGCACTTGGACTATGTAGTTTCCCTAAAGGGCACTTGGACTATATAGGTTTCTATCGGGCACTTGGACTATGTAGGTTAACTAGCGGGCACATGGACTATCTAGGTTACCTAGCGGGCACTGAGACTATCTAGGTTACCTAGCGGGTACTTCGACTATGTAGGTTAACTAGAAGGCTCTTGGACTATGTAGGTTAACTAGCGGGCACATGGACTATCTAGGTTACCTAGCGGGCACTGAGACTATCTAGGTTACCTAGCGGGCACTTGGACTATGTAGGTTAACTAGAAGGCACTTGGACTATCAAGGTTACCTAGCGGGCTCTTGGACTATGTAGGTTACCAGCGGGCACTTGGAGTATCTAGGTAAACGAAAGTGCACTTGGGCTATGTAGGTAACCTAACGGGCACTTGGACTGTCTAGGTTACCTAGCGGGCACTTGGACTATCTAGGTTAACGAACGGGCACTTGGACTATGTAGGTTAACTAGCGGACACTTGGACTATCTAGATTAGCTAACGGGCAATTGGACTATCAAGGTTACCTAACGGGCACTTGGACTATGTATGTTACCTAGCGGGCAATTGGACTATCTAGGTTACCTAGCAGGCACTTTGACTATCTTGGTTAACTAAGGGGCACTTGAACTATGTAGGTTGCCAAGCGAGCACTTGGACTATGTAGGTTCCCTAGCGGGCGCTTGGACTATGTAGGTTCCCTAGTGTGTACTTGGACTGTCTAGGTTAACTAGCGGGCAATTGGACTGTCTAGGTTACCTAGTGGGCACTTGGACTATGTAGTTTACCTAGCAGGCACTTGGACTATGTAGGTTAACTAGCGGGCACTTGGACTATCTAGGTTACCTAGCGGGAACTTGGACTATGTACGTTCCTAAGCGGGCACTTGGGCTATCTACGTTACCTAGCGGGCACTTGGACTATGTATGTTAACGAACGGGCACTTGGACTATGTAGGTAACCTAGTGGTCACTTGGACTGTCTAGGTTACCTAGCGGACACTTGGACAATGTAGGTTAACTAGCGTGCACTAGGACTATCTAGGTTACCTAGCGGGCACTTGGATTATGTAGGTTGCCTAGCGGGCACTTGGACTATGTAGGTTAACTAGCGGGCACTTGGATTATCTAGGTTAACTAACAGGCACTTGAACTATGTATGTTCCAGAGCGGACAATTGGACTATGTAGGTTCCTTAGCGGGCACTTGGATTATCTAGGTTCCCTAAAGGACACTTGGACTATGTAGGTTAACTAGCGGACAATTGGATGATCTAGGTTAACTAGCGGGTACTTGGACTATCTAGGTTAACTAGGGGTTCCTTGGACTACGTAGGTTAACTGGCGGACACTTGCACAATGTAGGTTACCTAGCGGGCACTTGGACTATCTAGGTTAACTAGCAGGCCCTTGGCTATCTAGGTTACCTAGCAGGCACTTGGACTATGTAGGTTAACTATCGGGCATTTGCACTCTCTACGTTACCTAGCGGGCAGTTGGACTATGTACCTTCCCTAGCGGGCACTTGGACTATCTATGTTAACTAGCGGGCACTTGCACTATGTAGGTTAACTAGCGGGCCCATGGATTATGTAGGTTTACTAGGGGGCACTTGGAGTATCTAGGTTAACTAGCGGGCACTTGGACTATGTAGTTTCCCTAGCGGACATTTGGACTATTTAGGTTACCTAGCGGGCACTTGGACTATGTAGGTTAACTAGCGGACACTTGCACGATCTAGGTTAACTAGCGGGCCCTTGGACTATCTAGGTGTACTAGCGGGCACTTGGACTATCTAGGTTAACTAACGGGCACTTGGACTATCTAGGTTAATGAACGGGCACTTCGTATGTGCAGGTAACCTAGCGGGCACTTGGACTGTCTAGGTCACCTAGCGGGCACTTGGATTATCTAGGTTACCTAGCGGGCACTTGGACTATGTAGGTCAACTAGCGGGCCCTTGGACTATCTAGGTTAGCTACTTGGCTTTGGACTATGTAGGTTAACTAGCGGACACTTGGAGTATGTAGGTTACCTAACGGGCACTTGGAGTATGCAGGTAACCTAGCGGGCACTTGGACTGTCTAGGTTACCTAGCGGGCACTTGGACTTCTATGTTAACGAAAGGGCACTCGGACTATGTAGGTTGCCCAGCGGGCAATTGGACTATCTAGGTTACCTAGCAGGCACTTTGACTATCTAGGTTAACTAACGGGCACTTGGACTATGTAGGGTAACTATCGGTCACTTGGACTGTCTAGGTTACCTAACGGGCACTTGGATTATCTAGGTTAACGAACGGGCACTTGGACTATGTAGGTTACCTAGCCACCACTTGGACTATCTAGGTTAGCTAAAAGGCAATTGGACTATCTAGGTCCCCTAGCGGGCACTTGTACTATCTAGGTTACCTAGCTGGAACTTGGACTATGTAGGTCAACTAGCGGGCCCTTGGACTATCTAGGTTAGCTAACGGGCACTTGGACTATGTATGTTCCAGAGCGGGCACTTGGATTATGTAGGTTGCCTAGCGGACATTTAGACTATGTAGGTTTCCTTGCGGGCATTTGGACTATGTAGGTTACCTAGCGGGCACTTGGACTATGTAGGTCCCCTAACGGGCACTTGGACTATGTAGGTTCCCTAGCGGTCACGTGGACTATGTAGGCTCCCTAGAAGGCACTTGGACCATGTAGGTTAACTAGCGGGCACTTGGACTATGTAGGTTACCCAATGGGCACTTGGACTCTCTAGGTTAACGAATGGACACTTGGACTATGTAGGTTAGCTATCAGGCACTTGGACTATCTAGGTTACCTAGCGGACACTTGGACGATTTAGGTTAACTAGCGGGCACTTGGACTATCTACGTTAACTAGCAGGCCCTTGGACTATCTAGGTTTACTAGCGGGCACTTGGACTATCTAGGTTAACTAACGGGCACTTGGACTATCTAGGTTAACGAACGGGCACTTGGTATGTGCAGGTAACCTAGCGGGTACTTGGACTGTCTAGGTTACCTAGCGGGCACTTGGACTTCTAGGTTAACGACGGGCACTTGGACTATGTAGGTTGCTTAGCGGGCACTTGGACTATCTACGTTAGGTAACGGGCACTTTGAGTATCTAGGTTACCTAGCAGGAACTTGGACAATGGTAGTTACCTAGCGGGCAATTTGACTATCTAGGTTACATAGCGGGCACTTGGACTATGTAGGTTAACTAGCGAGCACTTGGATTCTAGGTTACCGAGCGGGGCCTTTGACTATGTAGGTTTCCTAGCGGGTCCTTGGACTATCTAGGTTAACGAACGGGCACTTGGACTATGTAGGTAACCTAGCGGGCACTTGGACAGTCTAGGTTACCTAGCGTGCACTTGGACTATCTAGGTTAACGAACGGGCACTTGGACTATATAGGTTACCTAGCGGGCACTTGGACTATGTAGGATCCCTATCAGACATTTGGACTACTTAGGCCACCTAGAGGGCACTTGGACTATCTAGGTTAACTAGCGGGCACTTGGACTATCTAGGTCAACTAGCGGGCCCTTGTATATGTAGGTTAACTAGCGAGCACTTGGACTATCTAGGTTAACTAGCGGACCTTGGACTACGTAGGTTAACTAGCGGGCACTTGGATGATCAATGTTAACTAGCGGGGCCCTTGGACTATCTAGGTTAGCTAACGGGCACTTGGACTAAGTACGTCCCCTCGTGGGCACTTGGACACTCTAGGTTAACTAACGGGCACTAGGACTATCTAGGTTAACGAGCGGGCACTTGGACTATCTAAGTTACCTAGCTGGCACTTGGACTATGAAGGTTCCCTAGCGGGCACTTGGATTATCTAGGTTACCTAGCGGGCACTTGGACTATGTAGGTCAACTAGCGGGCCCTTGAACTACCTAGGATAGCTAACTGGCACTTGGACTATGTAGGTTAACTAGCGGGCACTTGGGCTATGCAGGTAACCTAGCGGGCACTTGGACTGTCTAGGTTACCTAGCGGGCACTTGGACTTCTATGTTAACGAACGGGCACTCGGACTATGTAGGTTGCCCAGCGGGCAATTGGACGATCTAGGATAGGTAACGGGCCCTTGACTATCTAGGTTACCTAGCGGGAACTTGGACTATGTAGGTTAACTAGCGGACACTTGTACAATCTAGGTTAACTAGCGGGCACGTGGACTATCTAGGTTAACTAAGGGGCCCTTCGACTATGTAGGTTAACTAGCGGGCACTTGGATTATCTAAGTTACCTAGCGGGCACTTGAACTATGTAGGTTAACTAGTGGGCCCTTAGACTATCTAGGTTAGCTAATGGTCACTTGGACTATGTACGTTAATTAGTGGGTACGTGGACTATGTAGGTTCCCTAGCGGCATTTGGACAATATAGATAACCTAGCGGGCACTTGGACTTTGTAGGTTACCTAGCGGGCACTTGGACTATCTAGGTTACCTAGCGGGCACTTGGATGATACAGGTTCCCTAGCCAGCACTAACACTATTGGTTCCCTAACGGGCACTTGGACTATGTAGGTTCCCTAAAGGGCACTTGGACTATATAGGTTTCTATCGGGCACTTGGACTATGTAGGTTAACTAGCGGGCACATGGACTATCTAGGTTCCCTAGCGGGCACTGAGACTATCTAGGTTACCTAGCGGGCACTTGGACTATGTAGGTTAACTAGAAGGCACTTGGACTATCAAGGTTACCTAGCGGGCTCTTGGACTATGTAGGTTACCAGCGGGCACTTGGACTATCTAGGTTAACTAACGGGCAATCGGACAATCTAGGTTACCTAGCGGGCACTTGGACTATGTAGGTCAACTAGCGGGCCCTTGGACTATGTAGGTTAACTAGCGGGCCTTTGGACTATGTAGGTTAACTAGCGGGCACTTGGATTATCTAAGTTACCTAGCGGGCACTTGAACTATGTAGGTTAACTAGTGGGCCCTTAGATTATCTAGTTTCGCTAATGGTCACTTGGACTATGTAGGTTAATTAGCGGGTACGTGGACTATGTAGGTTCCCTAGAGGGCATTTGGACTATATAGATAACCTAGCGGGCACTTGGACTTTGTAGGTTACCTAGCGGGCACTTGGACTATCTAGGTTACCTAGCGGGCACTTGGATGATACAGGTTCCCTAGCCAGCACTAACACTATTGGTTCCCTAACGGGCACTTGGACTATGTAGGTTCCCTAAAGGGCACTTGGACTATATAGGTTTCTATCGGGCACTTGGACTATGTAGGTTAACTAGCGGGCACATGGACTATCTAGGTTACCTAGCGGGCACTGAGACTATCTAGGTTACCTAGCGGGCACTTGGACTATGTAGGTTAACTAGAAGGCACTTGGACTATCAAGGTTACCTAGCGGGCTCTTGGACTATGTAGGTTACCAGCGGGCACTTGGACTATCTAGGTAAACGAAAGTGCACTTGGGCTATGTAGGTAACCTAACGGGCACTTGGACTGTCTAGGTTACCTAGCGGGCACTTGGACTATCTAGGTTACCTAGCGGGCACTTGGTCTATGTACATACCCTAGCGGGCACTTGGACTATCTGGGTTAACTAACGGGCAATAGGACAATCTAGGTTACCTAGCGGGCACTTGGACTATGTAGGTCAACTAGCGGGCCCTTGGACTATGTAGGTTAACTAGCGGGCCTTTGGACTATGTAGGTTAACTAGCGGGCACTTGGATTATCTAAGTTACCTAGCGGGCACTTGAACTATGTAGGTTAACAAGTGGGCCCTTAGACTATCTAGGTTAGCTAATGGTCACTTGGACTATGTAGGTTAATTAGCGGGTACGTGGACTATGTAGGTTTCCTAGCGGGCATTTGGACTATATAGATAACCTAGCGGGCACTTGGACTTTGTAGGTTACCTAGCGGGCACTTGGACTATCTAGGTTACCTAGCAGGCACTTGGATGATACAGGTTCCCTAGCCAGCACTAAGACTATTGGTTCCCTAACGGGCACTTGGACTATGTAGGTTCCCTAAAAGGCACTTGGACAATATAGGTTTCTATCGGGCACTTGGACTATGTAGGTTAACTAGCGGGCACATGGACTATCTAGGTTACCTAGCGGGCACTGAGACTATCTAGGTTACCTAGCGGGCACTTGGACTATGTAGGTTAACTAGAAGGCACTTGGACTATCAAGGTTACCTAGCGGGCTGTTGGACTATGTAGGTGACCAGCGGGCACTTGGACTATCTAGGTAAACGAAAGTGCACTTGGGCTATGTAGGTAACCTAACGGGCACTTGGACTGTCTAGGTTACCTAGCGGGCACTTGGACTATCTAGGTTAACGAACGGGCACTTGGACTATGTAGGTTAACTTGCGGACACTTGGACTATCTAGATTAGCTAACGGGCAATTGGACTATCAAGGTTACCTAACGGGCACTTGGACTATGTAGGTTACCTAGCGGGCAATTGCACTATCTAGGTTACCTAGCAGGCACTTTGACTATCTTGGTTAACTAAGGGGCAATTGAACTATGTAGGTTGCCAAGCGAGCACTTGGACTATGTAGGTTCCCTAGCGGGCGCTTGGACTATGTAGGTTCCCTAGCGGGTAATTGGACTGTCTAGGTTAACTAGCGGGCAATTGGACTGTCTAGGTTACCTAGTGGGCACTTGGACTATGTAGTTTACCTAGCAGGCACTTGGACTATGTAGGTTAACTAGCGGGCACTTGGACTATCTAGGTTACCTAGCGGGCACTTGGACTATGTACGTTCCCTAGCGGGCACTTGGGCTATCTACGTTACCTAGCGGGCACTTGGACTATGTAGGTTAATGAACGGGCACTTGGACTATGTAGGTAACCTAGTGGTCACTTGGACTGTCTAGGTTACCTAGCGGACACTTGAACTATGTAGGTTAAATAGCGGGCACTTGGACCCTCTAGGTTAACTAGCGGGCACTTGGCCTATGTAGGTTCCCTAGCGGGCATTTGGACTATATAGGTTATCTAGCAGGCACATGGATTATGTAGGTTGCCTAGCGGGCACTTGGACTATGTAGGTTAACTAGCAGGCACTTGGATTATCTAGGTTAACTAACAGGCACTTGAACTATGTATGTTCCAGAGCGGACAATTGGACTATGTAGGTTCCTTAGCGGGCACTTGGACTATCTAGGTTCCCTAAAGGACACTTGGACTATGTAGGTTAACTAGCGGACAATTGGATGATCTAGGTTAACTAGCGGGTACTTGGACTATCTAGGTTAACTAGAGGTTCCTTGGACTACGTAGGTTAACTAGCGGACACTCGCACTATGTAGGTTACCTAGCGGGCACTTGGACTATCTAGGTTAACTAGCAGGCCCTTGGACTATCTAGGTTACCTAGCAGGCACTTGGACTATGTAGGTTAACTAGCGGGCATTTGCACTCTCTAGGTTACCCAGCGGGCACTTGGACTATGTACCTTCCCTAGCGGGCACTTGGACTATCTATGTTAACTAGCGGGCACTTGGACTATGTAGGTTACCTAGCAGACACCTGCACTATGTAGGTTACCTAGCGGGCACTTGGACTATGTAGGTTAACTAGCGGACACTTGCACGATCTAGGTTAACTAGCGGGCCCTTGGACTATCTAGGTTTACTAGCGGGCACTTGGACTATCTAGGTTAACTAACGGGCACTTGGACTATCTAGGTTAATGAACGGGCACTTCGTATGTGCAGGTAACCTAGCGGGCACTTGGACTGTCTAGGTTACCTAGCGGGCACTTGGATTGTCTAGGTTACCTAGCGGGCACTTGGACTATGTAGGTCAACTAGCGGGCTCTTGGACTATCTAGGTTAGCTAATTGGCTTTGGACTATGTAGGTTAACTAGCGGACACTTGGAGTATGTAGGTTACCTAACGGGCACTTGGAGTATGCAGGTAACCTAGCGGGCACTTGGACTGTCTAGGTTACCTAGCGGGCACTTGGACTTCTATGTTAACGAACGGGCACTCGGACTATGTAGGTTGCCCAGCGGGCAATTGGACTATCTAGGTTACCTAGCAGGCACTTTGACTATCTAGGTTAACTAACGGGCACTTGGACTATGTAGGGTAACTATCGGTCACTTGGACTGTCTAGGTTACCTAACGGGCACTTGGATTATCTAGGTTAACGAACGGGCACTTGGACTATGTAGGTTACCTAGCGGGCACTTGGACTATGTAGGTTCCCTAGCGGTCACGTGGACTATGTAGGCTCCCTAGAAGGCACTTGGACTATGTAGGTTAACTAGCGGGCACTTGGACTATGTAGGTTACCCAATGGGCACTTGGACTATCTAGGTTAACGAACGGACACTTGGACTATGTAGGTTAGCTATCAGGCACTTGGACTATCTAGGTTACCTAGCGGACACTTGGACGATTTAGGTTAACTAGCGGGCACTTGGACTATCTACGTTAACTAGCAGGCCCTTGGACTATCTAGGTTTACTAGCGGGCACTTGGACTATCTAGGTTAACTAACGGGCACTTGGACTATCTAGGTTAACGAACGGGCACTTGGTATGTGCAGGTAACCTAGCGGGTACTTGGACTGTCTAGGTTACCTAGCGGGCACTTGGACTTCTAGGTTAACGACGGGCACTTGGACTATGTAGGTTGCTTAGCGGGCACTTGGACTATCTACGTTAGGTAACGGGCACTTTGAGTATCTAGGTTACCTAGCAGGAACTTGGACAATGTTAGTTACCTAGCGGGCAATTGGACTATCTAGGTTACCTAGCAGGCACTTTGACTATCTAGGTTAACTAACGGGCACTTGGACTATGTAGGGTAACTATCGGTCACTTGGACTGTCTAGGTTACCTAACGGGCACTTGGATTATCTAGGTTAACGAACGGGCACTTGGACTATGTAGGTTACCTAGCGGGCACTTGGACTATGTAGGTTCCCTAGCGGTCACGTGGACTATGTAGGCTCCCTAGAAGGCACTTGGACTATGTAGGTTAACTAGCGGGCACTTGGACTATGTAGGTTACCCAATGGGCACTTGGACTATCTAGGTTAACGAACGGACACTTGGACTATGTAGGTTAGCTATCAGGCACTTGGACTATCTAGGTTACCTAGCGGACACTTGGACGATTTAGGTTAACTAGCGGGCACTTGGACTATCTACGTTAACTAGCAGGCCCTTGGACTATCTAGGTTTACTAGCGGGCACTTGGACTATCTAGGTTAACTAACGGGCACTTGGACTATCTAGGTTAACGAACGGGCACTTGGTATGTGCAGGTAACCTAGCGGGTACTTGGACTGTCTAGGTTACCTAGCGGGCACTTGGACTTCTAGGTTAACGACGGGCACTTGGACTATGTAGGTTGCTTAGCGGGCACTTGGACTATCTACGTTAGGTAACGGGCACTTTGAGTATCTAGGTTACCTAGCAGGAACTTGGACAATGTTAGTTACCTAGCGGGCAATTTGACTATCTAGGTTACCTAGCAGGCACTTTGACTATCTAGGTTAACTAACGGGCACTTGGACTATGTAGGGTAACTATCGGTCACTTGGACTGTCTAGGTTACCTAACGGGCACTTGGATTATCTAGGTTAACGAACGGGCACTTGGACTATGTAGGTTACCTAGCGGGCACTTGGACTATGTAGGTTCCCTAGCGGTCACGTGGACTATGTAGGCTCCCTAGAAGGCACTTGGACTATGTAGGTTAACTAGCGGGCACTTGGACTATGTAGGTTACCCAATGGGCACTTGGACTATCTAGGTTAACGAACGGACACTTGGACTATGTAGGTTAGTTATCAGGCACTTGGACTATCTAGGTTACCTAGCGGACACTTGGACGATTTAGGTTAACTAGCGGGCACTTGGACTATCTACGTTAACTAGCAGGCCCTTGGACTATCTAGGTTTACTAGCGGGCACTTGGACTATCTAGGTTAACTAACGGGCACTTGGACTATCTAGGTTAACGAACGGGCACTTGGTATGTGCAGGTAACCTAGCGGGTACTTGGACTGTCTAGGTTACCTAGCGGGCACTTGGACTTCTAGGTTAACGACGGGCACTTGGACTATGTAGGTTGCTTAGCGGGCACTTGGACTATCTACGTTAGGTAACGGGCACTTTGAGTATCTAGGTTACCTAGCAGGAACTTGGACAATGTTAGTTACCTAGCGGGCAATTGGACTATCTAGGTTACCTAGCGGGCACTTGGACTATGTAGGTTAACTAGCGAGCACTTGGATTCTAGGTTACCGAGCGGGGCCTTTGACTATGTAGGTTTCCTAGCGGGTCCTTGGACTATCTAGGTTAACGAACGGGCACTTGGACTATGTAGGTAACCTAGCGGGCACTTGGACAGTCTAGGTTACCTAGCGTGCACTTGGACTATCTAGGTTAACGAACGGGCACTTGGACTATATAGGTTACCTAGCGGGCACTTGGACTATGTAGGATCCCTATCGGACATTTGGACTACTTAGGCCACCTAGAGGGCACTTGGACTATCTAGGTTAACTAGCGGGCACTTGGACTATCTAGGTCAACTAGCGGGCCCTTGTATATGTAGGTTAACTAGCGAGCACTTGGACTATCTAGGTTAACTAGCGGACCTTGGACTACGTAGGTTAACTAGCGGGCACTTGGATGATCAATGTTAACTAGCGGGGCCCTTGGACTATCTAGGTTAGCTAACGGGCACTTGGACTAAGTACGTCCCCTCGTGGGCACTTGGACACTCTAGGTTAACTAACGGGCACTAGGACTATCTAGGTTAATGAGCGGGCACTTGGACTATCTAAGTTACCTAGCTGGCACTTGGACTATGAAGGTTCCCTAGCGGGCACT
Organism: Tenrec ecaudatus; assembly: GCF_050624435.1. Taxonomy (NCBI): domain Eukaryota; kingdom Metazoa; phylum Chordata; class Mammalia; order Afrosoricida; family Tenrecidae; genus Tenrec; species Tenrec ecaudatus. The sequence continues at coordinate 60,835,990 of NC_134548.1, read as the reverse complement.
TGGATTATCTAGGTTACCTAGCGGGCACTTGGACTATGTAGGTCAACTAGCGGGCCCTTGAACTACCTAGGATAGCTAACTGGCACTTGGACTATGTAGGTTAACTAGCGGGGACTTGGGCTATGCAGGTAACCTAGCGGGCACTTGGACTGTCTAGGTTACCTAGCGGGCACTTGGACTTCTATGTTAACGAACGGGCACTCGGACTATGTAGGTTGCCCAGCGGGCAATTGGACGATCTAGGATAGGTAACGGGCCCTTGACTATCTAGGTTACCTAGCGGGAACTTGGACTATGTAGGTTAACTAGCGGACACTTGTACAATCTAGGTTAACTAGCGGGCACGTGGACTATCTAGGTTAACTAAGGGGCCCTTCGACTATGTAGGTTAACTAGCGGGCACTTGGATTATCTAAGTTACCTAGCGGGCACTTGAACTATGTAGGTTAACTAGTGGGCCCTTAGACTATCTAGGTTAGCTAATGGTCACTTGGACTATGTACGTTAATTAGTGGGTACGTGGACTATGTAGGTTCCCTAGCGGCATTTGGACTATATAGATAACCTAGCGGGCACTTGGACTTTGTAGGTTACCTAGCGGGCACTTGGACTATCTAGGTTACCTAGCGTGCACTTGGATGATACAGGTTCCCTAGCCAGCACTAAGACTATTGGTTCCCTAACGGGCACTTGGACTATGTAGTTTCCCTGAAGGGCACTTGGACTATATAGGTTTCTATCGGGCACTTGGACTATGTAGGTTAACTAGCGGGCACATGGACTATCTAGGTTACCTAGCGGGCACTGAGACTATCTAGGTTACCTAGCGGGCACTTCGACTATGTAGGTTAACTAGAAGGCTCTTGGACTATGTAGGTTAACTAGCGGGCACATGGACTATCTAGGTTACCTAGCGGGCACTGAGACTATCTAGGTTACCTAGCGGGCACTTGGACTATGTAGGTTAACTAGAAGGCACTTGGACTATCAAGGTACCCTAGCGGGCTCTTGGACTATGTAGGTTACCAGCGGGCACTTGGAGTATCTAGGTAAACGAAAGTGCACTTGGGCTATGTAGGTAACCTAACGGGCACTTGGACTGTCTAGGTTACCTAGCGGGCACTTGGACTATCTAGGTTAACGAACGGGCACTTGGACTATGTAGGTTAACTAGCGGACACTTGGACTATCTAGATTAGATAACGGGCAATTGGACTATCAAGGTTACCTAACGGGCACTTGGACTATGTATGTTACCTAGCGGGCAATTGGACTATCTAGGTTACCTAGCAGGCACTTTGACTATCTTGGTTAACTAAGGGGCACTTGAACTATGTAGGTTGCCAAGCGAGCACTTGGACTATGTAGGTTCCCTAGCGGGCGCTTGGACTATGTAGGTTCCCTAGTGTGTACTTGGACTGTCTAGGTTAACTAGCGGGCAATTGGACTGTCTAGGTTACCTAGTGGGCACTTGGACTATGTAGTTTACCTAGCAGGCACTTGGACTATGTAGGTTAACTAGCGGGCACTTGGACTATCTAGGTTACCTAGCGGGAACTTGGACTATGTACGTTCCTTAGCGGGCACTTGGGCTATCTACGTTACCTAGCGGGCACTTGGACTATGTATGTTAACGAACGGGCACTTGGACTATGTCGGTAACCTAGTGGTCACTTGGACTGTCTAGGTTACCTAGCAGACACTTGGACTATGTAGGTTAACTAGCGTGCACTAGGACTATCTAGGTTACCTAGCGGGCACTTGGACTATCTACGTTAGGTAACGGGCACTTTGAGTATCTAGGTTACCTAGCAGGAACTTGGACAATGTTAGTTACCTAGCGGGCACTTTGACTATCTAGGTTACATAGCGGGCACTTGGACTATGTAGGTTAACTAGCGAGCACTTGGATTCTAGGTTACCGAGCGGGGCCTTTGACTATGTAGGTTTCCTAGCGGGTCCTTGGACTATCTAGGTTAACGAACGGGCACTTGGACTATGTAGGTAACCTAGCGGGCACTTGGACAGTCTAGGTTACCTAGCGTGCACTTGGACTATCTAGGTTAACGAACGGGCACTTGGACTATATAGGTTACCTAGCGGGCACTTGGACTATGTAGGATCCCTATCGGACATTTGGACTACTTAGGCCACCTAGAGGGCACTTGGACTATCTAGGTTAACTAGCGGGCACTTGGACTATCTAGGTCAACTAGCGGGCCCTTGTATATGTAGGTTAACTAGCGAGCACTTGGACTATCTAGGTTAACTAGCGGACCTTGGACTACGTAGGTTAACTAGCGGGCACTTGGATGATCAATGTTAACTAGCGGGGCCCTTGGACTATCTAGGTTAGCTAACGGGCACTTGGACTAAGTACGTCCCCTCGTGGGCACTTGGACACTCTAGGTTAACTAACGGGCACTAGGACTATCTAGGTTAATGAGCGGGCACTTGGACTATCTAAGTTACCTAGCTGGCACTTGGACTATGAAGGTTCCCTAGCGGGCACTTGGATTATCTAGGTTACCTAGCGGGCACTTGGACTATGTAGGTCAACTAGCGGGCCCTTGAACTACCTAGGATAGCTAACTGGCACTTGGACTATGTAGGTTAACTAGCGGGCACTTGGGCTATGCAGGTAACCTAGCGGGCACTTGGACTGTCTAGGTTACCTAGCGGGCACTTGGACTTCTATGTTAACGAACGGGCACTCGGACTATGTAGGTTGCCCAGCGGGCAATTGGACGATCTAGGATAGGTAACGGGCCCTTGACTATCTAGGTTACCTAGCGGGAACTTGGACTATGTAGGTTACCTAAGGGCACTTGGACTATGTAGGTTAACTAGCGGACACTTGTACAATCTAGGTTAACTAGCGGGCACGTGGACTATCTAGGTTAACTAAGGGGCCCTTCGACTATGTAGGTTAACTAGCGGGCACTTGGATTATCTAAGTTACCTAGCGGGCACTTGAACTATGTAGGTTAACTAGTGGGCCCTTAGACTATCTAGGTTAGCTAATGGTCACTTGGACTATGTACGTTAATTAGTGGGTACGTGGACTATGTAGGTTCCCTAGCGGCATTTGGACTATATAGATAACCTAGCGGGCACTTGGACTTTGTAGGTTACCTAGCGGGCACTTGGACTATCTAGGTTACCTAGCGTGCACTTGGATGATACAGGTTCCCTAGCCAGCACTAAGACTATTGGTTCCCTAACGGGCACTTGGACTATGTAGTTTCCCTAAAGGGCACTTGGACTATATAGGTTTCTATCGGGCACTTGGACTATGTAGGTTAACTAGCGGGCACATGGACTATCTAGGTTACCTAGCGGGCACTGAGACTATCTAGGTTACCTAGCGGGCACTTCGACTATGTAGGTTAACTAGAAGGCTCTTGGACTATGTAGGTTACCAGCGGGCACTTGGACTATCTAGGTAAACGAAAGTGCACTTGGGCTATGTAGGTAACCTAACGGGCACTTGGACTGTCTAGGTTACCTAGCGGGCACTTGGACTATCTAGGTTAACGAACGGGCACTTGGACTATGTAGGTTAACTAGCGGACACTTGGACTATCTAGATTAGCTAACGGGCAATTGGACTATCAAGGTTACCTAACGGGCACTTGGACTATGTATGTTACCTAGCGGGCAATTGGACTATCTAGGTTACCTAGCAGGCACTTTGACTATCTTGGTTAACTAAGGGGCACTTGAACTATGTAGGTTGCCAAGCGAGCACTTGGACTATGTAGGTTCCCTAGCGGGCGCTTGGACTATGTAGGTTCCCTAGTGTGTACTTGGACTGTCTAGGTTAACTAGCGGGCAATTGGACTGTCTAGGTTACCTAGTGGGCACTTGGACTATGTAGTTTACCTAGCAGGCACTTGGACTATGTAGGTTAACTAGCGGGCACTTGGACTATCTAGGTTACCTAGCGGGAACTTGGACTATGTACGTTCCTTAGCGGGCACTTGGGCTATCTACGTTACCTAGCGGGCACTTGGACTATGTAGGTTAACGAACGGGCACTTGGACTATGTAGGTAACCTAGTGGTCACTTGGACTGTCTAGGTTACCTAGCGGACACTTGGACTATGTAGGTTAACTAGCGTGCACTAGGACTATCTAGGTTACCTAGCGGGCACTTGGATTATGTAGGTTGCCTAGCGGGCACTTGGACTATGTAGGTTAACTAGCGGGCACTTGGATTATCTAGGTTAACTAACAGGCACTTGAACTATGTATGTTCCAGAGCGGACAATTGGACTATGTAGGTTCCTTAGCGGGCACTTGGATTATCTAGGTTCCCTAAAGGACACTTGGACTATGTAGGTTAACTAGCGGACAATTGGATGATCTAGGTTAACTAGCGGGTACTTGGACTATCTAGGTTAACTAGGGGTTCCTTGGACTACGTAGGTTACCTAGCGGGCAGTTGGACTATGTACCTTCCCTAGCGGGCACTTGGACTATCTAGGTTAACTAGCAGGCCCTTGGCTATCTAGGTTACCTAGCAGGCACTTGGACTATGTAGGTTAACTATCGGGCATTTGCACTCTCTAGGTTAACTAGCGGGCAGTTGGACTATGTACCTTCCCTAGCGGGCACTTGGACTATCTATGTTAACTAGCGGGCACTTGGACTATGTAGGTTACCTAGCGGACACCTGCACTATGTAGGTTACCTAGAGGGCACTTGGACTATCTAGGTTAACTAGCGGGCCCTTGCACTATGTAGGTTAACTAGCGGGCCCATGGATTATGTAGGTTTACTAGGGGGCACTTGGAGTATCTAGGTTAACTAGCGGGCACTTGGACTATGTAGTTTCCCTAGCGGATATTTGGACTATTTAGGTTACCTAGCGGGCACTTGGACTATCTAGGTTACCTAGCAGGCACTTTGACTATCTAGGTTAACTAACGGGCACTTGGACTATGTAGGGTAACTAGCGGGCACTTGGACTGTCGAGGTTACCTAACGGGCACTTGGATTATCTAGGTTAACGAACGGGCACTTGGACTATGTAGGTTACCTAGCCACCACTTGGACTATCTAGGTTACCTAACAGGCACTTGGACTATCTAGGTTCCCTAGCGGGCACTTGTACTATCTACATTACCTAGCTTGCACTTGGACTATGTAGGTCAACTAGCGGGCCCTTGGACTATCTAGGTTAGCTAACGGGCACTTGGACTATGTATGTTCCAGAGTGGGCACTTGGATTATGTAGGTTGCCTAGCGGACATTTAGACTATGTAGGTTTCCTTGCGGGCATTTGGACTATGTAGGTTACCTAGCGGGCACTTGGACTATGTAGGTTCCCTAGCGGTCACGTGGACTATGTAGGCTCCCTAGAAGGCACTTGGACTATGTAGGTTAACTAGCGGGCACTTGGACTAACCAGGTTACCAGGCGGGCACTTGGACTATGTAGGTTACTCAATCGCACTTGGACTATCTAGGTTAACGAACGGACACTTGGACTATGTAGGTTAGGTATCAGGCACTTGAACTATCTAGGTTACCTAGCAGGCACTTGGACTATGTAGGTTACCTAGCGGACACTTGGACGATTTAGGTTAACTAGCGGGCACTTGGACTATCTAGGTTAACTAGCAGGCCCTTGGACTATCTAACTTTACTAGCGGGCACTTGGACTATCTAGGTTAACTAGCGGGCACTTGGACTATGTAGGTTAACTAGCGGGCACTTGAACTCTCTAGGTTACCTAGCGGACAATTGGACTATATACCTTCCCTAGCGGGCACTTGGACTATCTAGGTTAACTAGCAGGCCCTTGGACTATCTAGCTTTACTAGCGGGCACTTGGACTATCTAGGTTAACTAGCGGGCACTTGGACTATGTAGGTTAACTAGCGGGCACTTGGACTATCTAGGTTACCTAGCAGGCACTTGGATTATGAAGGATCCCTAGCGGGCAATTGGACTATGTAGTTTACCTAGCTGGCACTTGGACTATGTAGGTTAACTAGCGGACACTTGCACGATCTAGGTTAACTAGCGGGCACTTGCACTATGTAGGTTAACTAGCGGGCCCATGGATTATGTAGTTTTACTTGGGGGCACTTGGAACATCAAGGTTAACTAGCGGGCACTTGGACTATGTAGTTTCCCTAGCGGGCATTTGGACTATTTAGGTTGCCTAGCGGGCCCTTGGACTATGTAGGTTACCTAGCAGGCACTTTGACTATCTAGGTTAACTAACGGGCACTTGGACTATGTAGGGTAACTAGCGGGCACTTGGACTGTCTAGGTTACTTAACGGGCACTTGGATTATCTAGGTTAACGAACGGGCACTTGGACTATGTAGGTTAACTAGCGGACACTTGGACTATCTAGATTAGCTAACGGGCAATTGGACTATCAAGGTTACCTAACGGGCACTTGGACTATGTATGTTACCTAGCGGGCAATTGGACTATCTAGGTTACCTAGCAGGCACTTTGACTATCTTGGTTAACTAAGGGGCACTTGAACTATGTAGGTTGCCAAGCGAGCACTTGGATTATGTAGGTTCCCTAGCGGGCGCTTGGACTATTTAAGTTCCCTAGCGGGTACTTGGATTGTCTAGGTTAACTAGCGGGGAATTGGACTGTCTAGGTTACCTAGTGGGCACTTGGACTATGTAGTTTACCTAGCAGGCACTTGGACTATGTAGGTTAACTAGCGGGCACTTGGACTATCTAGGTTACCTAGCGGGCACTTGGACTATATACGTTCCTTAGCGGGCACTTGGGCTATCTACGTTACCTAGTGGGCACTTGGACTATGTAGGTTAACGAATGGGCACTTGGACTATGTAGGTAACCTAGTGGTCACTTGGACTGTCTAGGTTACCTAGCGGACACTTGGACTATGTAGGTTAACTAGCGTGCACTAGGACTATCTAGGTTACCTAGCGGGCACTTGGATTATGTAGGTTGCCTAGCGGGCACTTGGACTAGGTAGGTTAAATAGCGGGCACTTGGATTATCTAGGTTAACTAACAGGCACTTGAACTATGTATGTTCCAGAGCGGACAATTGGACTATGTAGGTTCCTTAGCGGGCACTTGGATTATCTAGGTTCCCTAAAGGACACTTGGACTATGTAGGTTAACTAGCGGACAATGGAATGATCTAGGTTAACTAGCGGGTACTTGGACTATCTAGGTTAACTAGGGGTTCCTTGGACTACGTAGGTTAACTAGCGGACACTTGCACAATGTAGGTTACCTAGCGGGCACTTGGACTATCTAGGTTAACTAGCAGGCCCTTGGCTATCTAGGTTACCTAGCAGACACTTGGACTATGTAGGTTAACTATCGGGCATTTGCACTCTCTAGGTTACCTAGCGGGCAGTTGGACTATGTACCTTCCCTAGCGGGCACTTGGACTATCTATGTTAACTAGCGGGCACTTGGACTATGTAGGTTACCTAGCGGACACCTGCACTATGTAGGTTACCTAGCGGGCACTTGGACTATCTAGGTTAACTAGCGGGCCCTTGCACTATGTAGGTTAACTAGCGGGCCCATGGATTATGTAGGTTTACTAGGGGGCACTTGGAGTATCTAGGTTAACTAGCGGGCACTTGGACTATGTAGTTTCCCTTGCGGACATTTGGACTATTTAGGTTACCTAGCGGGCACTTGGACTATGTAGGTTATCTAGCGGGCACTTGGACTATCTAGGTTACCTAGCAGGCACTTTGACTATCTAGGTTAACTAACGGGCACTTGGACTATGTAGGGTAACTAGCGGGCACTTGGACTGTCGAGGTTACCTAACGGGCACTTGGATTATCTAGGTTAACGAACCGGCACTTGGACTATGTAGGTTACCTAGCCACCACTTGGACTATCTAGGTTACCTAACAGGCACTTGGACTATCTAGGTTCTCTAGCGGGCACTTGTACTATCTAGGTTACCTAGCTGGCACTTGGACTATGTAGGTCAACTAGCGGGGCCTTGGACTATCTAGGTTAGCTAACGGGCACTTGGACTATGTATGTTCCAGAGTGGGCACCTGGATTATGTAGGTTGCCTAGCGGACATTTAGACTATGTAGGTTTCCTTGCGGGCATTTGGACTATGTAGGCTACCTAGCGGGCACTTGGACTATGTAGGTTCCCTAGCGGTCACGTGGACTATGTAGGCTCCCTAGAAGGCACTTGGACTATGTAGGTTAACTAGCGGGCACTTGGACTAACCAGGTTACCAGGCGGGCACTTGGACTATGTAGGTTACTCAATGGGCACTTGGATTATCTAGGTTAACGAACGGACACTTGGACTATGTAGGTTAGGTATCAGGCACTTGAACTATCTAGGTTACCTAGCAGGCACTTGGACTATGTAGGTTACCTAGCGGACACTTGGACGATTTAGGTTAACTAGCGGGCACTTGGACTATCTAGGTTAACTAGCAGGCCCTTGGACTATCTAGCTTTACTAGCGGGCACTTGGACTATGTAGGTTAACTAGCGGGCACTTGGACTATGTAGGTTAACTAGCGGGCACTTGAACTCTCTAGGTTACCTAGCGGACACTTGGACTATGTACCTTCCCTAGCGGGCACTTGGACTATCTGGGGTACCTAGCAGGCACTTGGATTATGAAGGATCCCTAGCGGGCAATTGGACTATCTAGGTTACCTAGCTGGCACTTGGACTATGTAGGTTAACTACCGGACACTTGCACGATCTAGGTTAACTAGCGGGCACTTGCACTATGTAGGTTAACTAGCGGGCCCCTGGATTATGTCGGTTTACTAGGGGGCACTTGGAACATCTAGGTTAACTAGCGGGCACTTGGACTATGTAGTTTCCCTAGCGGGCATTTGGACTATTTAGGTTGCCTAGCGGGCACTTGGACTATGTAGGTTACCTAGCAGGCACTTTGACTATCTAGGTTAACTAACGGGCACTTGGACTATGTAGGGTAACTAGCGGGCACTTGGACTGTCTAGGTTACCTAACGGGCACTTGGATTATCTAGGTTAACGAACGGGCACTTGGACTATGTAGGTTACCTAGCCACCACTTGGACTATCTAGGTTCCCTAGCGGGCACTTGTACTATCTAGGTTACCTAGCTGGCACTTGGACTATGTAGGTCAACTAGCGGGCCCTTGGACTATCTAGGTTAGCTAACGGGCACTTGGACTATGTATGTTCCAGAGCGGGCACTTGGATTATGTAGGTTGCCTAGCGGACATTAAGACTATGTAGGTTTCCTTGCGGGCATTTGGACTATGTAGGTTACCTAGCGGGCACTTGGACTATGTAGGTTCCCTAACGGGCACTTTGAGTATGTAGGTTCCCTAGCGGTCACGTGGACTATGTAGGCTCCCTAGAAGGCACTTGGACTATGTAGGTTAACTAGCGGGCACTTGGACTATGTAGGTTACCCAATGGGCACTTGGACTATCTAGGTTAACGAACGGACACTTGGACTATGTAGGTTAGCTATCAGGCACTTGGACTATCTAGGTTACCTAGCGGACACGTGGACGATTTAGGTTAACTATCGGGCACTTGGACTATCTAGGTTAACTAGCAGGCCCTTGGACTATCTCGGTTTACTAGCGGGCACTTGGACTATCTAGGTTAACTAACGGGCACTTGGACTATGTATTTTCCCTAGCGGGCATTTGGATTATTTAGGTTACCTACTGGGCACTTGGAATATGTAGGTTATCTAGCGGGCACTTGGACTACGTAGGTTAACTAGAAGGCACTTGGACTATCAAGGTTACCTAGCGGGCCCTTGGACTATGTAGGTTACCAGCGGGCACTTGGACTATCTAGGTTAACGAACGTGCACTTGGACTATGTAGGTAACCTAGCGGGCACTTGGACTGTCTAGGTTACCTAGCGGGCACTTGGACTATCTAGGTTAACGAACGGGCACTTGGACTATGTAGGTTCCCTATAGGGTACTTGGACTGTCTAGGTTAACTAGGGGGCAATTGGACTGTCTAGGTTACCTAGTGGGCACTTGGACTATGTACGTTCCCTAGCGGGCACTTGGGTTATCTAAGTTACCTAGCGGGCACTTGTACAATGTAAGTTAACGAACGGGCACTTGGACTATGTAGGTTAACTAGCGGACACTTGGACTATCTAGGATAGCTAAAGGGCAATTGGACTATCAAGGTTACCTAACGGGCACTTGGACTATGTAGGTTACCTAGCGGGCACTTGGACTATCTAGGTTACCTAGCAGGCATTTTGACTATCTAGGTTAACTAACTGGCACGTGGACTATGTAGGTTGCCTAGCGAGCACCTGGACTATGTAGGTTCCCTAGCGGGCGCTTGGACTATGTAGATTCCCTAGCGGTACTTGGACTGTCTAAGTTAACTAGCGGGCAATTGGACTGTCTAGGTTACCTAGTGGGCACTTGGACTATGTAGTTTACCTAGCAGGCACTTGGACTATGTAGGTTACCCAATGGGCACTTGGACTATCTAGGTTAACGAACGGACACTTGGACTATGTAGGTCAGCTATCAGGCACTTGGAGTATCTAGGTTACCTAGCGCACACGTGGACGATTTAGGTTAACTAGCGGGCACTTGGACTTTCTAGGTTAACTAGCAGGCCCTTGGACTATCTAGGTTTACTAGCGGGCACTTGGACTATCTAGGTTAACTAACGGGCACTTGGACTATGTAGTTTCCCTAGCGGCCATTTGGATTATTTAGGTTACCTAGTGGGCACTTGGACTATGTAGGTTATCTAGCGGGCACTTGGACTATGTAGGTTAACTAGAAGGCACTTGGTCTATCAAGGTTACCTAGCGGGCCCTTGGACTATGTAGGTTACCAGCGGGCACTTGGACTATCTAGGTTAACGAACGTGCACTTGGACTATGTAGGTAACCTAGCGGGCACTTGGACTGTCTAGGTTACCTAGCGGGCACTTGGACTATCTAGGTTAACGAACGGGCACTTGGACTATGTAGGTTCCCTATAGGGTACTTGGACTGTCTAGGTTAACTAGGGGGCAATTGGACTGTCTAGGTTACCTAGTGGGCACTTGGACTATGTACGTTCCCTAACGGGCACTTGGGTCATCTACGTTACCTAGCGGGCACTTGGACAATGTAAGTTAACGAACGGGCACTTGGACTATGTAGGTTAACTAGCGGACACTTGGACTATCTAGGATAGCTAACGGGCAATTGGACTATCAAGGTTACCTAACGGGCACTTGGACTATGTAGGTTACCTAGCGGGCACTTGGACTATCTAGGTTACCTAGCTGGCACTTTGACTATCTAGGTTAACTAACTGGCACGTGGACTATGTAGGTTCCCTAGTGGGCACTTGGACTATGTAGGTTCCCTATAGGGTACTTGGACTGTCTAGGTTAACTAGGGGGCAATTGGACTCTCTAGGTTACCTAGTGGGCACTTGGACTATGTAGTTTACCTAGCAGGCACTTGGACTATGTAGGTTTACTAGCAGGCACTTAGACTATCTAGGTTACCTAGCGGGCACTTGGACTATGTACGTTCCCTAGCGGGCACTTGGGCTATCTACGTTACCTAGCGGGCACTTGGGCTATGTAGGTTAACGAATGGGCACTTGGACTATTTAGGTAACCTAGTGGTCACTTGGACTGTCTAGGTTACCTAGCGGGCACTTGGACTATGTAGGTTAACTAGCGGGCACTTGGACTATCTAGGTTAACTAGCGGGCACTTGGACTATCTAGGTTAACTAGCGGGCACTTGGACTATCTAGGTTAACTAGCGGGCCCTTGCACTATGTAGGTTAACTAGCAGGCCCAAGGATTATGTAGGTTTACTAGGGGGCACTTGGACTATCTAGGTTAACTTGCGGGCACTTGGACTATGTAGTTTCCCTAGCGGACATTTGGAGTATTTAGGTTACCTAGCGGGCACTTGGACTATGTAGGTTATCTAGCGGGCACTTGGACTATCTAAGTTACCTAGCAGGCACTTTGACTATCTAGGTTAACTAACGGGCATTTGGACTATGTAGGGCAACTAGCGGGCACTTGGACTGTCTAGGTTACCTAACGGGCACTTGGATTATCTAGGTTAACGAACGGGCACTTGGACTATGTAGGTTACCTAGCCACCACTTGGACTATCTAGGTTAGCTAACAGGCACTTGGACTATCTAGGTTCCCTAGCGGGAACTTGTACTATCTAGGTTACCTAGCTGGCACTTGGACTATGTAGGTCAACTAGCGGGCCCTTGGACTATCTAGGTTAGCTAACGGGCACTTGGACTATGTATGTTCCAGAGTGGGCACTTGGATTATGTAGGTTGCCTAGCGGACATTTAGACTATGTAGGTTTCCTTGCGGGCATTTGGACTATGTAGGTTACCAGCGGGCACTTGGACAATCTAGGTTAACGAACGTGCACTTGGACTATGTAGGTAACCTAGCGGGCACTTGGACTGTCTAGGTTACCTAGCGGGCACTTGGACTTTCTCGGTTAACGAACGGGCACTTGGACTATGTAGGTTAACTAGCGGACACTTCGACTATCTAGGTTAGCTAACGGGCAATTGGACTATCTAGGTTACCTAGCGGGCACTTGGACTATGTAGGTTCCCTAGCGGGCACTTGGACTATTTAGGTTACCTAGCAGGCACTTTGACTATCTAGGTTAACTAACGGGCACTTGGACTATGTAGGTTGCCTAGCGAGCACTTGTTGTATGTAGGTTCCCTAGCGGCAATTGGACTATGTAGGTTCCCTATCGGGTACTTGGACTGTCTAGGTTAACTAGCGGGCAATTGGACTGTCTAGGTTACCTGGTGGGCACTTGGAGTATGTACGTTCCCTAGCGGGCACTTGGGCTTTCTACGTTACCTAGCGGGCACTTGGACTATGTAGGTTAACGAACGGGCACTTGGATTATGTAGTTTACCTAGCAGGTACTTGGACTATGTAGGTTAACTAGCGGGCACTTGGACTATCTAGGTTACCTACGGGCACTTGGACTATGTCGCTTCCCTAGCGGGCACTTGGGCTATCTACGTTACCTAGCGGGCACTTGGACTATGTAGGGTAACGAACGGGCACTTGGACTATGTTGGTAACCTAGTGGTCACTTGGACTATGTAGGTTATCTAGCGGACACTTGGACTATCTAGGTTACCTAGCAGGCACTTTGACTATCTAGGTTAACTAACGGGCACTTGGACTATGTAGGGTAACTAGCGGGCACTTGGACTGTCTAGGTTACCTAACGGGCACTTGGATTATCTAGGTTAACGAACGTGCACTTGGACTATGTAGGTAACCTAGCGGGCACTGGGACTGTCTAGGTTACCTAGCGGGCACTTGGACTATCTAGGTTAACGAACGGGCACTTGGACTATGTAGGTTAACTAGCGGACACTTCGACTATCTAGGTTAGCTAACGGGCAATTGGACAATCTAGGTTAACTAACGGGCACTTGGACTATGTAGGTAGCCTAGCGAGCACTTGGACTACGTAGGTTCCCTAGAGGGCACTTGGACTATGTAGGTTCCCTATCGGGTACTTGGACTGTCTAGGTTAACTAGCGGGCAATTGGACTGTCTAGGTTACCTGGTGGGCACTTGGAGTATGTACGTTCCCTAGCGGGCACTTGGGCTTTCTACGTTACCTAGCGGGCACTTGGACTATGTAGGTTAAGGAACGGGCACTTGGACTATGTAGGTTAACGAACAGGCATTTGGATTATGTAGTTTACCTAGCAGGTACTTGGACTATGTAGGTTAACTAGCGGGCACTTGGGCTATCTAGGTTACCTACGGGCACTTGGAATATGTACCTTCCCTAGGGGGCACTTGGGCTATCTACGTTAACTAGTGGGCACTTGGACTATGTAGGTTAACGAACGGGCACTTGGACTATGTAGGTAACCCAGTGGTCACTTGGACTATGTAGGTTATCTAGCGGACACTTGGACTATCTAGATTACCTAGCAGGCACTTTGACTATCTATGTTAACTAACGGGCACTTGGACTATGTAGGGTAACTAGCGGGCACATGGACTGTCTAGGTTACCTAACGGGCACTTGGATTATCTAGGTTAACGAACGTGCACTTGGACTATGTAGGTAACCTAGCGGGCACTTGGACTGTCTAGGTTACCTAGCGGGCACTTGGACTATCTAGGTTAACGAACGGGCACTTGGACTATGTAGGTTAACTAGCGGACACTTCGACTATCTAGGTTAGCTAACGGGCAATTGGACAATCTAGGTTAACTAACGGGCACTTGGACTATGTAGGTTGCCTAGCGAGCACTTGTACTATGTAGGTTCCCTAGAGGGCAATTGGACTATGTAGGTTCCCTATCGGGTACTTTGACTGTCTAGGTTAAGTAGGGGACAATTGGACTGTCTAGGTTACCTAGTGGGCACTTGGACTATGTACGTTCCCTAGCGGGCACTTGGGATATCTACGTTACCTAGCGGGCACTTGGACAATGTAAGGTAACGAACGGGCACTTGGACTATGTAGGTTAACTAGCGGACACTTGGACTATCTAGGATAGCTAACGGGCAATTGGACTATCAAGGTTACCTAACGGGCACTTGGAATATGAAGGTTACCTAGCGGGCACTTGGACTATCTAGGTTACCTAGCGGGCACTTTGACTATCTAGGTTAACTAACGGGCACTTGGACTATGTAGGTTGCCTAGCGAGCACCTGGACTATGTAGGTTCCCTAGCGGGCGCTTGGACTATGTAGATTCCCTAGCGGTACTTGGACTGTCTAGGTTAACTAGCGGGCAATTGGACTGTCTAGGTTACCTAGTGGGCACATGGACTATGTAGTTTACCTAGCAGGCACTTGGACTATGTAGGTTTACTAGCAGGCACTTAGACTATCCAGGTTCCCTAGCGGGCAGTTGGACTATGTACGTTCCCTAGCGGGCACTTGGGATATCTACATTACCCAGCGGGCACTTGGACTTTGTATGTTAACGAATGGGCACTTGGACTATGTAGGTAACCTAGTGGTCACTTGGACTGTCTAGGTTACCTAGCGGGCACTTGGACTATGTAGGTTAACTAGCGGGCACTTGGACTATCTAGGTTAACTAGCGGGCACTTGGACTATCTAGGTTAACTAGCGGGCACTTGGACTATCTAGGTTAACTTGCGGGCCCTTGCACTATGTAGGTTAACTAGCGGGCCCATGGATTATGTAGGTTTACTAGGGGGCACTTGGACTATCTAGGTTAACTAGCGGGCACTTGGACTATGTAGTTTCCCTAGCGGACATTTGGACTATTTAGGTTACCTAGCGGGCACTGGGACTATGTAGGTTATCTAGCGGGCACTTGGACTATCTAGGTTACCTAGCAGGCACTTTGACTATCTAGGTTAACTAACGGGCACTTGGACTATGTAGGGCAACTAGCGGGCACTTGGACTGTCTAGGTTACCTAACGGGCACTTGGATTATCTTGGTTAACGAACGGGCACTTGGACTATGTAGGTTACCTAGCCACCACTTGGACTATCTAGGTTAGCTAACAGGCACTTGGACTATCTAGGTTCCCTAGCGGGCACTTGTACTATCTAGGTTACCTAACCGGCACTTGGACTATGTAGGTCAACTAGCCGTCCCTTTGACTATCTAGGTTAGCTAACGGGCACTTGGACTATGTATGTTCCAGAGTGGGCACTTGGATTATGTAGGTTGCCTAGCGGACATTTAGACTATGTAGGTTTCCTTGCGGGCAGTTGGACTATGTAGGTTACCAGCGGGCACTTGGACAATCTAGGTTAACGAACGTGCACTTGGACTATGTAGGTAACCTAGCGGGCACTTGGATTGTCTAGGTTACCTAGCGGGCACTTGGACTTTCTAGGTTAACGGACGGGCACTTGGACTATGTAGGTTAACTAGCGGACACTTCGACTATCTAGATTAGCTAACGGGCAATTGGACTATCTAGGTTACCTAGCGGGCACTTGGACTATGTAGGTTCCCTAGCGGGCACTTGGACTATTTAGGTTACCTAGCAGGCACTTTGACTATCTAGGTTAACTAACGGGCACTTGAACTATGAAGGTTGCCTAGCGAGCACTTGGAGTATGTAGGTTCCCTAGCGGGCAATTGGACTATGTAGGTTCCCTATCGGGTACTTGGACTGTCTAGGTTAACTAGCGGCAATTGGACTGGCTAGATTACCTAGTGGGCACTTGGAGTATGTACGTTCCCTAGCGGGCACTTGGGCTTTCTACGTTACCTAGCGGGCACTTGGACTATGTAGGTTAACGAACGGGCACTTGGACTATGTAGGTTAACGAACGGGCACTTGGATTATGTAGTTTACCTAGCAGGTACTTGGATTATGTAGGTTACCTAGCGGGCACTTGGACTATCTAGGTTACCTACGGGCACTTGGACTATGTCCCTTCCCTAGCGGGCACTTGGGCTATCTACGTTACCTAGCAGGCACTTGGACTATGTAGGTTAACGAACGGGCACTTGGACTATGTAGGTAACCTAGTGGTCACTTGGACTATGTAGGTTATCTAGCGGACACTTGGACTATCTAGGTTACCTAGCAGGCACTTTGACTATCTAGGTTAACTAACGGGCACTTGGACTATGTAGGGTAACTAGCGGGCACTTGGACTGTCTAGGTTACCTAACGGGCACTTGGATTATCTAGGTTAACGAACGTGCACTTGGACTATGTAGGTAACCTAGCGGGCACTTGGACTGTCTAGGTTACCTAGCGGGCACATGGACTATCTAGGTTAGCTAACGGGCAATTGGACAATCTAGGTTAACTAACGGGCACTTGGACTATGTAGGTTGCCGAGCGAGCACTTGGACTATGTAGGTTCCCTATCGGGTACTTGGACTGCCTATGTTAACTAGGGGGCAATTGGACTGTCTAGGTTACCTAGTGGGCACTTGGACTATGTACGTTCCCTAGCGGGCACTTGGGATATCTACGTTACCTAGCGGGCACTTGGACAATGTAAGTTAACGAACGGGCACTTGGACTATGTAGGTTAACTAGCGGACACTTGGACTATCTAGGATAGCTAACGGGCAATTGGACTATCAAGGTTACCTAACGGGCACTTGGACTATGAAGGTTACCTAGCGGGCACTTGGACTATCTAGGTTACCTAGCAGGGACTTTGACTATCTAGGTTAACTAACGGGCACTTGGACTATGTAGGTTGCCTAGCGAGCACCTGGACTATGTAGTTTCCCTAGCGGGCGCTTGGACTATGTAGATTCCCTAGCGGTACTTGGACTGTCTAGGATAACTAGCGGGCAATTGGACTGTCTATGTTACCTAGTGGGCACTTGGACTATGTAGTTTACCTAGGAGGCACTTGGACTATGTAGGTTTACTACCAGGCACTTAGACTATCCAGGTTACCTAGCGGGCACTTGGACTATGTACGTTCCCTAGCGGGCACTTGGGCTATCTACGTTACCTAGCGGGCACTTTTACTATGTAGGTTAACGAATGGGCACTTGGACTATGTAGGTAACCTAGTGGTCACTTGGACTGTCTAGGTTACCTAGCGGGCACTTGGACAATGTAGGTTAACTAGCGGGCACTTGGACTATCTAGGTTAACTAGCGGGCACTTGGACTATCTAGGTTAACTAGCGGGCACTTGGACTATCTAGGTTAACTAGCGGGCCCTTGCACTATGTAGGTTAACTAGCGGGCCCATGGATTATTTAGGTTTACTAGGGGGCACTTGGACTATCTAGGTTAACTAGCGGGCACTTGGACTATGTAGTTTCCCTAGCGGACATTTGGACTATTTAGGTTACGTAGCGGGCACTTGGACTATGTAGGTTATCTAGCGGGCACTTGGACTATCTAGGTTACCTAGCAGGCACTTTGACTATCTAGGTTAACTAACGGGCACTTGGACTATGTAGGGCAACTAGCGGGCACTTGGACTGTCTAGGTTACCTAACGGGCACTGGGATTATCTAGGTTAACGAACGGGCACTTGGACTATGTAGGTTACCTAGCCACCACTTGGACTATCTAGGTTAGCTAACAGGCACTTGGACTATCTAGGTTCCCTAGCGGGCACTTGGACTATCTAGGTTACCTAGCTGGCACTTGGACTATGTAGGTCAACTAGCGGGCCCTTGGACTATCTAGGTTAGCTAACGGGCACTTGGACTATGTATGTTCCAGAGTGGGCACTTGGATTATGTAGGTTGCCTAGAGGACATTTAGACTATGTAGGTTTCCTTACGGGCAATTGGACTATGTAGGTTACCTAGCGGGCACTTGGACTATGTAGGTTCCCTAGCGGTCACGTGGACTATGTAGGCTCCCTAGAAGGCACTTGGACTATGTAGGTTAACTAGCGGGCACTTGGACAAACCAGGTTACCAGGCGGGCACTTGGACTATGTAGGTTACTCAATGGGCACTTGCACTATCTAGGTTAACGAACGGACACTTGGACTATGTAGGTTAGGTATCAGGCACTTGAACTATCTAGGTTACCTAGCAGGCACTTGGACTATGTAGGTTACCTAGCGGACACTTGGACGATTTAGGTTAACTAGCGGGCACTTGGACTATCTAGGTTAACTAGCAGGCCCTTGGACTATCTAGCTTTACTAGCGGGCACTGGGACTATCTAGGTTAACTAGCGGGCACTTGGACTATGTAGGTTAACTCGCGGGCACTTGAACTCTCTAGGTTACCTAGCGGACACTTGGACTATGTACCTTCCCTAGAGGGCACTTGGACTATCTAGGTTACCTAGCAGACACTTGGATTATGAAGGATCCCTAGCGGGCAATTGGACTATCTAGGTTACCTAGCTGGCACTTGGACTATGTAGGTTAACTAGCGGACACTTGCACGATCTAGGTTAACTAGCGGGCCCTTGCACTATGTAGGTTAACTAGCGGGCCCATGGATTATGTAGGTTAACTAGGGGGCACTTGGAACATCTAGGTTAACTAGCGGGCACTTGGACTATGTAGTTTCCCTAGCGGGCATTTGGACTATTTAGGTTGCCTAGCGGGCACTTGGACTATGTAGGTTACCTAGCAGGCACTTTGACTATCTAGGTTAACTAACGGGCACTTGGACTATGTAGGGTAACTAGCGGGCACTTGGACTGTCTAGGTTACCTAACGGGCACTTGGATTATCTAGGTTAATGAACGGGCACTTGGACTATGTAGGTTACCTATCCACCACTTGGACTATCTAGGTTCCCTAGCGGGCACTTGTACTATCTAGGTTACCTAGCTGGCACTTGGACTATGTAGGTCAACTAGCGGGCCCTTGGACTATCTAGGTTAGCTAACGGGCAATTGGACTATGTATGTTCCAGAGCGGGCACTTGGATTATGTAGGTTGCCTAGCGGACATTTAGACTATGTAGGTTTCCTTGCGGGCATTTGGACTATGTAGGTTACCTAGCGGGCACTTGGACTATGTAGGTTCCCTAACGGGCACTTTGAGTATGTAGGTTCCCTAGCGGTCACGTGGACTATGTAGGCTCCCTAGAAGGTACTTGGACTATGTAGGTTAACTAGCGGGCACTTGGACTATGTAGGTTACACAATGGGCACTTGGACTATCTAGGTTAACGAACGGACACTTGGACTATGTAGGTTAGCTATCAGGCACTTGGACTATCTAGGTTACCTAGCGCACACGTGGACGATTTAGGTTAACTAGCGGGCACTTGGACTATCTAGGTTAACTAGCAGGCCCTTGGACTATCTAGGTTTACTAGCGGGCACTTGGACTATCTAGGTTAACTAACGGGCACTTGGACTATGTAGTTTCCCTAGCGGGCATTTGGATTATTTAGGTTACCTAATGCGCACTTGGACTATGTAGGTTATCTAGCGGGCACTTGGACTACGTAGGTTAACTAGAAGGCACTTGGACTATCAAGGTTACCTAGCGGGCCCTTGGACTATGTAGGTTACCAGCGGGCACTTGGACTATCTAGGTTAACGAACGTGCACTTGGACTATGTAGGTAACCTAGCGGGCACTTGGACTGTCTAGGTTACCTAGCGGGCACTTGGACTATCTAGGTTAACGAACGGGCACTTGGACTATGTAGGTTAACTAGCGGACACTTCGACTATCTAGGTTAGCTAACGGGCAATTGGACAATCTAGGTTAACTAACGGGCTCTTGGACTATGTAGGTTGCCTAGCGATCACTTGGACTATGTAGGTTCCCTAGTGGGCACTTGGACTTTGGAGGTTCCCTATACGGTACTTGGACTGTCTAGGTTAACTAGGGGGCAATTGGACTGTCTAGGTTACCTAGTGGGCACTTGGACTATGTACGTTCCCTAGCGGGCACTTGGGCTATCTACGTTACCTAGCGGGCACTTGGACAATGTAAGTTAACGAACGGGCACTTGGACTATGTAGGTTAACTAGCGGACACTTGGACTATCTAGGATAGCTAACGGGCAATTGGACTATCAAGGCTACCTAACGGGCACTTGGACTATGTAGGTTACCTAGCGGGCACTTGGACTATCTAGGTTACCTAGCAGGCACTTTGACTATCTAGGTTAACTAACTGGTACGTGGACTATGTAGGTTGCCTAGCGAGCACCTGGACTATGTAGGTTCCCTAGCGGGCGCTTGGACTATGTAGATTCCCTAGCGGTACTTGGACTGTCTAAGTTAACTAGCGGGCAATTGGAATGTCTAGGGTACCTAGTGGGCACTTGGACTATGTAGTTTACCTACAGGCACTTGGACTATGTAGGTTTACTAGCAGGCACTTAGACTATCTAGGTTACCTAGCGGGCACTTGGACTATGTACGTTCCCTAGCGGGCACTTGGGCTATCTACGTTACCTAGCGGGCACTTGGGCTATGTAGGTTAACGAATGGGCACTTGGACTATGTAGGTAACCTAGTGGTCACTTGGACTGTCTAGGTTACCTAGCGGGCACTTGGACTATGTAGGTTAACTAGCGGGCACTTGGACTATCTAGGTTAACTAGCGGGCACTTGGACTATCTAGGTTAACTAGCGGGCACTTGGACTATCTAGGTTAACTAGCGGGCCCTTGCACTATGTAGGTTAACTAGCGGGCCCATGGATTATGTAGGTTTACTAGGGGGCACTTGGACTTTCTAGGTTAACTAGCGGGCACTTGGACTATGTAGTTTCCCTAGCGTACATTTGGACTATTTAGGTTACCTAGCGGGCACTTGGACTATGTAGGTTATCTAGCGGGCACTTGGACTATCTAGGTTACCTAGCAGGCACTTTGACTATCTAGGTTAACTAACGGGCATTTGGACTATGTAGGGCAACTAGCGGGCACTTGGACTGTCTAGGTTACCTAGCGGGCACTTGGATTATCTAGGTTAACGAACGGGCACTTGGACTATGTAGGTTACCTAGCCACCACTTGGACTATCTAGGTTAGCTAACAGGCACTTGGACTATCTAGGTTCCCTAGCGGGCACTTGGACTATCTAGGTTACCTAGCTGGCACTTGGACTATGTAGGTCAACTAGCGGGCCCTTGGACTATCTAGGTTAGCTAACGGGCACTTGGACTATGTATGTTCCAGAGTGGGCACTTGGATTATGTAGGTTGCCTAGCGGACATTTAGACTATGTAGGTTTCCTTGCGGGCATTTGGACTATGTAGGTTACCAGCGGGCACTTGGACAATCTAGGTTAACGAACGTGCACTTGGACTATGTAGGTAACCTAGCGGGCACTTGGACTGTCTAGGTTACCTAGCGGGCACTTGGACTTTCTAGGTTAACGAACGGGCACTTGGACTATGTAGGTTAACTAGCGGACACTTCGACTATCTAGGTTAGCTAACGGGCAATTGGACTATCTAGGTTACCTAGCGGGCACTTGGACTATGTAGGTTCCCTAGCGGGCACTTGGACTATTTAGGTTACCTAGCAGGCACTTTGACTATCTAGGTTAACTAACGGGCACTTGGACTATGTAGGTTGCCTAGCGAGCACTTGGAGTATGTAGGTTCCCTAGTGGGCACTTGGACTTTGTAGGTTCCCTATAGGGTACTTGGACTGTCTAGATTAACTAGGGGGCAATTGGACTGTCTAGGTTACCTAGTGGGCACTTGGACTATGTACGTTCCCTAGCGGGCACGTGGGTTATCTACGTTACCTAGCGGGCACTTGGACAATGTAAGTTAACGAACGGGCACTTGAACTATGTAGGCTAACTAGCGGACACTTCGACTATCTAGGTTAGCTAACGGGCAATTGGACTATCTAGGTTACCTAGCGGGCACTTGGACTATGTAGGTTCCCTAGCGGGCACATGGACTATTTAGGTTGCCTAGCGAGCACCTGGACTATGTAGGTTCCCTAGCGGGCACTTGGGCTATCTACGTTACCTAGCGGGCACTTGGGCTATGTAGGTTAACGAATGGGCACTTGGACTATTTAGGTAACCTAGTGGTCACTTGGACTGTCTAGGTTACCTAGCGGGCACTTGGACTATGTAGGTTAACTAGCGGGTACTTGGACTATCTAGGTTAACTAGCGGGCACTTGGACTATCTACGTTAACTAGCGGGCACTTGGACTATCTAGGTTAACTAGCGGGCCCTTGCACTATGTAGGTTAACTAGCGGGCCCATGGATTATGTAGGTTTACTAGGGGGCACTTGGATTATCTAGGTTAACTAGCGGGCACTTGGACTATGTAGTTTCCCTAGCGGACATTTGGACTATTTAGGTTACCTAGCGGGCACTTGGACTATGTAGGTCATCTAGCGGGCACTTGGACTATCTAGGTTACCTAGCAGGCACTTTAACTATCTAGGTTAACTAACGGGCATTTGGACTATGTAGGGCAACTAGCGGGCACTTGGACTGTCTAGGTTACCTAACGGGCACTTGGATTATCTAGGTTAACGAACGGGCACTTGGACTATGTAGGTTACCTAGCCACCACTTGGACTATCTAGGTTAGCTAACAGGCACTTGGACTATCTAGGTTCCCTAGCGGGCACTTGGACTATCTAGGTTACCTAGCTGGCACTTGGACTATGTAGGTCAACTAGCGGGCCCTTGGACTATCTAGGTTAGCTAACGGGCACTTGGACTATGTATGTTCCAGAGTGGGCACTTGGATTATGTAGGTTGCCTAGCGGACATTTAGACTATGTACGTTTCCTTGCGGGCATTTGGATTATGTAGGTTACCAGCGGGCACTTGGACAATCTAGGTTAACGAACGTGCACTTGGACTATGTAGGTAACCTAGCGGGCACTTGGACTGTCTAGGTTACCTAGCGGGCACTTGGACTTTCTAGGTTAACGAACGGGCACTTGGACTATGTAGGTTAACTAGCGGACACTTCGACTATCTAGGTTAGCTAACGGGAAATTGGACTATCTAGGTTACCTAGCGGGCACTTGGACTATGTAGGTTCCCTAGCGGGCACTTGGACTATTTAGGTTACCTAGCAGGCACTTTGACTATCTAGGTTAACTAACGGGCACTTGGACTATGTAGGTTGCCTAGCGAGCACTTGGAGTATGTAGGTTCCCCAGCGGGCAATTGGACTATGTAGGTTCCCTATCGGGTACTTGGACTGTGTAGGTTAACTAGCGGGCAATTGGACTGTCTAGGTTACCTAGTGGGCACTTGGAGTATGTACGTTCCCTAGCGGGCACTTGGGCTTTCTACGTTACCTAGCGGGCACTTGGACTATGTAGGTTAACGAACGGGCACTTGGACTATGTAGGTTAACGAACAGGCACTTGGATTATGTAGTTTACCTAGCAGGTACTTGGACTATGTAGGTTAACTAGCGGGCACTTGGACTATCTAGGTTACCTACGGGCACTTGTACTATGTACCTTCCCTAGCGGGAACTTGGGCTATCTACGTTACCTAGCGGGCACTTGGACTATGTAGGTTAACGAACGGGCACTTGGACTATGTAGGTAACCTAGTGGTCACTTGGATTATGTAGGTTATCTAGCGGACACTTGGACTATCTAGGTTACCTAGCAGGCACTTTGACTATCTAGATTAACTAACGGGCACTTGGACTATGTAGGGTAACTAGCGGGCACTTGGACTGTCTAGGTTACCTAACGGGCACTTGGATTATCTAGGTTAACGAACGTGCACTTGGACTATGTAGGTAACCTAGCGGGCACTTGGACTGTCTAGTTTACCTAGCGGGCACATGGACTATCTAGGTTAACGAACGGGCACTTGGGCTATGTAGGTTAACTAGCGGACACTTCGACTATCTAGGTTAGCTAACGGGCAATTGGACAATCTAGGTTAACTAACGGGCACTTGGACTATGTAGGTTGCCTAGCGAGCACTTGGACTATGTAGGTTCGCTAGTGGGCACTTGGACTATGTAGGTTCCCTATCGGGTACTTGGACTGTCTAGGTTAACTAGGGGGCAATTGGACTGTCTAGGTTACCTAGTGGGCACTTGGACTATGTACGTTCCCTAGCGGGCACTTGGGCTATCTATGTTACCTAGCGGGCACTTGGACAATGTAAGTTAACGAACGGGCACTTGCTCTATGTAGGTTAACTAGCGGTCACTTGGACTATCTAGGATAGCTAACGGGCAATTGGACTATCAAGGTTACCTAACGGGCACTTGGACAATGTAGGTTACCTAGCGGGCACTTGGACTATCTAGGTTACCTAGCCACCACTTGGACTATCTAGGTTAGCTAACAGGCACTTGGACTATCTAGGTTGCCTAGCGGGCACTTGTACTATCTACGTTACCTAGCTGGCACTTGGACTATGTAGGTCAACTAGCGGGCCCTTGGACTATCTAGGTTACCTAGCAGGCACTTGGACTATGTAGGTTACCTTGCGGACACTTGGACGATTTAGGTTAACTAGCGGGCACTTGGACTATCTAGGTTAACTAGCAGGCCCTTGGACTATCTAGGTTTACTAGCGGGCACTTGGACTATCTAGGTTAACTAGCGGGCACTTGGACTATGTAGGTTAACTAGCGGGCACTTGAACTCTCTAGGTTACCTAGCGGACACTTGGACTATGTACCTTCCCTAGCGTGCACTTGGACTATCTAGGTTACCTAGCAAGCACTTGGATTATGAAGGATCCCTAGCGGGCAATTGGACTATCTAGGTTACCTAGCTGGCACTTGGACTATGTAGGTTAACTAGCGGACACTTGCCCGATCTAGGTTAACTAGCGGGCCCTTGCACTATGTAGGTTAACTAGCGGGTCCATGGATTATGTAGGTTTACTAGGGGGCACTTGGGACATCTAGGTTAACTAGCGGGCACTTGGACTATGTAGTTTCCCTAGCGGGCATTTGGACTATTTAGGTTGCCTAGCGGGCACTTGGACTATGTAGGTTACCTAGCAGGCACTTTGACTATCTAGGTTAACTAACGGGCACTTGGACTATGTAGGGTAACTAGCGGGCACTTGGACTGTCTAGGTTACCTAACCGGCACTTGGATTATCTAGGTTAACGAACGGGCACTTGGACTATGTAGGTTACCTAGCCACCACTTGGACTATCTAGGTTCCCTAGCGGGCACTTGTACTATCTAGGTTACCTAGCTGGCACTTGGACTATGTAGGTCAACTAGCGGGCCCTTGGACTATCTAAGTTAGCTAACGGGCACTTGGACTATGTATGTTCCAGAGTGGGCACTTGGATTATGTAGGTTGCCTAGCGGACATTTAGACTATGTAGGTTTCCTTGCGGGCATTTGGAATATGTAGGTTACCAGCGGGCACTTGGACAATCTAGGTTAACGAACGTGCACTTGGACTATGTAGGTAACCTAGCGGGCACTTGGACTGTCTAGGTTACCTAGCGGGCACTTGGACTTTCTAGGTTAACGAACGGGCACTTGGACTATGTAGGTTAACTAGCGGACACTTCGACTATCTAGGTTAGCTAACGGGCAATTGGACTATCTAGGTTACCTAGCAGGCACTTGGACTATGTAGGTTCCCTAGCGGGCACTTGGACTATTTAGGTTACCTAGCAGGCACTTTGACGATCTAGGTTAACTAACGGGCACTTGGACTATGTAGGTTGCCTAGTGAGCACTTGGAGTATGTAGGTTCCCTAGCGGGCACTTGTACTATCTAGGTTACCTAGCTGGCACTTGGACTATGTAGGTCAACTAGCGGGCCCTTAGACTATCTAGGTTAGCTAACGGGCACTTGGACTATGTATGTTCCAGAGTGGGCACTTGGATTATGTAGGTTGCCTAGCGGACATTTAGACTATGTAGGTTTCCTTGCGGGCATTTGGACTATGTAGGTTACCAGCGGGCACTTGGACAATCTAGGTTAACGAACGTGCACTTGGACTATGTAGGTAACCTAGCGGGCTCTTGGACTGTCTAGTTTACCTAGCGGGGACATGGACTATCTAGGTTAACGAACGGGCACTTGGGCTATGTAGGTTAACTAGCGGACACTTCGACTATCTAGGTTAGCTAACGGGCAATTGGACAATCTAGGTTAACTAACGGGCACTTGGACTATGTAGGTTGCCTAGCGAGCACTTGGACTATGTAGGTTCGCTAGTGGGCACTTGGACTATGTAGGTTCCCTATCGGGTACTTGGACTGTCTAGGTTAACTAGGGGGCAATTGGACTGTCTAGGTTACCTAGTGGGCACTTGGACTATGTACGTTCCCTAGCGGGCACTTGGGCTATCTATGTTACCTAGCGGGCACTTGGATAATGTAAGTTAACGAACGGGCACTTGCTCTATGTAGGTTAACTAGCGGTCACTTGGACTATCTAGGATAGCTAACAGGCAATTGGACTATCAAGGTTACCTAACGGGCACTTGGACAATGTAGGTTACCTAGCGGGCACTTGGACTATCTAGGTTACCTAGCCACCACTTGGACTATCTAGGTTAGCAAACAGGCACTTGGACTATCTAGGTTCCCTAGCGGGCACTTGTACTATCTAGGTTACCTAGCTGGCACTTGGACTATGTAGGTCAACTAGCGGGCCCTTGGACTATCTAGGTTACCTAGCAGGCACTTGGACTATGTAGGTTACCTAGCGGACACTTGGACGATTTAGGTTAACTAGCGGGCACTTGGACTATCTAGGTTAACTAGCAGGCCCTTGGACTATCTAGGTTTACTAGCGGGCACTTGGACTATCTAGGTTAACTAGCGGGCACTTGGACTATGTAGGTTAACTAGCGGGCACTTGAACTCTCTAGGTTACCTACGGACACTTGGACTATGTACCTTCCCTAGCGGGCACTTGGACTATCTAGGTTACCTAGCAAGCACTTGGATTATGAAGGATCCCTAGCGGGCAATTGGACTATCTAGGTTACCTAGCTGGCACTTGGACTATGTAGGTTAACTAGCGGACACTTGCCCGATCTAGGTTAACTAGCGGGCCCTTGCACTATGTAGGTTAACTAGCGGGCCCATGGATTATGTAGGTTTACTAGGGGGCACTTGGGACAGCTAGGGTAACTAGAGGGCACTTGGACTATGTAGTTTCCCTAGTGGGCATTTGGACTATTTAGGTTGCCTAGCGGGCACTTGGACTATGTAGGTTACCTAGCAGGCACTTTGACTATCTAGGTTAACTAACGGGCACTTGGACTATGTAGGGTAACTAGCGGGCACTTGGACTGTCTAGGTTACCTAACGGGCACTTGGATTATCTAGGTTAACGAACGGGCACTTGGACTATGTAGGTTACCTAGCCACCACTTGGACTATCTAGGTTCCCTAGCGGGCACTTGTACTATCTAGGTTACCTAGCTGGCACTTGGACTATGTAGGTCAACTAGCGGGCCCTTGGACTATCTAGGTTAGCTAACGGGCACTTGGACTATGTATGTTCCAGAGTGGGCACTTGGATTATGTAGGTTGCCTAGCGGACATTTAGACTATGTAGGTTTCCTTGCGGGCATTTGGACTATGTAGGTTACCAGCGGGCACTTGGACAATCTAGGTTAACGAACGTGCACTTGGACTATGTAGGTAACCTAGCGGGCACTTGGACTGTCTAGTTTACCTAGCGGGCACATGGACTATCTAGGTTAACGAACGGGCACTTGGGCTATGTAGGTTAACTAGCGGACACTTCGACTATCTAGGTTAGCTAACGGGCAATTGGACAATCTAGGTTAACTAACGGGCACTTGGACTATGTAGGTTGCCTAGCGAGCACTTGGACTATGTAGGTTCGCTAGTGGGCACTTGGAATATGTAGGTTCCCTATCGGGTACTTGGACTGTCTAGTTTAACTAGGGGGCAATTGGACTGTCTAGGTTACCTAGTGGGCACTTGGACTATGTACGTTCCCTAGCGGGCACTTGGGCTATCTATGTTACCTAGCGGGCACTTGGACAATGTAAGTTAACGAACGGGCACTTGCTCTATGTAGGTTAACTAGCGGTCACTTGGACTATCTAGGATAGCTAACGGGCAATTGGACTATCAAGGTTACCTAACGGGCACTTGGACAATGTAGGTTACCTAGCGGGCACTTGGACTATCTAGGTTACCTAGCCACCACTTGGACTATCTAGGTTAGCTAACAGGCACTTGGACTATCTAGGTTCCCTAGCGGGCACTTGTACTATCTACGTTACCTAGCTGGCACTTGGACTATGTAGGTCAACTAGCGGGCCCTTGGACTATCTAGGTTACCTAGCAGGCACTTGGACTATGTAGGTTACCTTGCGGACACTTGGACGATTTAGGTT
This sequence comes from Tenrec ecaudatus, assembly GCF_050624435.1. NCBI lineage: Eukaryota > Metazoa > Chordata > Mammalia > Afrosoricida > Tenrecidae > Tenrec > Tenrec ecaudatus. The sequence goes on along the minus strand of NC_134548.1, from coordinate 60,807,250 downwards.
AACTAGCGGGCACTTGGACTATCTAGGTTAACTAGCAGGCCCTTGGACTATCTAGGTTTACTAGCGGGCACTTGGACTATCTAGGTTAACTAGCGGGCACTTGGACTATGTAGGTTAACTAGCGGGCACTTGAACTCTCTAGGTTACCTAGCGGACACTTGGACTATGTACCTTCCCTAGCGGGCACTTGGACTATCTAGGTTACCTAGCAAGCACTTGGATTATGAAGGATCCCTAGCGGGCAATTGGACTATCTAGGTTACCTAGCTGGCACTTGGACTATGTAGGTTAACTAGCGGACACTTGCCCGATCTAGGTTAACTAGCGGGCCCTTGCACTATGTAGGTTAACTAGCGGGCCCATGGATTATGTAGGTTTACTAGGGGGCACTTGGGACATCTAGGTTAACTAGCGGGCACTTGGACTATGTAGTTTCCTTAGCGGGCATTTGGACTATTTAGGTTGCCTAGCGGGCACTTGGACTATGTAGGTTACCTAGCAGGCACTTTGACTATCTAGGTTAACTAACGGGCACTTGGACTATGTAGGGTAACTAGCGGGCACTTGGACTGTCTAGGTTACCTAACGGGCACTTGGATTATCTAGGTTAACGAACGGGCACTTGGACTATGTAGGTTACCTAGCCACCACTTGGACTATCTCGGTTCCCTAGCGGGCACTTGTACTATCTAGGTTACCTAGCTGACACTTGGACTATGTAGGTCAACTAGCGGGCCCTTGGACTATCTAGGTTAGCTAACGGGCACTTGGACTATGTATGTTCCAGAGTGGGCACTTGGATTATGTAGGTTGCCTAGCGGACATTTAGACTATGTAGGTTTCCTTGCGGGCATTTCGACTATGTAGGTTACCAGCGGGCACTTGGACAATCTAGGTTAACGAACGTGCACTTGGACTATGTAGGTAACCGAGCGGGCACTTGGACTGTCTAGGTTACCTAGCGGGCACTTGGACTTTCTAGGTTAACGAACGGGCACTTGGACTATGTAGGTTAACTAGCGGACACTTCGACTATCTAGGTTAGCTAACGGGCAATAGGACTATCTAGGTTACCTAGCAGGCACATGGACTATGTAGGTTCCCTAGCGGGCACTTGGACTATTTAGGTTACCTAGCAGGCACTTTGACTATCTAGGTTAACTAACGGGCACTTGGACTATGTAGGTTGCCTAGTGAGCACTTGGAGTATGTAGGTTCCCTAGCGGGCACTTGTACTATCTAGGTTACCTAGCTGGCACTTGGACTATGTAGGTCAACTAGCGGGCCCTTAGACTATCTAGGTTAGCTAATGGGCACTTGGACTATGTATGTTCCAGAGTGGGCACTTGGATTATGTAGGTTGCCTAGCGGACATTTAGACTATGTAGGTTTCCTTGCGGGCATTTGGACTATGTAGGTTACCAGCGGGCACTTGGACAATCTAGGTTAACGAACGTGCACTTGGACTATGTAGGTAACCTAGCGGGCACTTGGACTGTCTAGTTTACCTAGCGGGCACATGGACTATCTAGGTTAACGAACGGGCACTTGGGCTATGTAGGTTAACTAGCGGACACTTCGACTATCTAGGTTAGCTAACGGGCAATTGGACAATCTAGGTTAACTAACGGGCACTTGGACTATGTAGGTTCCCTAGCGAGCACTTGGACTATGTAGGTTCGCTAGTGGGCACTTGGACTATGTAGGTTCCCTATCGGGTACTTGGACTGTCTAGGTTAACTAGGGGGCAATTGGACTGTCTAGGTTACCTAGTGGGCACTTGGACTATGTACGTTCCCTAGCGGGCACTTGGGCTATCTATGTTACCTAGCGGGCACTTGGACAATGTAAGTTAACGAACGGGCACTTGCTCTATGTAGGTTAACTAGCGGTCACTTGGACGATCTAGGATAGCTAACGGGCAATTGGACTATCAAGGTTACCTAACGGGCACTTGGACAATGTAGGTTACTTAGCGGGCACTTGGACTATCTAGGTTACCTAGCCACCACTTGGACTATCTAGGTTAGCTAACAGGCACTTGGACTATCTAGGTTCCCTAGCGGGCACTTGTACTATCTACGTTACCTAGCTGGCACTTGGACTATGTAGGTCAACTAGCGGGCCCTTGGACTATCTAGGTTACCTAGCAGGCACTTGGACTATGTAGGTTACCTTGCGGACACTTGGACGATTTAGGTTAACTAGCGGGCACTTGGACTATCTAGGTTAACTAGCAGGCCCTTGGACTATCTAGGTTTACTAGCGGGCACTTGGACTATCTAGGTTAACTAGCGGGCACTTGGACTATGTAGGTTAACTAGCGGGCACTTGAACTCTCTAGGTTACCTAGCGGACACTTGGACTATGTACCTTCCCTAGCGGGCACTTGGACTATCTAGGTTACCTAGCAAGCACTTGGATTATGAAGGATCCCTAGCGGGCAATTGGACTATCTAGGTTACCTAGCTGGCACTTGGACTATGTAGGTTAACTAGCGGACACTTGCCCGATCTAGGTTAACTAGCGGGCCCTTGCACTATGTAGGTTAACTAGCAGGCCCATGGATTATGTAGGTTTACTAGGGGGCACTTGGGACATCTAGGTTAACTAGCGGGCACTTGGACTATGTAGTTTCCTTAGCGGGCATTTGGACTATTTAGGTTGCCTAGCGGGCACTTGGACTATGTAGGTTACCTAGCAGGCACTTTGACTATCTAGGTTAACTAACGGGCACTTGGACTATGTAGGGTAACTAGCGGGCACTTGGACTGTCTAGGTTACCTAACGGGCACTTGGATTATCTAGGTTAACGAACGGGCACTTGGACTATGTAGGTTACCTAGCCACCACTTGGACTATCTCGGTTCCCTAGCGGGCACTTGTACTATCTAGGTTACCTAGCTGGCACTTGGACTATGTAGGTCAACTAGCGGGCCCTTGGACTATCTAGGTTAGCTAACGGGCACTTGGACTATGTATGTTCCAGAGTGGGCACTTGGATTATGTAGGTTGCCTAGCGGACATTTAGACTATGTAGGTTTCCTTGCGGGCATTTCGACTATGTAGGTTACCAGCGGGCACTTGGACAATCTAGGTTAACGAACGTGCACTTGGACTATGTAGGTAACCTAGCGGGCACTTGGACTGTCTAGGTTACCTAGCGGGCACTTGGACTTTCTAGGTTAACGAACGGGCACTTGGACTATGTAGGTTAACTAGCGGACACTTCGACTATCTAGGTTAGCTAACGGGCAATTGGACTATCTAGGTTACCTAGCAGGCACATGGACTATGTAGGTTCCCTAGCGGGCACTTGGACTATTTAGGTTACCTAGCAGGCACTTTGACTATCTAGGTTAACTAACGGGCACTTGGACTATGTAGGTTGCCTAGTGAGCACTTGGAGTATGTAGGTTCCCTAGCGGGCACTTGTACTATCTAGGTTACCTAGCTGGCACTTGGACTATGTAGGTCAACTAGCGGGCCCTTAGACTATCTAGGTTAGCTAATGGGCACTTGGACTATGTACGTTCCAGAGTGGGCACTTGGATTATGTAGGTTGCCTAGCGGACATTTAGACTATGTAGGTTTCCTTGCGGGCATTTGGACTATGTAGGTTACCAGCGGGCACTTGGACAATCTAGGTTAACGAACGTGCACTTGGACTATGTAGGTAACCTAGTGGGCACTTGGACTGTCTAGTTTACCTAGCGGGCACATGGACTATCTAGGTTAACGAACGGGCACTTGGGCTATGTAGGTTAACTAGCGGACACTTCGACTATCTAGGTTAGCTAACGGGCAATTGGACAATCTAGGTTAACTAACGGGCACGTGGACTATGTAGGTTCCCTAGCGAGCACTTGGACTATGTAGGTTCGCTAGTGGGCACTTGGACTATGTAGGTTCCCTATCGGGTACTTGGACTGTCTAGGTTAACTAGGGGGCAATTGGACTGTCTAGGTTATCTAGTGGGCACTTGGACTATGTACGTTCCCTAGCGGGCACTTGGGCTATCTATGTTACCTAGCGGGCACTTGGATAATGTAAGTTAACGAACGGGCACTTGCTCTATGTAGGTTAACTAGCGGTCACTTGGACTATCTAGGATAGCTAACGGGCAATTGGACTATCAAGGTTACCTAACGGGCACTTGGACAATGTAGGTTACCTAGCGGGCACTTGGACTATCTAGGTTACCTAGCCACCACTTGGACTATCTAGGTTAGCTAACAGGCACTTGGACTATCTAGGTTCCCTAGCGGGCACTTGTACTATCTAGGTTACCTAGCTGGCACTTGGACTATGTTGGTCAACTAGCGGGCCCTTGGACTATCTAGGTTACCTAGCAGGCACTTGGACTATGTAGGTTACCTAGCGGACACTTGGACGATTTAGGTTAACTAGCGGGCACTTGGACTATCTAGGTTAACTAGCAGGCCCTTGGACTATCTAGGTTAACTAGCGGGCACTTGGACTATGTAGGTTAACTAGCGGGCACTTGAACTCTCTAGGTTACCTAGCGGACACTTGGACTATGTACCTTCCCTAGCGGGCACTTGGACTATCTAGGTTACCTAGCAAGCACTTGGATTATGAAGGATCCCTAGCGGGCAATTGGACTATCTAGGTTACCTAGCTGGCACTTGGACTATGTAGGTTAACTAGCGGACACTTGCCCGATCTAGGTTAACTAGCGGGCCCTTGCACTATGTAGGTTAACTAGCGGGCCCATGGATTATGTAGGTTTACTAGGGGGCACTTGGGACAGCTAGGTTAACTAGCGGGCACTTGGACTATGTAGTTTCCCTAGTGGGCATTTGGACTATTTAGGTTGCCTAGCGGGCACTTGGACTATGTAGGTTACCTAGCAGGCACTTTGACTATCTAGGTTAACTAACGGGCACTTGGACTATGTAGGGTAACTAGCGGGCACTTGGACTGTCTAGGTTACCTAACGGGCACTTGGATTATCTAGGTTAACGAACGGGCACTTGGACTATGTAGGTTACCTAGCCACCACTTGGACTATCTAGGTTCCCTAGCGGGCACTTGTACTATCTAGGTTACCTAGCTGGCACTTGGACTATGTAGGTCAACTAGCGGGCCCTTGGACTATCTAGGTTAGCTAACGGGCACTTGGACTATGTATGTTCCAGAGTGGGCACTTGGATTATGTAGGTTGCCTAGCGGACATTTAGACTATGTAGGTTTCCTTGCGGGCATTTGGACTATGTAGGTTACCAGCGGGCACTTGGACAATCTAGGTTAACGAACGTGCACTTGGACTATGTAGGTAACCTAGCGGGCACTTGGACTGTCTAGTTTACGTAGCGGGCACATGGACTATCTAGTTTAACGAACGGGCACATGGGCTATGTAGGTTAACTAGCGGACACTTCGACTATCTAGGTTAGCTAACGGGCAATTGGCCAATCTAGGTTAACTAACGGGCACTTGGACTATGTAGGTTGCCTAGCGAGCACTTGGACTATGTAGGTTCGCTAGTGGGCACTTGGAATATGTAGGTTCCCTATCGGGTACTTGGACTGTCTAGGTTAACTAGGGGGCAATTGGACTGTCTAGGTTACCTAGTGGGCACTTGGACTATGTACGTTCCCTAGCGGGCACTTGGGCTATCTATGTTACCTAGCGGGCACTTGGACAATGTAAGTTAACGAACGGGCACTTGCTCTATGTAGGTTAACTAGCGGTCACTTGGACTATCTAGGATAGCTAACGGGCAATTGGACTATCAAGGTTACCTAACGGGCACTTGGACAATGTAGGTTACCTAGCGGGCACTTGGACTATCTAGGTTAGCTAACAGGCACTTGGACTATCTAGGTTCCCTAGCGGGCACTTGTACTATCTACGTTACCTAGCTGGCACTTGGACTATGTAGGTCAACTAGCGGGCCCTTGGACAATCTAGGTTACCTAGCAGGCACTTGGACTATGTAGGTTACCTTGCGGACACTTGGACGATTTAGGTTAACTAGCGGGCACTTGGACTATCTAGGTTAACTAGCAGGCCCTTGGACTATCTAGGTTTACTAGCGGGCACTTGGACTATCTAGGTTAACTAGCGGGCACTTGGACTATGTAGGTTAACTAGCGGGCACTTGAACTCTCTAGGTTACCTAGCGGACACTTGGACTATGTACCTTCCCTAGCGGGCACTTGGACTATCTAGGTTACCTAGCAAGCACTTGGATTATGAAGGATCCCTAGCGGGCAATTGGACTATCTAGGTTACCTAGCTGGCACTTGGACTATGTAGGTTAACTAGCGGACACTTGCCCGATCTAGGTTAACTAGCGGGCCCTTGCACTATGTAGGTTAACTAGCGGGCCCATGGATTATGTAGGTTTACTAGGGGGCACTTGGGACAGCTAGGTTAACTAGCGGGCATTTGGACTATGTAGTTTCCTTAGCGGGCATTTGGACTATTTAGGTTGCCTAGCGGGCACTTGGACTATGTAGGTTACCTAGCAGGCACTTTGACTATCTAGGTTAACTAACGGGCACTTGGACTATGTAGGGTAACTAGCGGGCACTTGGACTGTCTAGGTTACCTAACGGGCACTTGGATTATCTAGGTTAACGAACGGGCACTTGGACTATGTAGGTTACCTAGCCACCACTTGGACTATCTAGGTTCCCTAGCGGGCACTTGTACTATCTAGGTTACCTAGCTGGCACTTGGACTATGTAGGTCAACTAGCGGGCCCTTGGACTATCTAGGTTAGCTAACGGGCTCTTGGACTATGTATGTTCCAGAGTGGGCACTTGGATTATGTAGGTTGCCTAGCGGACATTTAGACTATGTAGGTTTCCTTGCGGGCATTTGGACTATGTAGGTTACCAGCGGGCACTTGGACAATCTAGGTTAACGAACGTGCACTTGGACTATGTAGGTAACCTAGCGGGCACTTGGACTGTCTAGGTTACCTAGCGGGCACTTGGACTTTCTAGGTTAACGAACGGGCACTTGGACTATGTAGGTTAACTAGCGGACACTTCGACTATCTAGGTTAGCTAACGGGCAATTGGATTATCTAGGTTACCTAGCAGGCACTTGGACTATGTAGGTTCCCTAGCGGGCACTTGGACTATTTAGGTTACCTAGCAGGCACTTTGACTATCTAGGTTAACTAACGGGCACTTGGACTATGTAGGTTGCCTAGCGAGCACTTGGAGTATGTAGGTTCCCTAGCGGGCACTTGTACTATCTAGGTTACCTAGCTGGCACTTGGACTATGTAGGTCAACTAGCGGGCCCTTGGACTATCTAGGTTAGCTAACGGGCACTTGGACTATGTATGTTCCAGAGTGGGCACTTGGATTATGTAGGTTGCCTAGCGGACATTTAGACTATGTAGGTTTCCTTGCGGGCATTTGGACTATGTAGGTTACCAGCGGGCACTTGGACCATCTAGGTTAACGAACGTGCAATTGGACTATGTAGGTAACCTAGCCGGCACTTGGACTGTCTAGTTTACCTAGCGGGCACATGGACTATCTAGGTTAACGAACGGGCACTTGGGCTATGTAGGTTAACTAGCGGACACTTCGACTATCTAGGTTAGCTAACGGGCAATTGGACAATCTAGGTTAACTAACGGGCACTTGGACTATGTAGGTTGCCTAGCGAGCACTTGGACTATGTAGGTTCGCTAGTGGGCACTTGGACTATGTAGGTTCCCTATCGGGTACTTGGACTGTCTAGGTTAACTAGGGGGCAATTGGACTGTCTAGGTTACCTAGTGGGCACTTGGACTATGTACGTTCCCTAGCGGGCACTTGGGCTATCTATGTTACCTAGCGGGCACTTGGATAATGTAAGTTAACGAACGGGCACTTGCTCTATGTAGGTTAACTAGCGGTCACTTGGACTATCTAGGATAGCTAACGGGCAATTGGACTATCAAGGTTACCTAACGGGCACTTGGACAATGTAGGTTACCTAGCGGGCACTTGGACTATCTAGGTTACCTAGCCACCACTTGGACTATCTAGGTTAGCTAACAGGCACTTGGACTATCTAGGTTCCCTAGCGGGCACTTGTACTATCTAGGTTACCTAGCTGGCACTTGGACTATGTAGGTCAACTAGCGGGCCCTTGGACTATCTAGGTTACCTAGCAGGCACTTGGACTATGTAGGTTACCTAGCGGACACTTGGACGATTTAGGTTAACTAGCGGGCACTTGGACTATCTAGGTTAACTAGCAGGTCCTTGGACTATCTAGGTTTACTAGCGGGCACTTGGACTATCTAGGTTAACTAGCGGGCACTTGGACTATGTAGGTTAACTAGCGGGCACTTGAACTCTCTAGGTTACCTAGCGGACACTTGGACTATGTACCTTCCCTAGCGGGCACTTGGACTATCTAGGTTACCTAGCAAGCACTTGGATTATGAAGGATCCCTAGCGGGCAATTGGACTATCTAGGTTACCTAGCTGGCACTTGGACTATGTAGGTTAACTAGCGGACACTTGCCCGATCTAGGTTAACTAGCGGGCCCTTGCACTATGTAGGTTAACTAGCGGGCCCATGGATTATGTAGGTTTACTAGGGGGCACTTGGGACAGCTAGGTTAACTAGCGGGCACTTGGACTATGTAGTTTCCCTAGTGGGCATTTGGACTATTTAGGTTGCCTAGCGGGCACTTGGACTATGTAGGTTACCTAGCAGGCACTTTGACTATCTAGGTTAACTAACGGGCACTTGGACTATGTAGGGTAACTAGCGGGCACTTGGACTGTCTAGGTTACCTAACGGGCACTTGGATTATCTAGGTTAACGAACGGGCACTTGGACTATGTAGGTTACCTAGCCACCACTTGGACTATCTAGGTTCCCTAGCGGGCACTTGTACTATCTAGGTTACCTAGCTGGCACTTGGACTATGTAGGTCAACTAGCGGGCCCTTGGACTATCTAGGTTAGCTAACGGGCACTTGGACTATGTATGTTCCAGAGTGGGCACTTGGATTATGTAGGTTGCCTAGCGGACATTTAGACTATGTAGGTTTCCTTGCGGGCATTTGGACTATGTAGGTTACCAGCGGGCACTTGGACAATCTAGGTTAACGAACGTGCACTTGGACTATGTAGGTAACCTAGCGGGCACTTGGACTGTCTAGTTTACCTAGCGGGCACATGGACTATCTAGGTTAACGAACGGGCACTTGGGCTATGTAGGTTAACTAGCGGACACTTCGACTATCTAGGTTAGCTAACGGGCAATTGGACAATCTAGGTTAACTAACGGGCACTTGGACTATGTAGGTTGCCTAGCGAGCACTTGGACTATGTAGGTTCGCTAGTGGGCACTTGGACTATGTAGGTTCCCTATCGGGTACTGGGACTGTCTAGGTTAACTAGGGGGCAATTGGACTGTCTAGGTTACCTAGTGGGCACTTGGACTATGTACGTTCCCTAGCGGGCACTTGGGCTATCTATGTTACCTAGCGGGCACTTGGACAATGTAAGTTAACGAACGGGCACTGGCTCTATGTAGGTTAACTAGCGGTCACTTGGACTATCTAGGATAGCTAACGGGCAATTGGACTATCAAGGTTACCTAACGGGCACTTGGACAATTTAGGTTACCTAGCGGGCACTTGGACTATCTAGGTTACCTAGCCACCACTTGGACTATCTAGGTTAGCTAACAGGCACTTGGACTATCTAGGTTCCCTAGCGGGCACTTGTACTATCTAGGTTACCTAGCTGGCACTTGGACTATGTAGGTCAACTAGCGGGCCCTTGGACTATCTAGGTTACCTAGCAGGCACTTGGACTATGTAGGTTACCTAGCGGACACTTGGACGATTTAGGTTAACTAGCGGGCACTTGGACTATCTAGGTTAACTAGCAGGCCCTTGGACTATCTAGGTTTACTAGCGGGCACTTGGACTATCTAGGTTAACTAGCCGGCACTTGGACTATGTAGGTTAACTAGCGGGCACTTGAACTCTCTAGGTTACCTAGCGGACACTTGGACTATGTACCTTCCCTAGCGGGCACTTGGACTATCTAGGTTACCTAGCAAGCACTTGGATTATGAAGGATCCCTAGCGGGCAATTGGACTATCTAGGTTACCTAGCTGGCACTTGGACTATGTAGGTTAACTAGCGGACACTTGCCCGATCTAGGTTAACTAGCGGGCCCTTGCACTATGTAGGTTAACTAGCGGGCCCATGGATTATGTAGGTTTACTAGGGCGCACTTGGGACATCTAGGTTAACTAGCGGGCACTTGGACTATGTAGTTTCCCTAACGGGCATTTGGACTATTTAGGTTGCCTAGCGGGCACTTGGACTATGTAGGTTACCTAGCAGGCACTTTGACTATCTAGGTTAACTAACGGGCACTTGGACTATGTAGGGTAACTAGCGGGCACTTGGACTGTCTAGGTTACCTAACGGGCACTTGGATTATCTAGGTTAACGAACGGGCACTTGGACTATGTAGGTTACCTAGCCACCACTTGGACTATCTAGGTTCCCTAGCGGGCACTTGTACTATCTAGGTTACCTAGCTGGCACTTGGACTATGTAGGTCAACTAGCGGGCCCTTGGACTATCTAGGTTAGCTAACGGGCACTTGGACTATGTATGTTCCAGAGCGGGCACTTGGATTATGTGGGTTGCCTAGCGGACATTTAGACTATGTAGGTTTCCTTGCGGGCATTTGGACTATGTAGGTTACCTAGCGGGCACTTGGACTATGTAGGTTCCCTAGCGGTCACGTGGACTATGTAGGCTCCCTAGAAGGCACTTGGACTATGTAGGTTAACTTGCGGGCACTTGGACTATGTAGGTTACCCAATGGGCACTTGGACTATCTAGGTTAACGAACGGACACTTGGACTATGTAGGTTAGCTATCAGGCACTTGGACTATCTAGGTTACCTAGCGCACACGTGGACGATTTAGGTTAACTAGCGGGCCCTTGGACTATCTAGGTTTACTAGCGGGCACTTGGACTATCTAGGTTAACTAACGGGCACTTGGACTATGTAGTTTCCCTAGCGGGCATTTGGATTATTTAGGTTACCTAGTGGGCACTTGGACTATGTAGGTTATCTAGCGGGCACTTGGACTACGTAGGTTAACTAGAAGGCACTTGGACTATCAAGGTTACCTAGCGGGCCCTTGGACTATGTAGGTTACCAGCGGGCACTTGGACTATCTAGGTTAACGAACGTGCACTTGGACTATGTAGGTAACCTCGCGGGCACTTGGACTGTCTAGGTTACCTAGCGGGCACTTGGACTATCTAGGTTAACGAACGGGCACTTGGGCTATGTAGGTTAACTAGCGGACACTTCGACTATCTAGGTTAGCTAACGGGCAATTGGACAATCTAGGTTAACTAACGGGCACTTGGACTATGTAGGTTGCCTAGCGAGCACTTGGACTATGTAGGTTCCCTAGTGGGCACTTGGACTTTGTAGGTTCCCTATCGGGTACTTGGACTGTCTAGGTTAACTAGGGGGCAATTGGACTGTCTAGGTTACCTAGTGGGCACTTGGACTATGTACGTTCCCTAGCGGGCACTTGGGTTATCTACGTTACCTAGCGGGCACTTGGACAATGTAAGTTAACGAACGGGCACTTGGACTATGTAGGTTAACTAGCGGACACTTGGACTATCTAGGATAGCTAACGGGCAATTGGACTATCAAGGTTACCTAACGGGCACTTGGACTATGTAGGTTACCTAGCGGGCACTTGGAATATCTAGGTTACCTAGCAGGCACTTTGACTATCTAGGTTAACTAACGGGCACTTGGACTATGTAGGTTGCCTAGCGAGCACCTGGACTATGTAGGTTCCCTAGCGGGCGCTTGGACTATGTAGATTCCCTAGCGGTACTTGGACTGTCTAGGTTAACTAGCGGGAAATTGGACTGTCTAGGTTACCTAGTGGGCACTTGGACTATGTAGTTTACCTAGCAGGCACTTGGACTATGTATGTTTACTAGCAGGCACTTAGACTATCTAGGTTAACTAGCGGGCACTTGGACTATCTAGGTTAACTAGCGGGCCCTTGCACTATGTAGGTTAACTAGCGGGCCCATGGATTATGTAGGTTTACTAGGGGGCACTTGGACTATGTAGTTTCCCTAGCGGACATTTGGACTATTTAGGTTACCTAGCGGGCACTTGGACTATGTAGGTTATCTAGCGGGCACTTGGACTATCTAGGTAACCTAGCAGGCACTTTGACTATCTAGGTTAACTAACGGGCATTTGGACTATGTAGGGCAACTAGCGGGCACTTGGACTGTCTAGGTTACCTAACGGGCACTTGGATTATCTAGGTTAACGAACGGGCACTTGGACTATGTAGGTTACCTAGCCACCACTTGGACTATCTAGGTTAGCTAATAGGCACTTGGACTATCTAGGTTCCCTAGCGGGCACTTGTACTATCTAGGTTACCTAGCTGGCACTTGGACTATGTAGGTCAACTAGCGGGACCTTGGACTTTCTAGGTTAGCTAACGGGCACTTGGACTATGTATGTTCCAGAGTGGGCACTTGGAGTATGTAGGTAACCTAGCGGACATTTAGACTATGTAGGTTTCCTTGCGGGCATTTGGACCATGTAGGTTACCTGCGGGCACTTGGACAATCTAGGTTAACGAACGTGCACTTGGACTATGTAGGTAACCTAGCGGGCACTTGGACTGTCTAGGTTACCTAGCGGGCACTTGGACTTTCTAGGTTAACGAACGGGCACTTGGACTATGTAGGTTAACTAGCGGACATTTCGACTATCTAGGTTAGCTAACGGGCAATTGGACTATCTAGGTTACCTAGCGGGCACTTGGACTATGTAGGTTCCCTAGCGGGCACTTGGACTATTTAGGTTACCTAGCAGGCACTTTGACTATCTAGGTTAACTAACGGGCACTTGGACTATGTAGGTTGCCTAGCGAGCACTTGGAGTATGTAGGTTCCCTAGCGGGCAATTGGACTATGTAGGTTCCCTATCGGGTACTTGGACTGTCTAGGTTAACTAGCGGGCAATTGGACTGTCTAGGTTACCTAGTGGGCACTTGCAGTATGTACTTTCCCTAGCGGGCACTTGGGCTTTCTACGTTACCTAGCGAGCACTTGGACTATGTAGGTTAACGAACGGTTACTTGGACTATGTAGGTTAACGAACGGGCACTTGGATTATGTAGTTTACCTAGCAGGTACTTGGACTATGTAGGTTAACTAGCGGGCACTTGGACTATCTAGGTTACCTACGGGCACTTGGACTATGTACCTTCCCTAGCGGGCACTTGGGCTATCTACGTTACCTAGCGGGCACTTGGACTATGTAGGTTAACGAACGGGCACTTGGACTATGTAGGTAACCTAGTGGTCACTTGGACTATGTAGGTTATCTAGCGGACACTTGGACTATCTAGGTTACCTAGCAGGCACTTTGACTATCTAGGTTAACTAACGGGCACTTGGACTATGTAGGATAACTAGCGGGCACGTGGACTGTCTAGGTTATCTAACGGGCACTTGGATTATCTAGGTTAACGAACGTGCACTTGGACTATGTAGGTAACCTAGCGGGCACTTGGACTGTCTAGGTTACCTAGCGGGCACTTGGAGTATCTAGGTTAACGAACGGGCACTTGGACTATGTATGTTAACTAGCGGACACTTCGAATATCTAGGTTAGCTAACGGGCAACTGGACAATCTAGGTTAACTAACAGGCACTTGGACTATGTAGGTTGCCTAGCGAGCACTTGGACTATGTAGGTTCGCTAGTGGGCACTTGGACTATATAGGTTCCCTATCGGGTACTTGGACTTTCTAGGTTAACTAGGGGGCAATTGGACTGTCTAGGTTACCTAGTGGGCACTTGGACTATGTACGTTCCCTAGCGGGCACTTGGGCTATCTACTTTACCTAGCGGGCACTTGGACAATGTAAGTTAACGAACGGGCACTTGGACTATGTAGGTTAACTAGCGGACACTTGGACTATCTAGGATAGCTAACGGGCAATTGGACTATCAAGGTTACCTAACGGGCACTTGGACTATGTAGGTTACCTAGCGGGCACTTGGACTATCTAGGTTACCTAGCCAGCACTTGGACTATCTAGGTTCCCTAGCGGGCACTTGTACTATCTAGGTTACCTAGCTGGCACTTGGACTATGTAGGTCAACTAGCGGGCCCTTGGACTATCTAGGTTAGCTAACGGGCACTTGGACTATGTATGTTCCAGAGCGGGCACTTGGATTATGTAGGTTGCCTAGCGGACATTTAGACGATGTAGGTTTCCTTGCGGGCATTTGGACTATGTAAGTTACCTAGCGGGCACTTGGACTATGTATGTTCCCTAACGGGCACTTGGACTATGTAGGTTCCCTAGCGGTCACGTGGACTATGTAGGCTCCCTAGAGGGCACTTGGACTATGTAGGTTAACTAGCGGGCACTTGGATTATGTAGGTTACCCAATGGGCACTTGGACTATCTAGGTTAACGAACGGACACTTGGACTATGTAGGTTAGCTATCAGGCACTTGGACTATCTAGGTTACCTAGCGGACACGTGGACGATTTAGGTTAACTAGCGGGCACTTGGACTATCTAGGTTAACTAATGGGCACTTGGACTATGTAGTTTCCCTAGCGGGCATTTGGATTATTTAGGTTACCTAGTGGGCACTTGGACTATGTAGGTTATCTAGCGGGCACTTGGACTACGTAGGTTAACTAGAAGGCACTTGAATTATCAAGGTTACCTAACGGGCCCTTGGACTATGTAGGGTACCAGCGGGCACTTGGACTATCTAGGTTAACGAAAGTGCACTTGGACTATGTAGGTAACCTAGCGGGCACTTGGACTGTCTAGGTTACCTAGCAGGCACTTGGACTATCTAGGTTAACGAACGGGCACTTGGACTATGTAGGTTAACTAGCGGACACTTCGACTATCTAGGTTAGCTAACGGGCAATTGGACAATCTAGGTTAATGGGCACTTGGACTATGTAGGTTGCCTAGCGAGCACTTGGACTATGTAGGTTCCCTAGTGGGCACTTGGACTATGTAGGTTCCCTATCGGGTACTTGGACTGTCTAGGTTAACTAGGGGGCAAATGGACTGTCTAGGTTACCTAGTGGGCACTTGGACTATGTACGTTCCCTAGCGGGCACTTGGGTTATCTACGTTACCTAGCGGGCACATGGACAATGTAAGTTAACGAACGGGCACTTGGACTATGTAGGTTAACTAGCGGACACTTGGACTATCTAGGATAGCTAACGGGCAATTGGACTATCAAGGTTACCTAACGGGCAATTGGACTATGTAGGTTACCTAGCGGGCACTTTGACTATCTAGGTTAACTAACGGGCACGTGGACTATGTAGGTTGCCTAGCGAGCACCTGGACTATGTAGGTTCCCTAGCGGGCGCTTGGACTATTTAGATACCCTAGCGGTACTTGGACTGTCTAAGTTAACTAGCGGGAAATTGGACTGTCTAGGTTACCTAGTTTGCACTTGGACTATGTAGTTTACCTAGCAGGCACTTGGACTATGTAGGTTTACTAGCAGGCACTTAGACTATCTAGGTTACCTAGCTGGCACTTGGACTATGTATGTTCCTTAGCGGGCCCTTGAGCTATCTACGTTCCCTAGCGGGCACTTGGACTATGTAGGTTAACGAATGGGCACTTGGACTATGTAGGTAACCTAGTGGTCACTTGGACTGTCTAGGTTACCTAGCGGGCACTTGGACTATGTAGGTCAACTAGCGGGCACTTGGACTATCTAGGTTAACTAGCGGGCACTTGCACTATGTACGTTCCCTAGCGGGCACTTGGGCTATCTACGTTACCTAGCGGGCACTTGGACTATGTAGGTTAACGAATGGGCACTTGGACTATGTAGGTAACCTAGTGGTCACTTGGACTGTCTAGGTTACCTAGCGGGCACTTGGACTATGTAGGTTAACTAGCGGGCACTTGGACTATCTAGGTTTACTAGGAGGCACTTAGATTATCTAGGTTACCTAGCGGGCACTTGGACTATATACGTTCCCCAGCGGGCACTTGGGCTATCTACGTCACCTAGCGGGCACTTGGACTATGTAGGTTAACGAATGGGCACTTGGACTATGTAGGTAACCTAGTGGTCACTTGGACTGTCTAGGTTACCTAGCGGGCACTTGGACTATGTAGGTTAACTAGCGGGCACTTGGACTATCTAGGTTAACTAGCGGGCCCTTGCACTATGTAGGTTAACTAGCGGGCCCATGGATTATGTAGGTTTACTAGGGTGCACTTGGACTATCTAGGTTAACTAGCGGGCACTAGGACTATGTAGTTTCCCTACCGGACATTTGAACTATTTAGGTTACCTAGCGGGCACTTGGACTATGTAGGTTATCTAGGGGGCACTTGGACTATCTAGGTTACCAAGCAGGCACTTTGACTATCTAGGTTAACTAAAGGGCATTTGGACTATGTAGGGCAACTAGCGGGCACTTGGACTGTCTAGGTTACCTAACGGGCACTTGGATTATCTAGGTTAACGAACGGGCACTTGGACTATGTAGGTTACCTAGCCACCACTTGGACTATCTAGGTTAGCTAACAGGCACTTGGACTATCTAGGTTCCCTAGCGGGCACTTGTACTATCTAGGTTACCTAGCTGGCACTTGGACTATGTAGGTCAACTAGCGGGCCCTTGGACTATTTAGGTTAGCTAACGGGCACTTGGACTATGTATGTTCCAGAGTGGGCACTTGGATTATGTAGGTTGCCTAGCGGATATTTAGACTATGTAGGTTTCCTTGCGGGCATTTGGACTATGTAGGTTACCAGCGGGCACTTGGACAATCTAGGTTAACGAACGTGCACTTGGACTATGTAGGTAACCTAGCGGGCACTTGGACTGTCTAGGTTACCTAGCGGGCACTTGGACTTCCTAGGTTAACGAACGGGCACTTGGACTATGTAGGTTAACTAGCGGACACTTCGACTATCTAGGTTAGCTAACAGGCAATTGGACTATCTAGGTTACCTAGCGGGCACTTGGACTATGTAGGTTCCCTAGTGGGCACTTGGACTATTTAGGTTACCTAGCAGGCACTTTGACTATCTAGGTTAACTAACGGGCACTTGGACTATGTAGGTTGCCTAGCGAGCACTTGGAGTATGTAGGTTCCCTAGCGGGCAATTGGACTATGTAGGTTCCCTATCGGGTACTTGGACTGTCTAGGTTAACTAGCGGGCAATTGGACTGTCTAGGTTACCTAGAGGGCACTTGGAGTATGTACGTTCCCTAGCGGGCCCTTGGGCTTTCTACGTTACCTAGCAGGCACTTGGACTATGTAGGTTAACGAACGGGCACTTGGACTATGTAGGTTAACGAACGGGCACTTGGATTATGTAGTTTACCTAGCAGGTACTTGGACTATGTAGGTTAACTAGCGGGCACTTGGACTATCTAGGTTACCTACGGGCACTTGGACTATGTACCTTCCCTAGCGGGCACTTGGGCTATCTACGTTACCTAGCGGGCACTTGGACTATGTAGGTTAACGAACGGGCACTTGGACTATGTAGGTAACCTAGTGGTCACTTGGACTATGTAGGTTATCTAGCGGACACTTGGACTATCTAGGTTACCTAGCAGGCACTTTGACTATCTAGGTTAACTAACGGGCACTTGGACTATGTAGGGTAACTAGCGGGCACTTGTACTGTCTAGGTTACCTAACGGGCACTTGGATTATCTAGGTTAACGAACGGGCACTTGGACTATGTAGGTTACCTAGTCACCACTTGGACTATCTAGGTTACCTAACAGGCACTTGGACTATCTAGGTTCCCTAGCGGGCACTTGTACTATCTAGGTTACCTAGCTGGCACTTGGACTATGTACGTCAACTAGCGGGCCCTTGGACTATCTAGGTTAGCTAACGGGCACTTGGACTATGTATTTTCCAGAGTGGGCACTTGTATTATGTAGGTTGCCTAGCGGACATTTAGACTATGTAGGTTTCCTTGCGGGCATTTGGACTATGTAGGTTACCTAGCGGGCACTTGTACTATGTAGGTTCCCTAGCGGTCACGTGGACTATGTAGGCTCCCTAGAAGGCACTTGGACTATGTAGGTTAACTAGCGGGCACTTGGACTAACCAGGTTACCAGGCGGGCACATGGACTATGTAGGTTACCCTATGGGCACTTGGACTATCTAGGTTAACGAACGGACACTTGGACTATGTAGGTTAGGTATCAGGCACTTGGACTATCTAGGTTACCTAGCAGGCACTTGGACTATGTAGGTTACCTAGCGGACACTTGGACGATTTAGCTTAACTAGCGGGCACTTGGACTATCTAGGTTAACTAGCAGGCCCTTGGACTATCTAGGTTTACTAGGGGGCACTTGGACTATCTAGGTTAACTAGCGGGCACCTGGATTATGTAGGTTAACTAGCGGGCACTTGAACTTTCTAGGTTACCTAGTGGACACTTGGACTATGTACCTTCCCTAGCGGGCACTTGGACTATCTAGGTTACCTAGCAGACACTTGGATTATGAAGGATCCCTAGCGGGCAATTGGACTATCTAGGTTACCTAGCTGGCACTTGGACTATGTAGGTTAACTTTCGGACACTTGCACGATCTAGGTTAACTAGCGGGCCCTTGCACTATGTAGGTTAACTAGCGGGCCCATGGATTATGTAGGTTTACTAGGGGGCATTTGGGACATCTAGGTTAACTAGCGGGCACCTGGACTATGTAGTTTCCCTAGCGGGCATTTGGACTATTTAGGTTGCCTAGCGGGCACTTGGACTATGTAGGATAACTAGCGGGCACTTGGACTATCTAGGTTTACTAGCAGGCACTTAGACTATCTAGGTTACCTAGCGGGCACTTGGACTATGTACGTTCCCTAGCGGGCACTTGGGCTATCTACGTTACCTAGCGGGCACTTGGACTATGTAGGTTAACGAATGGGCACTTGGACTATGTAGGTAACTTAGTGGTCACTTGGACTGTCCAGGTTACCTAGCGGGCACTTGGACTATGTAGGTTAACTAGCGGGCACTTGGACAATGTAAGTTAACGAACGGGCACTTGGACTATGTAGGTTAACTAGCGGACACTTGGACTATCTATGATAGCTAACGGGCAATTGGACTATCAAGGTTACCTAACGGGCACTTGGACTATGAAGGTTACCTAGCGGGCACTTGGACTATCTAGGTTACCTAGCAGGCACTTTGACTATCTAGGTTAACTAACGGGCACTTGGACTATGTAGGTTGCCTATCGAGCACCTGGACTATGTAGGTTCCCTAGCGGGCGCTTGGACTATGTAGATTCCCTAGCGGTACTTGGACTGTCTAGGTTAACTAGCGGGCAATTGGACTGTCTAGGTTACCTAGTGGGCACTTGGACTATGTAGTTTACCTAGCAGGTACTTGGACTATGTAGGTTTACTAGCAGGCACTTAGACTATCTAGGTTACCTAGCGGGCCCTTGGACTATCTAGGTTAGCTAACGGGCACTTGGACTATGTATGTTCCAGAGTGGGCACTTGTATTATGTAGGTTGCCTAGCGGACATTTAGACTATGTAGGTTTCCTTGCGGGCATTTGGACTCTGTAGGTTACCTAGCGGGCACTTGGACTATGTAGGTTCCCTAGCGGTCACGTGGACTATGTAGGTTAACTAGCGGACACTTCGATTATCTAGGATAGCTAACGGGCAATTGGACTATCTAGGTTACCTAGCGGTCACTTGGACTATGTAGGTTCCCTAGCGGGCACTTGAACTATAGGGTTACCTAGCAGGCACTTTGACTATCTAGGTTAACTAACGGGCACTTGGACTATGTAGGTTGCCTAGCGAGCACTTGGAGTATGTAGGTTCCCTAGCGGGCAATTGGACTATGTAGGTTCCCTATCGGGTACTTGGACTGTCTAGGTTAACTAGCGGGCAATTGGACTGTCTAGGTTACCTAGTGGGCACTTGGAGTATGTACGTTCCCTAGCGGGCACTTGGACTATGTAGGTTAACGAACGGGCACTTGGACTATGTAGGTTAACGAAC
The DNA here is from genome assembly GCF_050624435.1 of Tenrec ecaudatus. Lineage (NCBI taxonomy): Eukaryota > Metazoa > Chordata > Mammalia > Afrosoricida > Tenrecidae > Tenrec > Tenrec ecaudatus. The sequence goes on along the minus strand of NC_134548.1, from coordinate 60,787,139 downwards.
GGGCACTTGGATTATGTAGTTTACCTAGCAGGTACTTGGACTATGTAGGTTAACTAGCGGGCACTTGGACTATCTAGGTTACCTACGGGCACTTGGACTATGTACCTTCCCTAGCGGGCACTTGGGCTATCTACGTTACCTAGCGGGCACTTGGACTATGTAGGTTAACGAACGGGCACTTGGACTATGTAGGTAACCTAGTGGTCACTTGGACTATGTAGGTTATCTAGCGGACACTTGGACTATCTAGGTTAACTAACGGGCACTTGGACTATATAGGGTAACTAGCCGGCACTAGGACTATGTAGGGTAACTAGCGGGCACTTGGACTGTCTAGGTTACCTAACGGGCACTTGGATTATCCAGGTTAACGAACGTGCACGTGGACTATGTAGGTAACCTAGCGGGCACTTGGACTGTCTAGGTTACCTAGCGGGCACTTGGACTATCTAGGTTAACGAACGGGCACTTGGACTATGTAGGTTAACTAGCGGACACTTCGACTATCTAGGTTAGCTAACAGGCAATTGGACAATCTAGGTTAACTAGCGGGCACTTGGACTATCTAGGTTAACTAGCGGGCACTTGGACTATGTACGTTCCCTAGCGGGCACTTGGGCTATCTACGTTACCTAGCGGGCACTTGGACTATGTAGGTTAACGAATGGGCACTTGGACTATGTAGGTAACCTAGTGGTCACTTGGACTGTCTAGGTTACCTAGCGGGCACTTGGACTATGTAGGTTAACTAGCGGGCACTTGGACTATCTAGGTTTACTAGCAGGCACTTAGATTATCTAGGTTACCTAGCGGGCACTTGGACTATATACGTTCCCTAGCGGGCACTTGGGCTATCTACGTCACCTAGCGGGCACTTGGACTATGTAGGTTAACGAATGGGCACTTGGACTATGTAGGTAACTTAGTGGTCACTTGGACTGTCCAGGTTACCTAGCGGGCACTTGGACTATGTAGGTTAACTAGCGGGCACTTGGACAATGTAAGTTAACGAACGGGCACTTGGACTATGTAGGTTAACTAGCGGACACTTGGACTATCTATGATAGCTAACGGGCAATTGGACTATCAAGGTTACCTAACGGGCACTTGGACTATGAAGGTTACCTAGCGGGCACTTGGACTATCTAGGTTACCTAGCAGGCACCTTGACTATCTAGGTTAACTAACGGGCACTTGGACTATGTAGGTTGCCTATCGAGCACCTGGACTATGTAGGTTCCCTAGCGGGCGCTTGGACTATGTAGATTCCCTAGCGGTACTTGGACTGTCTAGGTTAACTAGCGGGCAATTGGACTGTCTAGGTTACCTAGTGGGCACTTGGACTATGTAGTTTACCTAGCAGGTACTTGGACTATGTAGGTTTACTAGCAGGCACTTAGACTATCTAGGTTACCTAGCGGGCCCTTGGACTATCTAGGTTAGCTAACGGGCACTTGGACTATGTATGTTCCAGAGTGGGCACTTGTATTATGTAGGTTGCCTAGCGGACATTTAGACTATGTAGGTTTCCTTGCGGGCATTTGAACTCTGTAGGTTACCTAGCGGGCACTTGGACTATGTAGGTTCCCTAGCGGTCACGTGGACTATGTAGGTTAACTAGCGGACACTTCGATTATCTAGGATAGCTAACGGGCAATTGGACTATCTAGGTTACCTAGCGGTCACTTGGACTATGTAGGTTCCCTAGCGGGCACTTGAACTATAGGGTTACCTAGCAGGCACTTTGACTATCTAGGTTAACTAACGGGCACTTGGACTATGTAGGTTGCCTAGCGAGCACTTGGAGTATGTAGGTTCCCTAGCGGGCAATTGGACTATGTAGGTTCCCTATCGGGTACTTGGACTGTCTAGGTTAACTAGCGGGCAATTGGACTGTCTAGGTTACCTAGTGGGCACTTGGAGTATGTACGTTCCCTAGCGGGCACTTGGACTATGTAGGTTAACGAACGGGCACTTGGACTATGTAGGTTAACGAACGGGCACTTGGATTATGTAGTTTACCTAGCAGGTACTTGGACTATGTAGGTTAACTAGCAGGCACTTGGACTATCTAGGTTACCTACGGGCACTTGGACTATGTACCTTCCCTAGCGGGCACTTGGGCTATCTACGTTACCTAGCGGGCACTTGGACTATGTAGGTTAACGAACGGGCACTTGGACTATGTAGGTAACCTAGTGGTCACTTGGACTATGTAGGTTATCTAGCGGACACTTGGACTATCTAGGTTAACTAACGGGCACTTGGACTATATAGGGTAACTAGCCGGCACTAGGACTATGTAGGGTAACTAGCGGGCACTTGGACTGTCTAGGTTACCTAACGGGCACTTGGATTATCCAGGTTAACGAACGTGCACGTGGACTATGTAGGTAACCTAGCGGGCACTTGGACTGTCTAGGTTACCTAGCGGGCACTTGGACTATCTAGGTTAACGAACGGGCACTTGGACTATGTAGGTTAACTAGCGGACACTTCGACTATCTAGGTTAGCTAACAGGCAATTGGACAATCTAGGTTAACTAGCGGGCACTTGGACTATCTAGGTTAACTAGCGGGCACTTGGACTATGTACGTTCCCTAGCGGGCACTTGGGCTATCTACGTTACCTAGCGGGCACTTGGACTATGTAGGTTAACGAATGGGCACTTGGACTATGTAGGTAACCTAGTGCTCACTTGGACTGTCTAGGTTACCTAGCGGGCACTTGGACTATGTAGGTTAACTAGCGGGCACTTGGACTATCTAGGTTTACTAGCAGGCACTTAGATTATCTAGGTTACCTAGCGGGCACTTGGACTATATACGTTCCCTAGCGGGCACTTGGGCTATCTACGTCACCTAGCGGGCACTTGGACTATGTAGGTTAACGAATGGGCACTTGGACTATGTAGGTAACCTAGTGGTCACTTGGACTGTCTAGGTTACCTAGCGGGCACTTGGACTATGTAGGTTAACTAGCGGGCACTTGGACTATCTAGGTTAACTAGCGGGCACTTGGACTATCTAGGTTAACTAGCGGGCCCTTGGACTATCTAGGTTAACTAGCGGGCCCTTGCACTATGTAGGTTAACTAGCGGGCCCATGGATTATGTAGGTTTACTAGGGGGCACTTGGACTATCTAGGTTAACTAGCGGGCACTAGGACTATGTAGTTTCCCTAGCGGACATTTGGACTATTTAGGTTACCTAGCGGGCACTTGGACTATGTAGGTTATCTAGGGGGCACTTGGACTATCTAGGTTACCAAGCAGGCACTTTGACTATCTAGGTTAACTAAAGGGCATTTGGACTATGTAGGGCAACTAGCGGGCACTTGGACTGTCTAGGTTACCTAACGGGCACTTGGATTATCTAGGTTAACGAACGGGCACTTGGACTATGTAGGTTACCTAGCCACCACTTGGACTATCTAGGTTAGCTAACAGGCACTTGGACTATCTAGGTTCCCTAGCGGGCACTTGTACTATCTAGGTTACCTAGCTGGCACTTGGACTATGTAGGTCAACTAGCGGGCCCTTGGACTATCTAGGTTAGCTAACGGGCACTTGGACTATGTATGTTCCAGAGTGGGCACTTGGATTATGTAGGTTGCCTAGCGGATATTTAGACTATGTAGGTTTCATTGCGGGCATTTGGACTATGTAGGTTACCAGCGGGCACTTGGACAATCTAGGTTAACGAACGTGCACTTGGACTATGTATGTAACCTAGCGGGCACTTGGACTGTCTAGGTTATCTAGCGGGCACTTGGACTTCCTAGGTTAACGAACGGGCACTTGGACTATGTAGGTTAACTAGCGGACACTTCGACTATCTAGGTTAGCTAACAGGCAATTGGACTATCTAGGTTACCTAGCGGGCACTTGGACTATGTAGGTTCCCTAGTGGGCACTTGGACTATTTAGGTTACCTAGCAGGCACTTTGACTATCTAGGTTAACTAACGGGCACTTGGACTATGTAGGTTGCCTAGCGAGCACTTGGAGTATGTAGGTTCCCTAGCGGGCAATTGGACTATGTAGGTTCCCTATCGGGTACTTGGACTGTCTAGGTTAACTAGCGGGCAATTGGACTGTCTAGGTTACCTAGAGGGCACTTGGAGTATGTACGTTCCCTAGCGGGCACGTGGGCTTTCTACGTTACCTAGCAGGCACTTGGACTATGTAGGTTAACGAACGGGCACTTGGACTATGTAGGTTAACGAACGGGCACTTGGATTATGTAGTTTACCTAGCAGGTACTTGGACTATGTAGGTTAACTAGCGGGCACTTGGACTATCTAGGTTACTTACGGGCACTTGGACTATGTACCTTCCCTAGCGGGCACTTGGGCTATCTACGTTACCTAGCGGGCACTTGGACTATGTAGGTTAACGAACGGGCACTTGGACTATGTAGGTAACCTAGTGGTCACTTGGACTATGTAGGTTATCTAGCGGACACTTGGACTATCTAGGTTACCTAGCAGGCACTTTGACTATCTAGGTTAACTAACGGGCACTTGGACTATGTAGGGTAACTAGCGGGCACTTGTACTGTCTAGGTTACCTAACGGGCACTTGGATTATCTAGGTTAACGAACGGGAACTTGGACTATGTAGGTTACCTAGTCACCACTTGGACTATCTAGGTTACCTAACAGGCACTTGGACTATCTAGGTTCCCTAGCGGGCACTTGTACTATCTAGGTTACCTAGCTGGCACTTGGACTATGTAGGTCAACTAGCGGGCCCTTGGACTATCTAGGTTAGCTAACGGGCACTTGGACTATGTATTTTCCAGAGTGGGCACTTGTATTATGTAGGTTGCCTAGCGGACATTTAGACTATGTAGGTTTCCTTGCGGGCATTTGGACTATGTAGGTTACCTAGCGGGCACTTGTACTATGTAGGTTCCCTAGCGGTCACGTGGACTATGTAGGCTCCCTAGAAGGCACTTGGACTATGTAGGTTAACTAGCGGGCACTTGGACTAACCAGGTTACCAGGCGGGCACATGGACTATGTAGGTTACCCAATGGGCACTTGGACTATCTAGGTTAACGAACGGACACTTGGACTATGTAGGTTAGGTATCAGGCACTTGGACTATCTAGGTTACCTAGCAGGCACTTGGACTATGTAGGTTACCTAGCGGACACTTGGACGATATAGCTTAACTAGCGGGCACTTGGACTATCTAGGTTAACTAGCAGGCCCTTGGACTATCTAGGTTTACTAGGGGGCACTTGGACTATCTAGGTTAACTAGCGGGCACTTGGATTATGTAGGTTAACTAGCGGGCACTTGAACTCCCTAGGTTACCTAGTGGACACTTGGACTATGTACCTTCCCTAGCGGGCACTTGGACTATCTAAGTTACCTAGCAGACACTTGGATTATGAAGGATCCCTAGCGGGCAATTGGACTATCTAGGTTACCTAGCTGGCACTTGGACTATGTAGGTTAACTTTGGGACACTTGCACGATCTAGGTTAACTAGCGGGCCCTTGCACTATGTAGGTTAACTAGCGGGCCCATGGATTATGTAGGTTTACTAGGGGGCATTTGGGACATCTAGGTTAACTAGCGGGCACCTGGACTATGTAGTTTCCCTAGCGGGCATTTGGACTATTTAGGTGGCCTAGCGGGCACTTGGACTATGTAGGTTACCTAGCAGGCACTTTGACTATCTAGGTTAACTAACGGGCACTTGGACTATGTAGGATAACTAGCGGGCACTTAGACTATCTAGGTTTACTAGCAGGCACTTAGACTATCTAGGTTACCTAGCGGGCACTTGGACTATGTACGTTCCCTAGCGGGCACTTGGGCTATCTACGTTACCTAGCGGGCACTTGGACTATGTAGGTTAACGAATGGGCACTTGGACTATGTAGGTAACTTAGTGGTCACTTGGACTGTCCAGGTTACCTAGCGGGCACTTGGACTATGTAGGTTAACTAGGGGGCACTTGGACAATGTAAGTTAACGAACGGGCACTTGGACTATGTAGGTTAACTAGCGGACACTTGGACTATCTATGATAGCTAACGGGCAATTGGACTATCAAGGTTACCTAACGGGCACTTGGACTATGAAGGTTACCTAGCGGGCACTTGGACTATCTAGGTTACCTAGCAGGCACTTTGACTATCTAGGTTAACTAACGGGCACTTGGACTATGTAGGTTGCCTATCGAGCACCTGGACTATGTAGGTTCCCTAGCGGGCGCTTGGACTATGTAGATTCCCTAGCGGTACTTGGACTGTCTAGGTTAACTAGCGGGCAATTGGACTGTCTAGGTTACCTAGTGGGCACTTGGACTATGTAGTTTACCTAGCAGGTACTTGGACTATGTAGGTTTACTAGCAGGCACTTAGACTATCTAGGTTACCTAGCGGGCCCTTGGACTATCTAGGTTAGCTAACAGGCACTTGGACTATGTATGTTTCAGAGTGGGCACTTGTATTATGTAGGTTGCCTAGCGGACATTTAGACTATGTAGGTTTCCTTGCGGGCATTTGGACTATGTAGGTTACCTAGCGGGCACTTGGACTATGTAGGTTCCCTAGCGGTCACGTGGACTATGTAGGTTAACTAGCGGACACTTCGATTATCTAGGATAGCTAACGGGCAATTGGACTATCTAGGTTACCTAGCGGTCACTTGGACTATGTAGGTTCCCTAGCGGGCACTTGAACTATAGGGTTACCTAGCAGGCACTTTGACTATCTAGGTTAACTAACGGGCACTTGGACTATGTAGGTTGCCTAGCGAGCACTTGGAGTATGTAGGTTCCCTAGCGGGCAATTGGACTATGTAGGTTCCCTATCGGGTACTTGGACTGTCTAGGTTAACTAGCGGGCAATTGGACTGTCTAGGTTACCTAGTGGGCACTTGGAGTATGTACGTTCCCTAGCGGGCACTTGGACTTTCTACGTTCCCTAGCGGGCACTTGGACTATGTAGGTTAACGAACGGGCACTTGGACTATGTAGGTTAACGAACGGGCACTTGGATTATGTAGTTTACCTAGCAGGTACTTGGACTATGTAGGTTAACTAGCGGACACTTGGACTATCTAGGTTACCTACGGGCACTTGGACTATGTACCTTCCCTAGCGGGCACTTGGGCTATCTACGTTACCTAGCGGGCACTTGGACTATGTAGGTTAACGAACGGGCACTTGGACTATGTAGGTAACCTAGTGGTCACTTGGACTATGTAGGTTATCTAGCGGACACTTGGACTATCTAGGTTAACTAACGGGCACTTGGACTATGTAGGGTAACTAGCGGGCACTAGGACTATGTAGGGTAACTAGCGGGCACTTGGACTGTCTAGGTTACCTAACGGGCACTTGGATTATCCAGGTTAACGAACGTGCACGTGGACTATGTAGGTAACCTAGCGGGCACTTGGACTGTCTAGGTTACCTAGCGGGCACTTGGACTATCTAGGTTAACGAACGGGCACTTGGACTATGTAGGTTAACTAGCGGACACTTCGACTATCTAGGTTAGCTAACAGGCAATTGGACAATCTAGGTTAACTAACGGGCACTTGGACTATGTGGGTTCCCTAGTGGGCACTTGGACTATGTAGGTTCCCTATCGGGTACTTGGACTGTCTAGGTTAACTAGGGGGCAATTGGACTGTCTAGGTTACCTAGTGGGCACTTGGACTATGTACGTTCCCTAGTGGGCACTTGGGCTATCTACGTTACCTAGCGGGCACTTGGACAATGTAAGTTAACGAACGGGCACCTGGACTATATAGGTTAACTAGCGGACACTTGGACTATCTAGGATAGCTAACGGGCAATTGGACTATCAAGGTTACCTAACGGGCACTTGGACTATGTAGGTTACCTAGCGGGCACTTGGACTATCTAGGTTACCTAGCAGGCACTTTGACTATCTAGGTTAACTAACGGGCACTTGGACTATGTAGGTTGCCTATCGAGCACCTGGACTATGTAGGTTCCCTAGCGGGCGCTTGGACTATGTAGATTCCCTAGCGGTACTTGGACTGTCTAGGTTAACTAGCGGGCAATTGGACTGTCTAGGTTACCTAGTGGGCACTTGGACTATGTAGTTTACCTAGCAGGCACTTGGACTATGTAGGTTTACTAGCAGGCACTTAGACTATCTAGGTTACCTAGCGGGCACTTGGACTATGTACGTTACCTAGCGGGCACTTGGGCTATCTACGTTACCTAGCGGGAACTTGGACTATGTAGGTTAACGAATGGGCACTTGGACTATGTAGGTAACCTAGTGGTCACTTGGACTGTCTAGGTTACCTAGCGGGCACTTGGACTATGTAGGTTAACTAGCGGGCACTTGGACTATCTCGGTTAACTAGCGGGCACTTGGAATATCTAGGTTAACTAGCGGGCACTTGCACTATCTAGGTTAACTATCGGGCCCATGGATTATGTAGGTTTACTAGGGGGCACTTGGACTATCTAGGTTAACTAGCGGGCACTTGGACTGTGTAGTTTCCCTCGCGGACATTTGGACTATTTAGGTTACCTAGCGGGCACTTGGACTATGTAGGTTATCTAGCGGGCACTTGGACTATCTAGGTTACCTAGCAGGCACTTTGACTATCTAGGTTAACTAACGGGCATTTGGACTATGTAGGGCAACTAGCGGGCACTTGGACTGTCTAGGATACCTAACGGGCACTTGGATTATCTAGGTTAACGAACGGGCACTTGGACTATGTAGGTTACCTAGCCACCACTTGGACTATCTAGGTTTGATAACAGGCACTTGCACTATCTAGGTTCCCTAGCGGGCACTTGTACTATCTAGGTTACCTAGCTGGCACTTGGACTATGTAGGTCAACTAGTGGGCCCTTGGACTATCTAGGTTAGCTAACGGGCACTTGGACTATGTATGTTCCAGAGTGGGCACTTGGATTATGTAGGTTGCCTAGCGGACATTTAGACTATGTAGGTTTCCTTGCGGGCATTTGGACTATGTAGGTTACCAGCGGGCACTTGGACAATCTAGGTTAACGAACGTGCACTTGGACTATCTAGGTTAGCTAGCGGGCACTTGGACTGTCTAGGTTACCTAGCGGGCACTTGGACTTTCTAGGTTAACGAACGGGCACTTGGACTATGTAGGTAAACTAGCGGACACTTCGACTATCTAGGTTAACTAACGGGCACTTGGACTATGTAGGTTGCCTAGCGAGCACTTGGACTATGTAGGTTCCCTAGTGGGCAATTGGACTATGTAGGTTCCCTATCGGGTACTTGGACTGTCTAGGTTAACTAGGGGGCAATTGGACTGTCTAGGTTACCTAGTTGCCACTTGGACTATGTACGTTCCCTAGCGGGCACTTGGGCTATCTATATTACCTAGCGGGCACTTGGACAATGTAAGTTAACGAACGGGCACTTGGACTATGTAGGTTAACTAGCGGACACTTGGACTATCTAGGATAGCTTACGGGCAATTGGACTATCAAGGTTACCTAACGGGCACTTGGACTATGTAGGTTACCTAGCGGGCACTTGGACTATCTAGGTTACCTAGCAGGCACTTTGACTATCTAGGTTAACTAACGGGCACTTGGACTATGTAGGTTGCCTAGCCAGCACCTGGACTATGTAGGTTCCCTAGCGGGCGCTTGGACTATGTACATTCCCTAGCGGTACTTGGACTGTCTAGGTTAACTAGCGGGCAATTGGACTGTCTAGGTTACCTAGTGGGCACTTGGACTATGTAGTTTACCTAGCAGGCACTTGGACTATGTAGGTTTACTAGCAGGCACTTAGACTATCTAGGTTACCTAGCGGGCACTTGGACTATGTACGTTCCCTAGCGGGCACTTGGGCTATCTACGTTACCTAGCGGGCACTTGGACAATGTAGGTTAACGAATGGGCACTTGGACTATGTAGGTAACCTAGTGGTCACTTGGACTGTCTAGGTTACCTAGCGGGCACTTGGACTATGTAGGTTAACTAGCGGGCACTTGGACTATCTAGGTTAACTAGCGGGCACTTGGACTATCTAGGTTAACTAGCGGGCACTTGGACTATCTAGGTTAACTAGCGGGCCCTTACACTATGTAGGTTAACTAGCGGGCCCATGGATTATGTAGGTTTACTAGGGGGCACTTGGACTATCTAGGTTAACTACCGGGCACTTGGACTACGTAGTTTCCCTAGCCGACATTTGGACTATTTAGGTTACCTAGCGGGCATTTGGACTATGTAGGTTATCTAGAGGGCACTTGGACTATCTAGGTTACCTAGCAGGCACTTTGACTATCTGGGTTAACTAACGGGCACTTGGACTATGTAGGGCAACTAGCGGGCACTTGGACTGTCTAGGTTACCTAACGGGCACTTTGATTATGTAGGTTAACGAACGGTCACTTGGACTATGTAGGTTACCTAGCCACCACTTGGACTATCTAGGTTAGCTAACAGGCACTTGGACTATCTAGGTTCCCTAGCGGGCACTTGTACTATCTAGGTTACCTAGCTGGCACTTGGACTATGTAGGTCAACTAGCGGGCCCTTGGACTATCTAGGTTAGCTAACGGGCACTTGGACTATGTATGTTCCAGAGTGGGCACTTGGATTATGTAGGTTGCCTAGCGGACATTTAGACTATGTAGGTTTCCTTGCGGGCATTTGGACTATGTAGGTTACCAGCGGGCACTTGGACAATCTAGGTTAACGAACGTGCACTTGGACTATGTAGGTAACCTAGCGGGCACTTGGACTGTCTAGGTTACCTAGCGGGCACTTGGACTTTCTAGGTTAACGAACGGGCACTTGGACTATGTAAGTTAACTAGCGGACACTTCGACTATGTAGGTTAGCTAACGGGCAATTGGACTATCTAGGTTACCTAGCGGGCACTTGGACTATGTAGGTTACCTAGCGGGCACTTGGACTATTTAGGTTACCTAGCGGGCAATTGGACTATGTAGGTTCCCTATCGGGTACTTGGACTGTCTAGGTTAACTAGCGGGCAATTGGACTGTCTAGGTTAACTAGTGGGCACTTGGACTATGTACGTTCCCTAGCGGGCACTTGGGCTTTCTACGTTACCTAGCGGGCACTTGGACTATGTAGGTTAACGAACGGGCACTTGGACTATGTAGGTTAACGAACGGGCACTTGGATTATGTAGTTTACCTAGCAGGTACTTGTTCTATGTAGGTTAACTAGCGGGCACTTGGACTATCTAGGTTACCTACGGGCACTTGTACTATGTACCTTCCCTAGTGGGCACTTGGGCTATCTACGTTACCTAGCGGGCACTTGGACTATGTAGGTTAACGAACGGGCACATGGACTATGTAGGTAACCTAGTGGTCACTTGGACTATGTAGGTTATCTAGCGGACACTTGGACTATCTAGGTTACCTAGCAGGCACTTTGACTATCTAGGTTAACTAACGTGCACTTGGACTATGTAGGGTAACTAGCGGGCACTTGGACTGTCTAGGTTACCTAACGGGCACTTGGATTATCTAGGTTAACGAACGGGCACTTGGACTATGTAGGTTACCTAGCCACCACTTGGACTATCTAGGTTAGCTAAAAGGCACTTGAACTATCAAGGTTCCCTAGCGGGCACTTGTACTATCTAGGTTACCTAGCTGGCACTTGGACTATGTAGGTCAACTAGCGGGCCCTTGGACTATCTAGGTTAGCTAACGGGCACTTGGACTATGTATGTTCCAGAGTGGGCCCTTGGATTATGTAGGTTGCCTAGCGGACATTTAGACTATGTAGGTTTCCGTGCATTTGGACTATGTAGGTTACCTAGCGGGCACTAGGACTATGTAGGTTACCCAATGGGCACTTGGACTATCTAGGTTAACGAACAGACACTTGGACTATGTAGGTTAGCTATCAGGCACTTGGACTATCTAGGTTACCTAGCAGGCACTTGGACTATGTAGTTTACCTAGCGGACACTTGGACGATTTAGGTTAACTAGCGGGCACTTGGACTATCTAGGTTAACTAGCAGGCCCTTGGACTATCTAGGTTTACTAGCGGGCACTTGGACGATTTAGGTTAACTAGCGGGCACTTGGACTATCTAGGTTAACTAGCAGGCCCTTGGACTATCTAGGTTTACTAGCGGGCACTTGGACTATCTAGGTTAACTAGCGGGCACTTGGACTATGTAGGTTAACTAGCGGGCACTTGCACTCTCTAGGTTACATAGCGGACACTTGGACTATGTACCTTCCCTAGCGGGCACTTGGACTATCTAGGTTACCTAGCAGGCACTTGGATTATGAAGGATCCCTAGCGGGCAATTGGACTATCTAGGTTACCTAGCTGGCACTTGGACTATGTAGGTTAACTAGCGGAATCTTGCACGATCTAGGATAACTAGCGGGCCCTTGCACTATGTAGGTTAACTAGCGGGCCCATGGATTATGTAGGTTTACTAGGGGGCACTTGGACTATCTAGGTTAACTAGCGGGCCTTGGACTATGTAGTTTCCCTAGCGGGCATGTGGACTATTTAGGTTGCCTAGCGGTCACTTGGACTATGTAGGTTACCTAGCGGGCACTTGGACTATCTAGGTTACCTAGCAGGCACTTTGACTATCTAGGTTAACTAATGGGCACTTGGACTATGTAGGGTAACTAGCGGGCACTTGGACTGTCTAGGTTACCTAACGGGCACTTGGATTATCTAGGTTAACGAACGGGCACTTGTACTATGTAGGTTACCCAGCCACCACTTGGACTATCTAGGTTAGCTAAAAGGCACTTGGACTATCTAGGTTACCTAGCTGGCACTTGGACTATGTAGGTCAACTAGCGGGCCCTTGGACTATCTAGGTTAGCTAACGGGCACTTGGACTATGTATGTTCCAGAGCGGGCACTTGGATTATGTAGGTTGCCTAGCGGACATTTAGACTATGTAGGTTTCCTTGCGGGCATTTGGACTATGTAGGTTACCTAGCGGGCACTTGGACTATGTAGGTTCCCTAACGGGCACTTGGACTATGTACCTTCCCTAGCGGGCACTTGGACTATCTAGGTTACCTAGCAGGCACTTGGATTATGAAGGATCCCTAGCGTTCACTTGGACTATCTAGGTTACCTAGCTGGCACTTGGACTATGTAGGTTAACTAGCGGACACTTGCACGATCTAGGTTAACTAGCGGGCCCTTGCACTATGTAGGTTAACTAGCGGGCCCATGGATTATGTAGGTTTACTAGGGGGCACTTGGTCTATCTAGATTAATTAGCGGGCACTTGGACTATGTAGTTTCCCTTGCGGGCATTTGGACTATTTAGGTTGCCTAGCGGGCACTTGGACTATGTAGGTTACCTAGCGGGCACTTGGACTATCTAGGTTACCTAGCAGGCACTTTGACTATCTAGGTTAACTAATGGGCACTTGGACTATGTAGGGTAACTAGCGGGCACTTGGACTGTCTAGGTTACCTAACGGGCACTTGGATTATCTAGGTTAACGAACGGGCACTTGGACTATGTAGGTTACCCAGCCACCACTTGGACTATCTAGGTTAGCTAAAAGGCACTTGGACTATCTAGGTTCGCTAGCGGGCACTTGTACTATCTAGGTTACCTAGCTGGCACTTGGACTATGTAGGTCAACTAGCGGGCCCTTGGACTATCTAGGTTAGCTAACGGGCACTTGGACTATGTATGTTCCAGAGCGGGCACGTGGATTATGTAGGTTGCCTAGCGGACATTTAGACTATGTAGGTTTCCTTGCGGGCATTTGGACTATGTAGGTTACCTAGCGGGCACTTGAACTATGTAGGTTCCCTAACGGGCACTTGGACGATGTAGGTTCCCTAGCGGTCACGTGGACTATGTAGGCTCCCTAGAAGGCACTTGGACTATGTAGGTTAACCTGCGGGCACTTGGACTATGTAGGTTACCCAATGGGCACTTGGACTATCTAGGTTAACGAACGGACACTTGGACTATGTAGGTTAGCTATCAGGCACTTGGACTATCTAGGTTACCTAGCGGACACTTGGACGATTTAGGTTAACTAGCGGGCACTTGGACTATCTAGGTTAACTAGCAGGCCCTTGGACTATCTAGGTTTACTAGCGGGCACTTGGACTATCTAGGTTAACTAACGGGCACTTGGACTATCTAGGTTAACGAACGGGCACTTGGTATGTGCAGGTAACCTAGCGGGTACTTGGACTGTCTAGGTTACCTAGCGGGCACGTGGACTTTTAGGTTAACGATGGGCACTTGGACTATGTAGGTTGCTTAGCGGGCACTTGGACTATCTAGGTTAGGTAACGGGCTAACCTAGATAGTTGAAGTGTCCGCTAGTTAACCTACATAGTCCACGTGCCCGTTCGTTAACCTAGAAAGTCCAAGTGCCCGCTAGGTAACCTAGACAGTCCAAGTGCCCGCTAGGTTACCTACATAGTCCAAGAACCCGCTAGGCAATGTAGATAGTTCAAGTGTCAGCTAGGTAACCTAGATAGTCCAAGTGCCCGCTAGGTAACCTAGACAGTCCAAGTGCCCGCTAGGTTACCTACATAGTCCAAGTGCACGTTCGTTAACCTAGATTGTCCAAGTGCCCGCTGGTAACCTACATAGTCCAAGGGCCCGCTAGGTAACCTAGATAGTCCAAGTGCCTGCTAGGTAACCAAAGTAATCCAAGTGCCCGCTAGGTAACCTAAAAAGTCTAAGTGCCCGCTAAGGAATCTATATAGTCCAAATGCCCGCTAGGGAGCCTGCATAATCCAAATGCCCGCTAGGTAACCTAGATAGTCCAAGGGCCCTCTACGTAACCTACATTGTCCTAGTGCCCCCTAGTTAACTTACATTCTCCAAGTGCCCGCTAGGGAACTTACATAGTCCAAGTGCCCGCTAGGTAACCTAGATAGTCCAACAGCCCTCTAGGTAACCTACATACTCCACGAACCCGCTAGGCAACGTAGATAGTTCAAGTGTGAGCTAGGTAACCTAGATAGTCCAAGTGCCCGCTAGGTAACCTACAAAGTCTAAGTGCCCGCTAGGTTATGTATATAGTCCAAATGCCCGCCTGGGAACCTACATGGTCCAAATGCCCGCTAGGTAACCTAGATAGTCCAAGTGCCCTCTAGTTAACCTAGATCGTCCAAGTGCCCGCTAGTTAACCCACAAAGTCCAAGGTCCGCTAGTTAACCTAGATAGTCCAAGTGCTCGCTAGTTAACCTACATAGTACAAGGGCCCGCTAGTTGACCTAGATAGTCCAAGTGCCCGCTAGTTAATCTCTATAGTCCAAGTGCCCGCTAGGTAACCAAAGTAGTCCAAATGTCCAATAGGGATCCTACATAGTCCAAGTGCCCGCTAGGGAACCTACATAGTCCAAGTGCCCGTTAGTTAACCTAGATAGTCCAAATGCCTGCGAGGTAACCTAGATAGTCCAACAGCCCTCTAGGTAACCTACATACTCCAAGAACCCGCTAGGCAACATAGATAGTTAAAGTGCCAGCTAGGTAACCTAGATAGTCCAAGTGCCTGCTAGGTAGCCTAAAAAGTCTAAGTGCCCACTAGGTTATCTATATAGTCCAAATGCCCGCCTGGGAACCTACATAGTCCAAGTGCCCGCTAGGTAACCTAGATAGTCCAAGTGCCCTCTAGTTAACATAGATCGTCCAAGTGCCCGCTAGTTAACCCACATAGTCCAAGGTCCGCTAGTTAACCTAGATAGTCCAAGTGCTCGCTAGTTAACCTACATAGTACAAGGGCCCGCTAGTTGACCTAGATAGTCAAAGTGCCCGCTAGTTAACCTAGATAGTCCAAGTGCCCGCTAGGTAACCAAAGTAGTCCAAATGTCCAATAGGGATCCTACATAGTCCAAGTGCCCGCTAGGTAACCTACTTAGTCCAAGTGCCCGTTCGTTAACCTAGATAGTCCAAGTGCCTGCTAGGTAACCTATACTGTCCAAGTGCCCGTAAGGTTACCTACATAGTCCAAGTGCCCGTTCGTTAACCTAGATAGTGCAAGTGCCCGCTAGGAAACCTACATAGTCCAAGGGCCCGCTAGGTAAACTAGAGTCCAAGTGCTCGCTATTTAACCTACATAGTCCAAGTGCCCGCTATGTAACCTAGATAGTCAAAGTGCCCATTAGGTAACCTAGATAGTCCAAGTGCCCGTTACCTAACCTAGATAGTCCAAGTGCCCACTAGGCAACCTACATTGTCCAAGAGCCCATTCGTTAACCTAGAAGTCCAAGTGCTGTCTAGGTAACCTAGACAGTCCAAGTGCCCGCTAGGTTACCTGCATATTCCAAGTGCCCGTTCGTCAACCTAGATAGTCCAATTGCCCACTAGGTAACCTACATAGTCCAAGTGCCCGCTAGGTAACCTATATAGTCCAAGTGCCTGCTAGGTAACCTAGATAGTCCAAGGGCCCGCTAGTTAACCTACATAGTCCAAGGGCTCACTTGTTAACTTTGATAGTCCAAGTGCCCGCTAGTTAACCTATATTGTCCAAGTGCCTGCTCGTTAACCTACATAGTCCAAGAGTCCACTAGTTAACCTAGATAGTCCACGTGTCCTCTAGTTAATCTACATAGTCCAAGTGCCCGCTAGTTAACCTATATACCAAGTGCCCGCTACGTAACCTAGATAATCCAAGGGCACGCTAGTTAACCTACATAGTCCAAGAGCCCGGTAGGCAAACTAGATAGTCCAAGTGCCCGCTAAGGAACATACATAGTCCAAGTGCACGCTAGTTAACCTAGATAGTCCAAGTGCCCGCTAGTTAACCTAGATAGTCCAAGTGCCTGCTAGGTAACCTACATAGTGCAAGTGTCCGCTAGTTAAACTAGATAGTTCAAGTACCCGCTAGGTAACCTAGATCGTCCTAGGGCCCCCTAGTTAGCCTACATAGTCCAAGTGCCCGCTAGGTAACCTAGATAGTCCAAGTGCCCGTTCGGTAACCTAGATAGTCCAAGTGCCCTTTAGGGAACCTAGATAGTCCAAGGGCCCGCTAGTAAACCTACATAGTCCATGGGCCCTCTAGTTAACCTACATAGTGCAAGGGTCTGCTAGTTAACCTACATATTCCAAGTGTCCCCTAATTAACCTACATAATCTAAGTTCCCGTTAGGTAACCTAGGTAGTCCAAGGGCCTGCTAGTTGACCTGTATAGTCCAAGTGCCATCTAGGGAACTTAGATAGTACAAGTGCCCGCTAGGGAATCTAGATAGTCCAAGTGCACGCTAGTTAACCTAGATAGTCCAAGTGTCCGCTAGTTAACCTACACAGTCCAAGTGCCCGCTAGTTAACCTATATACCAAGTGCCCGCTACGTAACCTAGATAGTCCAAGGGCACTCTAGTTAACCTACATAGTACAAGTGCACGCTAGGCAACCTAGATTGTCCCAGTGCCCGCTAAGGAACCTACATAGTCCAAGTGCACGCTAGTTAACTTAGATAGTCCAAGTGCCCGCTAGTTAACCTAGATAGTCCAAGTGCCTGCTAGGTAACCTACATAGTGCAAGTGTCCGCTAGTTAACCTAGATAGTTCTAGTACCCGCTACGTAACCTAGATCGTCCAAGGGCCCCCATAGTTAGCCTACATAGTCCAAGGGCCCGCTAGGTAACCTAGATAGTCCAAGTGCCCTTTAGGGAACCTAGATAGTCCAAGGGCCCGCTAGTAAACCTACATAGTCCATGGGCCCGATAGTTAACCTACATAGTGCAAGTGTCCCCTAGTTAACCTACATAATCTACCTTCCCGTTAGCTATCTAGGTAGTCCAAGGGCCCGCTAGTTGACCTACATAGTCCAAGTACCAGCTAGGTAACCTAGATAGTACAAGTGTCCGCTAGGGAACCTAGATAGTCCAAGTGCATGTTAGCTAACCTCGATAGTCCAAGTGGCGGCTAGGTAACCTACATAGTCCAAGTGCCTGTTCGTTAACCTAGATAATCCAAGTGACCGCTAGGAAACCTAGACAGTCTAAGTGCCCGCTAGTTAACCTACATAGTCCAAGTGCCCGATAGGGAACCTACATAGTCCAAGTGCCCGCTAGGCAACCTACATAGTCCAAGTGCCCGTTAGTTAACCTAGATAATCAAAGTGCCTGCTAGGTAACTTAGATAGTCCAAGTGCTTACTAGGTAACCTACATAGTCCAAGTTCCCGCTTGGTAACCTTAATAGCCCAAATGCCCGCTAGGGAAACTACAAATTCCAAGTGCCCGCTAGTTAACCTAGATAGTCCAAGTGCCTGCTAGTAAACCTAAATAATCCATGGTCCCGCTAGTTAACCTACATAGTGCAAGGGCCCGCTATTTAACCTAGATCGTGCAAGTGTCCACTAGTTAACCTACATAGTCCAAGTGCCCGTTAGTTAACCTACATAGTTCAAGTGCCCGCTAGGGATCCTTCATATTCCAAGTGCCTGCTAGGTAACCTAAATAGTCCAAGTGGCTG
Organism: Tenrec ecaudatus; assembly: GCF_050624435.1. Classification (NCBI taxonomy): domain Eukaryota; kingdom Metazoa; phylum Chordata; class Mammalia; order Afrosoricida; family Tenrecidae; genus Tenrec; species Tenrec ecaudatus. The sequence goes on along the minus strand of NC_134548.1, from coordinate 60,768,698 downwards.
CTCGGTAACCTACAAAGTCTAAGTGCCCGCTAGGTTATATATATAGTCCAAATGCCCGCCTGGGAACCTACATGGTCCAAACCCGCTAGGTAACCTAGATAGTCCAAGTGCCCTCTAGTTAACCTAGACCTTCCAAGGTCCGCTAGTTAACCTAGATAGTCCAAGTGCTCGCTAGTTAACCTACATAGTACAAGGGCCCGCTAGTTGACCTAGATAGTCCAAGTGCCCGCTAGTTAACCTAGATAGTCCAATTGCCCGCTAGGTAACCAAATTAGTCCAAATGTCCAATAGGGATCCTACATAGTCCAAGTGCCCGCTAGGGAACCTACATAGTTCAAGTGCCCGTTAGTTAACCTAGATAGTCCAAGTGCCCGCTTGGTAACCTAGATTGTCCAACAGCCCTCTAGGTAACCTACATACTCCAAGAACCCGCTAAGCAACATAGATAGTTAAAGTGCCAGCTAGGTAACCTAGATAGTCCAAGTGCCTGCTAGGTAACCTACAAAGTCTAAGTGCCCACTAGATTATCTATATAGTCCAAATGCCCGCCTGGGAACCTACATAGTCCAAGTGCCCGCTAGGTAACCTAGATAGTCCAAGTGCCCTCTAGTTAACCTAGATCGTCCAAGTGCCCGCTAGTTAACCTACATAGTCCAAGGGCCCGCTAGTTAACCCACATAGTCCAAGGTCCGCTAGTTAACCTAGATAGTCCAAGTGCTCGCTAGTTAACCTACATAGTACAAGGGCCCGCTAGTTGACCTAGATAGTCCAAGTGCCCGCTAGTTAACCTAGATAGTCGAAGTGCCCGCTAGGTAACCAAAGTAGTCCAAATGTCCAATAGGGATCCTACATAGTCCAAGTGCCCGCTAGGGAACCTACATAGTCCAAGTGCCCGTTAGTTAACCTAGATAGTCCAAGTGCCTGCTAGGTAACCTAGATAGTCCAACAGCCCTCTAGGTAACCTACATACTCCAAGAACCCGCTAGGCAACATAGATAGTTAAAGTGCCAGCTAGGTAACCTAGATAGTTCAAGTGCCTGCTAGGTAACCTACAAAGTCTAAGTGCCCACTAGGTTATCTATATAGTCCAAATGCCCGCCTGGGAACCTACATAGTCCAAGTGCCCCCTAGGTAACCTAGATAGTCCAAGTGCCCTCTAGTTAACATAGATCGTCCAAGTGCCCGCTAGTTAACCCACATAGTCCAAGGTCCGCTAGTTAACCTAGATAGTCCAAGTGCTCGCTAGTTAACCTACATAGTACAAGGGCCCGCTAGTTGACCTAGATAGTCCAAGTGCCCGCTAGTTAACCTAGATAGTCCAAGTGCCCGCTAGGTAACCAAAGTAGTCAAAATGTCCAATAGGGATCCTACATAGTCCAAGTGCCCGCTAGGTAACCTACTTAGTCCAAGTGCCCGTTCGTTAACCTAGATAGTCCAAGTGCCTGCTAGGTAACCTATACTGTCCAAGTGCCCGCAAGGTTACCTACATAGTCCAAGTGCCCGTTCGTTAACCTAGATAGTGCAAGTGCCCGCTAGGAAACCTACAGAGTCCAAGGGCCCGCTAGGTAACCTTGATTGTCCAAGTGCCCGCTAGGTAACCTAGAGTCCAAGTGCTCGCTATTTAACCTACATAGTCCGAGTGCCCGCTATGTAACCTAGATAGTCCAAGTGCCCATTAGGTAACCTAGATAGTCCAAGTGCCCGTTACCTAACCTAGATAGTCCAAGTGCCCACTAGGCAACCTACATTGTCCAAGAGCCCGTTCGTTAACCTAGAAGTCCAAGTGCCCGCTAGGTAACCTAGACAGTCCAAGTGCCCGCTAGGTTACCTGCATATTCCAAGTGCCCGTTCGTCAACCTAGATAGTCCAATTGCCCACTAGGTAACGTACATAGTCCAAGTGCCCGCTAGGTAACCTATATAGTCCATGTGCCCGCTAGGTAACCTAGATAGTCCAAGGGCCCGCTAGTTAACCTATATAGTCCAAGGGCTCACTTGTTAACTTTGATAGTCCAAGGGCCCGCTAGTTAACCTAGATTGTCCAAGTGCCTGCTCGTTAACCTACATAGTCCAAGGGTCCACTAGTTAACCTAGATAGTCCAATTGTCCTTTAGTTAACCTCCATAGTCCAAGTGCCCGCTAGTTAACCTATATACCAAGTGCCCGCTACGTAACCAGATAATCCAAAGGCACGCTAGTTAACCTACATAGTCCAAGAGCCCGCTAGGCAACCTAGATAGTCCAAGTGCCCGCTAAGGAACCTACATAGTCCAAGTGCACGCTAGTTAACCTAGATAGTCCAAGTGCCTGCTAGGTAACCTACATAGTGCAAGTGTCTGCTAGTTAACCTAGATAGTTCAAGTACCCGCTACGTAACCTAGATCGTCCAAGGGCCCCCTAGTTAGCCTACATAGTCCAAGTGCCCGCTAGGTAACCTAGATAGTCCAAGTGCCCTTTAGGGAACCTAGATAATCCAAGGGCCCGCTAGTAAACCTACATAGTCCATGGGCCGGCTAGTTAACCTACATAGTGCAAGTGTCCGCTAGTTAACCTATATATTCCAAGTGCCCCCTAATTAACCTACATAATCTAAGTTCCCGTTAGGTAACCTAGGTAGTACAAGGGCCCGCTAGTTGACCTATATAGTCCAAGTGCCAGCTAGGTAACCTAGATAGTCCAAGTGCACGCTAGTTAACCTAGATAGTCCACGTGTCCGCTAGTTAACCTACATAATCCAAGTGCCCGCTAGTTAACCTATATACCAAGTGCCCGCTACGTAACCTAGATAGTCCAAGGGCACTCTAGTTAACCTACATAGTACAAGTGCCCGCTAGGCAACCTAGATAGTCCCAGTGCCCGCTAAGGAACCTACATTGTCCAAGTGCACGCTAGTTAACTTTGATAGTCCAAGTGCCCGCTAGTTAACCTAGATAGTCCAAGTGCCTGCTAGGTAACCTACATAGTGCAAGTGTCCGCTAGATAACCTACATATTCCAAGTGCCCGCTAGTTAACATAGAAAGTCCAACTGCCCGCTAGGGAATGTACATAGTCCATGTGCACGCTAGGTAACTTAGATAGTGCAACTGCCCGCTAGTTAACCTAGATAGTTCTAATACCCGCTACGTAACCTAGATCGTCCAAGGGCCCCCATAGTTAGCCTACATAGTCCAAGTGCCCGCTAGGTAACCTAGATAGTCCAAGTGCCCGTTCGGTAACCTAGATAGTCCAAGTGCCCTTTAGGGAACCTAGATAGTCCAAGGGCCCGCTAGTAAACCTACATAGTCTATGGGCCCGCTAGTTAACCTACATAGTGCAAGTGTCCGCTAGTTAACCTACATATTCCAAGTGCCCCCTAATTAACCTACATAATCTAAGTTCCCGTTAGCTAACCTAGGTAGTCCAAGGGCCCGCTAGTTGACCTACATAATCCTAGTGCCAGCTAGGGAACCTAGATAGTACAAGTGCCCGCTAGGGAACCTAGATAGTCCAAGTGCCTGTTAGCTAACCTAGATAGTCCAAGTGGCGGCTAGGTAACCTACATAGTCCAAGTGCCCGTTCGTTAACCTAGATAATCCAAGTGCCCGCTAGGTAACCTAGACAGTCCAAATGCCCGCTAGTTAACTTACATAGTCCAAGTGCCCGAAAGGGAACCTACATAATCCAAGTGCCCGCTAGGCAACCTACATAGTCCAAGTGCCCGTTAGTTAACCTAGATAATCAAAGTGCCTGCTAAGTAACTTAGATAGTCCAAGTGCCCACTAGGTAACCTACATAGTCCAAGTTCCCGCTTGGTAACCTTAATAGTCCAAATGCCCGCTAGGGAAACTACATAGTCCAAGTGCCCGCTAGTTAACCTAGATAGTCCAAGTGCCTGCTTTTAAACCTACATAATCCATGGGCCCGCTAGTTAACCTACATAGTGCAAGGGCCCGCTAGTTAACCTGGATCGTGCAAGTGTCCGCTAGTTAACCTACATAGTCCATGTGCCCGCTAGTTAACCTAGATAGTCCAAGGGCCCGCTAGGGATCCTTCATAATCCAAGTGCCTGCTAGGTAACCTAGATAGTCCAAGTGCCCGCTAGTTAACCTAGATAGTCCACGTGCCCACTAGGGGAAGTACATAGTCCAAGTGCCTGCTAGGTAAGCTAGATAGTCCAAGTGCGCGCTAGGGTATGTACATAGTCCAAGGGCCTGCCCGGAAACCTAGATAGTCCAAGTGCCCGCTAGTTAACCTACATAGTCCAAGGGCCCGCTAGTTAACCTACATAGTCCAAGGTCTGCTAGTTAACCTAGATAGTAAAAGTGCCCGCTAGGTAACCTACACAGTCCACGTGCCCGCTAGGTTACCTATATAGTCCAAGTGCCCGTTCGTTAACCTAGATAGTCCAAGTGCCCGCTAGGTAACCTACATAGTCCAGGGGACCGCTAGGTAACCTAGATAATCCAAGTGCCCACTAGGTAACCTAGATAGTCTAAGTTCTCGCTAGTTAACCTAGATAGTCCAAGTGCCCGCTAGGTAACCTAGATAGTCAAAGTGACCTTTAGGTAACCTACATAGTCCAAGTGCCAGCTAGGTAACCTAGATAGTGAAAGTGCCCGTTAGGTAACCTAGATAGTCCAAGTGCCTGCTAGGTAACCTACATTGTCCAAGTTCCCGCTAGGTAACCTAGATAGTCCAAGTGCCCGTAACCTAACCTAGATAGTCCAAGTGCCCGCTAGGCAACATACATAGTCCAAGTGCCCGTTCGTTAACCTAGAAGTCCAAGTGCCCGCTATGTAACCTAGACAGTCCAAGTGCCGCTAGGTTACCTGCATAGTCCAAGTGCCCGTTCGTTAACCTAGATAGTCCAAGTGCCCGCTAGGGAACCTATATAGTCCAAGTGCTATCTAGGTAACCTAGATAGTCCAAGTGACTGCTAGGTAACCTATATAGTCCAAGTGCCCGTTCGTTAACCTCGATAGTCCAAGTGCCCGCTTGGTAACCTATATAGTCCAAGTGCCCGCTAGTTAACCTAGATCGTCCAAGTGCCCGCTAGTTAACCTACATAGTCCAAGTGCCAGCTAGGTAACCTAGATAGTGAAAGTGCCCGTTAGATAACCTAGATAGTCCAAGTGCCTGCTAGGTAACCTACATTGTCCAAGTTCCCGCTAGGTTACTTAGATAGTCCAAGTGCCCGTTAGCTAACCTAGATAGTCGAAGTGCCCGCTAGGCAACATACATAGTCCAAGTGCCCGTTCGTTAACCTAGAAGTCCAAGTGCCCGCTATGTAACCTAGACAGTCCCAGTGCCCGTTCGTTAACCTAGATAGTCCAAGTGCCCGCTAGGGAACCTACATAATCCAAGTGCCCGCTAGGCAACCTACATAGTCCAAGTGCCCGTTAGTTAACCTAGATAGTCAAAGGGCCTGCTAGGAAACTTAGATAGTCCAAGTGCTCGCTAGGTAAGCTAGATAGTCCAAGTGCCCGCTAGGTAACTTAGATAGTCCAAATGCCCGCTAAGGAAGCTACATAGTCCAAGTGCCCGCTAGTTTGCCTAGATAGTCCAAGTGCCTGCTAGTAAACCTACATAATCCATGGCCCGCTAGTTAACCTATATAGTACAAGGGCCCGCTAGTTAACCTAGATCGTGTAAGTGTCCGCTAGTTAACCTACATAGTCCAAATGCCCGCTAGTTAACCTATATACCAAGTGCCCGCTACGTAACCTAGATAGTCCGAGGGCACGCTAGTTAACCTACATAGTACTAGTGCCCGCTATGCAACCTAGATAGTCCATGTGCCCGCTAAGGAACCTACATAGTCCAAGTGCCCGCTAGTTAACCTAGATAGTCCAAGTGCCTGCTAGGTAACCGACATAGTGCAAGTGTCCGCTAATTAACCTACATATTCCAAGTGCCCGCCACTTAACATAGATAGTCCAAGTGCCCGCTAGGGAACGTACATAATCCAAGTTCCCGCTAGGGAACGTACTTATTCCAAGTGCCCGCTAGGTAACTTAGATAGTGCAAGTGCCCGCTTGTTAACCTAGATAGTTCTAGTACCCGCTAGGTAACCTCGATCGTTCAAGGGCCCCCTAGTTAGCCTACATAGTCCAAGTGCCCGCTAGATAACCTAGATAGTTCAAGTGCCCGTTCGGTAACCAAGATACCCCAAGTGCCCTTGAGGGAACCTAGATAGTCCAAAGGCCCGCTAGTAAACCTTCATAGTCCATGGGCCCGCTAGTTAACCTACATAGTGCAAGTGTCCGCTAGTTAACCTACAAATTCCAAGTGCCCCCTAGTTAAACTACATAATCTAAGTGCCCGTTAGCTAACATAGGCAGTATAAGGGCCCGCTAGTTGACCTACATAGTCCAAGTGCCAGCTAGGTAACCTAGATAGTAAAAGTGCCCGCTAGGGATCCTAGATAGTCCACGTGACTTTTAGCTAACCTAGATAATCCAAGTGCCCGCTAGGTAACCTAGACAGTCCAAGTACCCGCTAGTTAACCTACATAGTCCAAGTTCCCGATAGGGAACCTACATAATCCAAGTGCCCGCTAGGGAACCTACATAGTCCAAGTGACCGCTAGGCAACCTACATAGTCCAAGTGCCCGTTATTTAACCTAGATAGTCAAAGTGCCTGCTAGGTAACCTACATAGTCCAAGTGCCCGATAGGGAACCTACATAATCCAAGTGCCCGCTAGGGAACCTACATAGTCCAAGTTCCCGCTTGGTAACCTTAATAGTCCAAATGCCCGCTAGGGAAACTACATAGTCCAAGGGCCCGCTAGTTAACCTAGATTGTCCAAGTGCCTGCTAGTAAACCTACATAATCCATGGGCCCGCTAGTTAACCTACATAGTGCAAGGGCCCGCTAGTTAACCTAGATCGTGCAAGTGTCCGCTAGTTAACCTACATAGTCCAAGTGCCCGCTAATTAACCTAGATAGTCCAAGTGCCCGCTAGGGATCCTTCATAATCCAAGTGCCTGCTAGGTAACCTAGATAGTCCAAGTCCCCTATAGTTAACCTAGATAGTCCTCGTGCCCGTTAGTTCACCTAGATAGTCCAAGTGCCCACTAGGGGACGTACATAGTCCAAGTGCCCGCTAGGTAACCTAGATAGTCCAAGTGCGCGCTAGTTAACTTACATAGTCCAAGTGCCCGATAGGGAACCTACATAATCCAAGTGCCCGCTAGGTAACCTACATAGTCCAAGTGCCCGCTAGGCAACCTAAATAGTCCAAGTGCCCTTTAGTTAACCTAGATAATCAAAGTGCCTGCTAGGTAACTTAGATAGTCCAAGTGCCCTCTAGGTAACCTACATAGTCCAAGTTCCCGCTTGGTAACCTAATTGGTCCAAATGCCCGCTAGGGAAACTACATAATCCAAGTGTCCGCTAGTTAACCTAGATAGTCCAAGTGCCTGCTAGCAAACCTACATAATCCATGGGCCCGCTAGTTAACCTACATAGTGCAAGGGCCGGCTAGTTAACCTAGATCGTGCAAGTGTCCGCTAGTTAACCTACATAGTCCAAGTGCCCGCTAGTTAACCTAGATAGTCCAAGGGCCCGCTAGGGATCATTCATAATCCAAGTGCCTGCTAGGTAACCTAGATAGTCCAAGTGCCCGCTAGTTAACCTAGATAGTCCACGTGCCCACTAGGGGAAGTACATAGTCCAAGTGCCCGCTAGGTAAGCTAGATAGTCCAAGTGCGCGCTAGGGTATGTACATAGTCCAAGGGCCTGCCAGGAAACCTAGTTAGTCCAAGTGCCCGCTAGTTAACCTACATAGTCCAAGGGCCCGCTAGTTAACCTACATAGTCCAAGGTCTGCTAGTTAACCTAGATAGTAAAAGTGCCCGATAGGTAACCTAGACAGTCCAAGTGCCCGCTAGGTACCTACATAGTCCAAGTGCCCGTTCGTTAACCTAGATAGTCCAAGTGCCCGCTAGGTAACCTACATAGTCCAAGGGCCCGCTAGGTAACCTAGATAGTCCAAGTGCCTGCTAGGTAACCAAAGTAATCCAAGTGCCCGCTAGGTAACCTAAAAAGTCTAAGTGCCCGCTAAGGAATCTATATAGTCCAAATGCCCGCTAGGGAGCCTGCATAATCCAAATGCCCGCTAGGTAACCTAGATAGTCCAAGGGCCCTCTACGTAACCTACATTGTCCTAGTGCCCCCTAGTTAACTTACATTCTCCAAGTGCCCGCTAGGGAACTTACATAGTCCAAGTGCCCGCTAGGTAACCTAGATAGTCCAACAGCCCTCTAGGTAACCTACATACTCCACGAACCCGCTAGGCAACGTAGATAGTTCAAGTGTGAGCTAGGTAACCTAGATAGTCCAAGTGCCCGCTAGGTAACCTACAAAGTCTAAGTGCCCGCTAGGTTATGTATATAGTCCAAATGCCCGCCTGGGAACCTACATGGTCCAAATGCCCGCTAGGTAACCTAGATAGTCCAAGTGCCCTCTAGTTAACCTAGATCGTCCAAGTGCCCGCTAGTTAACCCACAAAGTCCAAGGTCCGCTAGTTAACCTAGATAGTCCAAGTGCTCGCTAGTTAACCTACATAGTACAAGGGCCCGCTAGTTGACCTAGATAGTCCAAGTGCCCGCTAGTTAATCTCTATAGTCCAAGTGCCCGCTAGGTAACCAAAGTAGTCCAAATGTCCAATAGGGATCCTACATAGTCCAAGTGCCCGCTAGGGAACCTACATAGTCCAAGTGCCCGTTAGTTAACCTAGATAGTCCAAATGCCTGCGAGGTAACCTAGATAGTCCAACAGCCCTCTAGGTAACCTACATACTCCAAGAACCCGCTAGGCAACATAGATAGTTAAAGTGCCAGCTAGGTAACCTAGATAGTCCAAGTGCCTGCTAGGTAGCCTAAAAAGTCTAAGTGCCCACTAGGTTATCTATATAGTCCAAATGCCCGCCTGGGAACCTACATAGTCCAAGTGCCCGCTAGGTAACCTAGATAGTCCAAGTGCCCTCTAGTTAACATAGATCGTCCAAGTGCCCGCTAGTTAACCCACATAGTCCAAGGTCCGCTAGTTAACCTAGATAGTCCAAGTGCTCGCTAGTTAACCTACATAGTACAAGGGCCCGCTAGTTGACCTAGATAGTCAAAGTGCCCGCTAGTTAACCTAGATAGTCCAAGTGCCCGCTAGGTAACCAAAGTAGTCCAAATGTCCAATAGGGATCCTACATAGTCCAAGTGCCCGCTAGGTAACCTACTTAGTCCAAGTGCCCGTTCGTTAACCTAGATAGTCCAAGTGCCTGCTAGGTAACCTATACTGTCCAAGTGCCCGTAAGGTTACCTACATAGTCCAAGTGCCCGTTCGTTAACCTAGATAGTGCAAGTGCCCGCTAGGAAACCTACATAGTCCAAGGGCCCGCTAGGTAAACTAGAGTCCAAGTGCTCGCTATTTAACCTACATAGTCCAAGTGCCCGCTATGTAACCTAGATAGTCAAAGTGCCCATTAGGTAACCTAGATAGTCCAAGTGCCCGTTACCTAACCTAGATAGTCCAAGTGCCCACTAGGCAACCTACATTGTCCAAGAGCCCATTCGTTAACCTAGAAGTCCAAGTGCTGTCTAGGTAACCTAGACAGTCCAAGTGCCCGCTAGGTTACCTGCATATTCCAAGTGCCCGTTCGTCAACCTAGATAGTCCAATTGCCCACTAGGTAACCTACATAGTCCAAGTGCCCGCTAGGTAACCTATATAGTCCAAGTGCCTGCTAGGTAACCTAGATAGTCCAAGGGCCCGCTAGTTAACCTACATAGTCCAAGGGCTCACTTGTTAACTTTGATAGTCCAAGTGCCCGCTAGTTAACCTATATTGTCCAAGTGCCTGCTCGTTAACCTACATAGTCCAAGAGTCCACTAGTTAACCTAGATAGTCCACGTGTCCTCTAGTTAATCTACATAGTCCAAGTGCCCGCTAGTTAACCTATATACCAAGTGCCCGCTACGTAACCTAGATAATCCAAGGGCACGCTAGTTAACCTACATAGTCCAAGAGCCCGGTAGGCAAACTAGATAGTCCAAGTGCCCGCTAAGGAACATACATAGTCCAAGTGCACGCTAGTTAACCTAGATAGTCCAAGTGCCCGCTAGTTAACCTAGATAGTCCAAGTGCCTGCTAGGTAACCTACATAGTGCAAGTGTCCGCTAGTTAAACTAGATAGTTCAAGTACCCGCTAGGTAACCTAGATCGTCCTAGGGCCCCCTAGTTAGCCTACATAGTCCAAGTGCCCGCTAGGTAACCTAGATAGTCCAAGTGCCCGTTCGGTAACCTAGATAGTCCAAGTGCCCTTTAGGGAACCTAGATAGTCCAAGGGCCCGCTAGTAAACCTACATAGTCCATGGGCCCTCTAGTTAACCTACATAGTGCAAGGGTCTGCTAGTTAACCTACATATTCCAAGTGTCCCCTAATTAACCTACATAATCTAAGTTCCCGTTAGGTAACCTAGGTAGTCCAAGGGCCTGCTAGTTGACCTGTATAGTCCAAGTGCCATCTAGGGAACTTAGATAGTACAAGTGCCCGCTAGGGAATCTAGATAGTCCAAGTGCACGCTAGTTAACCTAGATAGTCCAAGTGTCCGCTAGTTAACCTACACAGTCCAAGTGCCCGCTAGTTAACCTATATACCAAGTGCCCGCTACGTAACCTAGATAGTCCAAGGGCACTCTAGTTAACCTACATAGTACAAGTGCACGCTAGGCAACCTAGATTGTCCCAGTGCCCGCTAAGGAACCTACATAGTCCAAGTGCACGCTAGTTAACTTAGATAGTCCAAGTGCCCGCTAGTTAACCTAGATAGTCCAAGTGCCTGCTAGGTAACCTACATAGTGCAAGTGTCCGCTAGTTAACCTAGATAGTTCTAGTACCCGCTACGTAACCTAGATCGTCCAAGGGCCCCCATAGTTAGCCTACATAGTCCAAGGGCCCGCTAGGTAACCTAGATAGTCCAAGTGCCCTTTAGGGAACCTAGATAGTCCAAGGGCCCGCTAGTAAACCTACATAGTCCATGGGCCCGATAGTTAACCTACATAGTGCAAGTGTCCCCTAGTTAACCTACATAATCTACCTTCCCGTTAGCTATCTAGGTAGTCCAAGGGCCCGCTAGTTGACCTACATAGTCCAAGTACCAGCTAGGTAACCTAGATAGTACAAGTGTCCGCTAGGGAACCTAGATAGTCCAAGTGCATGTTAGCTAACCTCGATAGTCCAAGTGGCGGCTAGGTAACCTACATAGTCCAAGTGCCTGTTCGTTAACCTAGATAATCCAAGTGACCGCTAGGAAACCTAGACAGTCTAAGTGCCCGCTAGTTAACCTACATAGTCCAAGTGCCCGATAGGGAACCTACATAGTCCAAGTGCCCGCTAGGCAACCTACATAGTCCAAGTGCCCGTTAGTTAACCTAGATAATCAAAGTGCCTGCTAGGTAACTTAGATAGTCCAAGTGCTTACTAGGTAACCTACATAGTCCAAGTTCCCGCTTGGTAACCTTAATAGCCCAAATGCCCGCTAGGGAAACTACAAATTCCAAGTGCCCGCTAGTTAACCTAGATAGTCCAAGTGCCTGCTAGTAAACCTAAATAATCCATGGTCCCGCTAGTTAACCTACATAGTGCAAGGGCCCGCTATTTAACCTAGATCGTGCAAGTGTCCACTAGTTAACCTACATAGTCCAAGTGCCCGTTAGTTAACCTACATAGTTCAAGTGCCCGCTAGGGATCCTTCATATTCCAAGTGCCTGCTAGGTAACCTAAATAGTCCAAGTGGCTGCTCGGTAACCTACAAAGTCTAAGTGCCCGCTAGGTTATATATATAGTCCAAATGCCCGCCTGGGAACCTACATGGTCCAAACCCGCTAGGTAACCTAGATAGTCCAAGTGCCCTCTAGTTAACCTAGACCTTCCAAGGTCCGCTAGTTAACCTAGATAGTCCAAGTGCTCGCTAGTTAACCTACATAGTACAAGGGCCCGCTAGTTGACCTAGATAGTCCAAGTGCCCGCTAGTTAACCTAGATAGTCCAATTGCCCGCTAGGTAACCAAATTAGTCCAAATGTCCAATAGGGATCCTACATAGTCCAAGTGCCCGCTAGGGAACCTACATAGTTCAAGTGCCCGTTAGTTAACCTAGATAGTCCAAGTGCCCGCTAGGTAACCTAGATTGTCCAACAGCCCTCTAGGTAACCTACATACTCCAAGAACCCGCTAAGCAACATAGATAGTTAAAGTGCCAGCTAGGTAACCTAGATAGTCCAAGTGCCTGCTAGGTAACCTACAAAGTCTAAGTGCCCACTAGATTATCTATATAGTCCAAATGCCCGCCTGGGAACCTACATAGTCCAAGTGCCCGCTAGGTAACCTAGATAGTCCAAGTGCCCTCTAGTTAACCTAGATCGTCCAAGTGCCCGCTAGTTAACCTACATAGTCCAAGGGCCCGCTAGTTAACCCACATAGTCCAAGGTCCGCTAGTTAACCTAGATAGTCCAAGTGCTCGCTAGTTAACCTACATAGTACAAGGGCCCGCTAGTTGACCTAGATAGTCCAAGTGCCCGCTAGTTAACCTAGATAGTCGAAGTGCCCGCTAGGTAACCAAAGTAGTCCAAATGTCCAATAGGGATCCTACATAGTCCAAGTGCCCGCTAGGGAACCTACATAGTCCAAGTGCCCGTTAGTTAACCTAGATAGTCCAAGTGCCTGCTAGGTAACCTAGATAGTCCAACAGCCCTCTAGGTAACCTACATACTCCAAGAACCCGCTAGGCAACATAGATAGTTAAAGTGCCAGCTAGGTAACCTAGATAGTTCAAGTGCCTGCTAGGTAACCTACAAAGTCTAAGTGCCCACTAGGTTATCTATATAGTCCAAATGCCCGCCTGGGAACCTACATAGTCCAAGTGCCCCCTAGGTAACCTAGATAGTCCAAGTGCCCTCTAGTTAACATAGATCGTCCAAGTGCCCGCTAGTTAACCCACATAGTCCAAGGTCCGCTAGTTAACCTAGATAGTCCAAGTGCTCGCTAGTTAACCTACATAGTACAAGGGCCCGCTAGTTGACCTAGATAGTCCAAGTGCCCGCTAGTTAACCTAGATAGTCCAAGTGCCCGCTAGGTAACCAAAGTAGTCAAAATGTCCAATAGGGATCCTACATAGTCCAAGTGCCCGCTAGGTAACCTACTTAGTCCAAGTGCCCGTTCGTTAACCTAGATAGTCCAAGTGCCTGCTAGGTAACCTATACTGTCCAAGTGCCCGCAAGGTTACCTACATAGTCCAAGTGCCCGTTCGTTAACCTAGATAGTGCAAGTGCCCGCTAGGAAACCTACAGAGTCCAAGGGCCCGCTAGGTAACCTTGATTGTCCAAGTGCCCGCTAGGTAACCTAGAGTCCAAGTGCTCGCTATTTAACCTACATAGTCCGAGTGCCCGCTATGTAACCTAGATAGTCCAAGTGCCCATTAGGTAACCTAGATAGTCCAAGTGCCCGTTACCTAACCTAGATAGTCCAAGTGCCCACTAGGCAACCTACATTGTCCAAGAGCCCGTTCGTTAACCTAGAAGTCCAAGTGCCCGCTAGGTAACCTAGACAGTCCAAGTGCCCGCTAGGTTACCTGCATATTCCAAGTGCCCGTTCGTCAACCTAGATAGTCCAATTGCCCACTAGGTAACGTACATAGTCCAAGTGCCCGCTAGGTAACCTATATAGTCCATGTGCCCGCTAGGTAACCTAGATAGTCCAAGGGCCCGCTAGTTAACCTATATAGTCCAAGGGCTCACTTGTTAACTTTGATAGTCCAAGGGCCCGCTAGTTAACCTAGATTGTCCAAGTGCCTGCTCGTTAACCTACATAGTCCAAGGGTCCACTAGTTAACCTAGATAGTCCAATTGTCCTTTAGTTAACCTCCATAGTCCAAGTGCCCGCTAGTTAACCTATATACCAAGTGCCCGCTACGTAACCAGATAATCCAAAGGCACGCTAGTTAACCTACATAGTCCAAGAGCCCGCTAGGCAACCTAGATAGTCCAAGTGCCCGCTAAGGAACCTACATAGTCCAAGTGCACGCTAGTTAACCTAGATAGTCCAAGTGCCTGCTAGGTAACCTACATAGTGCAAGTGTCTGCTAGTTAACCTAGATAGTTCAAGTACCCGCTACGTAACCTAGATCGTCCAAGGGCCCCCTAGTTAGCCTACATAGTCCAAGTGCCCGCTAGGTAACCTAGATAGTCCAAGTGCCCTTTAGGGAACCTAGATAATCCAAGGGCCCGCTAGTAAACCTACATAGTCCATGGGCCGGCTAGTTAACCTACATAGTGCAAGTGTCCGCTAGTTAACCTATATATTCCAAGTGCCCCCTAATTAACCTACATAATCTAAGTTCCCGTTAGGTAACCTAGGTAGTACAAGGGCCCGCTAGTTGACCTATATAGTCCAAGTGCCAGCTAGGTAACCTAGATAGTCCAAGTGCACGCTAGTTAACCTAGATAGTCCACGTGTCCGCTAGTTAACCTACATAATCCAAGTGCCCGCTAGTTAACCTATATACCAAGTGCCCGCTACGTAACCTAGATAGTCCAAGGGCACTCTAGTTAACCTACATAGTACAAGTGCCCGCTAGGCAACCTAGATAGTCCCAGTGCCCGCTAAGGAACCTACATTGTCCAAGTGCACGCTAGTTAACTTTGATAGTCCAAGTGCCCGCTAGTTAACCTAGATAGTCCAAGTGCCTGCTAGGTAACCTACATAGTGCAAGTGTCCGCTAGATAACCTACATATTCCAAGTGCCCGCTAGTTAACATAGAAAGTCCAACTGCCCGCTAGGGAATGTACATAGTCCATGTGCACGCTAGGTAACTTAGATAGTGCAACTGCCCGCTAGTTAACCTAGATAGTTCTAATACCCGCTACGTAACCTAGATCGTCCAAGGGCCCCCATAGTTAGCCTACATAGTCCAAGTGCCCGCTAGGTAACCTAGATAGTCCAAGTGCCCGTTCGGTAACCTAGATAGTCCAAGTGCCCTTTAGGGAACCTAGATAGTCCAAGGGCCCGCTAGTAAACCTACATAGTCTATGGGCCCGCTAGTTAACCTACATAGTGCAAGTGTCCGCTAGTTAACCTACATATTCCAAGTGCCCCCTAATTAACCTACATAATCTAAGTTCCCGTTAGCTAACCTAGGTAGTCCAAGGGCCCGCTAGTTGACCTACATAATCCTAGTGCCAGCTAGGGAACCTAGATAGTACAAGTGCCCGCTAGGGAACCTAGATAGTCCAAGTGCCTGTTAGCTAACCTAGATAGTCCAAGTGGCGGCTAGGTAACCTACATAGTCCAAGTGCCCGTTCGTTAACCTAGATAATCCAAGTGCCCGCTAGGTAACCTAGACAGTCCAAATGCCCGCTAGTTAACTTACATAGTCCAAGTGCCCGAAAGGGAACCTACATAATCCAAGTGCCCGCTAGGCAACCTACATAGTCCAAGTGCCCGTTAGTTAACCTAGATAATCAAAGTGCCTGCTAAGTAACTTAGATAGTCCAAGTGCCCACTAGGTAACCTACATAGTCCAAGTTCCCGCTTGGTAACCTTAATAGTCCAAATGCCCGCTAGGGAAACTACATAGTCCAAGTGCCCGCTAGTTAACCTAGATAGTCCAAGTGCCTGCTTTTAAACCTACATAATCCATGGGCCCGCTAGTTAACCTACATAGTGCAAGGGCCCGCTAGTTAACCTGGATCGTGCAAGTGTCCGCTAGTTAACCTACATAGTCCATGTGCCCGCTAGTTAACCTAGATAGTCCAAGGGCCCGCTAGGGATCCTTCATAATCCAAGTGCCTGCTAGGTAACCTAGATAGTCCAAGTGCCCGCTAGTTAACCTAGATAGTCCACGTGCCCACTAGGGGAAGTACATAGTCCAAGTGCCTGCTAGGTAAGCTAGATAGTCCAAGTGCGCGCTAGGGTATGTACATAGTCCAAGGGCCTGCCCGGAAACCTAGATAGTCCAAGTGCCCGCTAGTTAACCTACATAGTCCAAGGGCCCGCTAGTTAACCTACATAGTCCAAGGTCTGCTAGTTAACCTAGATAGTAAAAGTGCCCGCTAGGTAACCTACACAGTCCACGTGCCCGCTAGGTTACCTATATAGTCCAAGTGCCCGTTCGTTAACCTAGATAGTCCAAGTGCCCGCTAGGTAACCTACATAGTCCAGGGGACCGCTAGGTAACCTAGATAATCCAAGTGCCCACTAGGTAACCTAGATAGTCTAAGTTCTCGCTAGTTAACCTAGATAGTCCAAGTGCCCGCTAGGTAACCTAGATAGTCAAAGTGACCTTTAGGTAACCTACATAGTCCAAGTGCCAGCTAGGTAACCTAGATAGTGAAAGTGCCCGTTAGGTAACCTAGATAGTCCAAGTGCCTGCTAGGTAACCTACATTGTCCAAGTTCCCGCTAGGTAACCTAGATAGTCCAAGTGCCCGTAACCTAACCTAGATAGTCCAAGTGCCCGCTAGGCAACATACATAGTCCAAGTGCCCGTTCGTTAACCTAGAAGTCCAAGTGCCCGCTATGTAACCTAGACAGTCCAAGTGCCGCTAGGTTACCTGCATAGTCCAAGTGCCCGTTCGTTAACCTAGATAGTCCAAGTGCCCGCTAGGGAACCTATATAGTCCAAGTGCTATCTAGGTAACCTAGATAGTCCAAGTGACTGCTAGGTAACCTATATAGTCCAAGTGCCCGTTCGTTAACCTCGATAGTCCAAGTGCCCGCTTGGTAACCTATATAGTCCAAGTGCCCGCTAGTTAACCTAGATCGTCCAAGTGCCCGCTAGTTAACCTACATAGTCCAAGTGCCAGCTAGGTAACCTAGATAGTGAAAGTGCCCGTTAGATAACCTAGATAGTCCAAGTGCCTGCTAGGTAACCTACATTGTCCAAGTTCCCGCTAGGTTACTTAGATAGTCCAAGTGCCCGTTAGCTAACCTAGATAGTCGAAGTGCCCGCTAGGCAACATACATAGTCCAAGTGCCCGTTCGTTAACCTAGAAGTCCAAGTGCCCGCTATGTAACCTAGACAGTCCCAGTGCCCGTTCGTTAACCTAGATAGTCCAAGTGCCCGCTAGGGAACCTACATAATCCAAGTGCCCGCTAGGCAACCTACATAGTCCAAGTGCCCGTTAGTTAACCTAGATAGTCAAAGGGCCTGCTAGGAAACTTAGATAGTCCAAGTGCTCGCTAGGTAAGCTAGATAGTCCAAGTGCCCGCTAGGTAACTTAGATAGTCCAAATGCCCGCTAAGGAAGCTACATAGTCCAAGTGCCCGCTAGTTTGCCTAGATAGTCCAAGTGCCTGCTAGTAAACCTACATAATCCATGGCCCGCTAGTTAACCTATATAGTACAAGGGCCCGCTAGTTAACCTAGATCGTGTAAGTGTCCGCTAGTTAACCTACATAGTCCAAATGCCCGCTAGTTAACCTATATACCAAGTGCCCGCTACGTAACCTAGATAGTCCGAGGGCACGCTAGTTAACCTACATAGTACTAGTGCCCGCTATGCAACCTAGATAGTCCATGTGCCCGCTAAGGAACCTACATAGTCCAAGTGCCCGCTAGTTAACCTAGATAGTCCAAGTGCCTGCTAGGTAACCGACATAGTGCAAGTGTCCGCTAATTAACCTACATATTCCAAGTGCCCGCCACTTAACATAGATAGTCCAAGTGCCCGCTAGGGAACGTACATAATCCAAGTTCCCGCTAGGGAACGTACTTATTCCAAGTGCCCGCTAGGTAACTTAGATAGTGCAAGTGCCCGCTTGTTAACCTAGATAGTTCTAGTACCCGCTAGGTAACCTCGATCGTTCAAGGGCCCCCTAGTTAGCCTACATAGTCCAAGTGCCCGCTAGATAACCTAGATAGTTCAAGTGCCCGTTCGGTAACCAAGATACCCCAAGTGCCCTTGAGGGAACCTAGATAGTCCAAAGGCCCGCTAGTAAACCTTCATAGTCCATGGGCCCGCTAGTTAACCTACATAGTGCAAGTGTCCGCTAGTTAACCTACAAATTCCAAGTGCCCCCTAGTTAAACTACATAATCTAAGTGCCCGTTAGCTAACATAGGCAGTATAAGGGCCCGCTAGTTGACCTACATAGTCCAAGTGCCAGCTAGGTAACCTAGATAGTAAAAGTGCCCGCTAGGGATCCTAGATAGTCCACGTGACTTTTAGCTAACCTAGATAATCCAAGTGCCCGCTAGGTAACCTAGACAGTCCAAGTACCCGCTAGTTAACCTACATAGTCCAAGTTCCCGATAGGGAACCTACATAATCCAAGTGCCCGCTAGGGAACCTACATAGTCCAAGTGACCGCTAGGCAACCTACATAGTCCAAGTGCCCGTTATTTAACCTAGATAGTCAAAGTGCCTGCTAGGTAACCTACATAGTCCAAGTGCCCGATAGGGAACCTACATAATCCAAGTGCCCGCTAGGGAACCTACATAGTCCAAGTTCCCGCTTGGTAACCTTAATAGTCCAAATGCCCGCTAGGGAAACTACATAGTCCAAGGGCCCGCTAGTTAACCTAGATTGTCCAAGTGCCTGCTAGTAAACCTACATAATCCATGGGCCCGCTAGTTAACCTACATAGTGCAAGGGCCCGCTAGTTAACCTAGATCGTGCAAGTGTCCGCTAGTTAACCTACATAGTCCAAGTGCCCGCTAATTAACCTAGATAGTCCAAGTGCCCGCTAGGGATCCTTCATAATCCAAGTGCCTGCTAGGTAACCTAGATAGTCCAAGTCCCCTATAGTTAACCTAGATAGTCCTCGTGCCCGTTAGTTCACCTAGATAGTCCAAGTGCCCACTAGGGGACGTACATAGTCCAAGTGCCCGCTAGGTAACCTAGATAGTCCAAGTGCGCGCTAGTTAACTTACATAGTCCAAGTGCCCGATAGGGAACCTACATAATCCAAGTGCCCGCTAGGTAACCTACATAGTCCAAGTGCCCGCTAGGCAACCTAAATAGTCCAAGTGCCCTTTAGTTAACCTAGATAATCAAAGTGCCTGCTAGGTAACTTAGATAGTCCAAGTGCCCTCTAGGTAACCTACATAGTCCAAGTTCCCGCTTGGTAACCTAATTGGTCCAAATGCCCGCTAGGGAAACTACATAATCCAAGTGTCCGCTAGTTAACCTAGATAGTCCAAGTGCCTGCTAGCAAACCTACATAATCCATGGGCCCGCTAGTTAACCTACATAGTGCAAGGGCCGGCTAGTTAACCTAGATCGTGCAAGTGTCCGCTAGTTAACCTACATAGTCCAAGTGCCCGCTAGTTAACCTAGATAGTCCAAGGGCCCGCTAGGGATCATTCATAATCCAAGTGCCTGCTAGGTAACCTAGATAGTCCAAGTGCCCGCTAGTTAACCTAGATAGTCCACGTGCCCACTAGGGGAAGTACATAGTCCAAGTGCCCGCTAGGTAAGCTAGATAGTCCAAGTGCGCGCTAGGGTATGTACATAGTCCAAGGGCCTGCCAGGAAACCTAGTTAGTCCAAGTGCCCGCTAGTTAACCTACATAGTCCAAGGGCCCGCTAGTTAACCTACATAGTCCAAGGTCTGCTAGTTAACCTAGATAGTAAAAGTGCCCGATAGGTAACCTAGACAGTCCAAGTGCCCGCTAGGTACCTACATAGTCCAAGTGCCCGTTCGTTAACCTAGATAGTCCAAGTGCCCGCTAGGTAACCTACATAGTCCAGGGGACCGCTAGGTAACCTAGATAATCCAAGTGCCCGCTAGGTAACCTAGATAGTCAAAGTGCCCTTTAGGTAACCTACATAGTCCAAGTGCCAGCTAGGTAACCTAGATAGTGAAAGTGCCGGTTAGGTAACCTAGATAGTCCAAGTGCCTGCTATGTAACCTTGATAGTCCAAGTTCCCGCTAGGTAACCTAGATAGTCCAAGTGCCCGTACCCTAACCTAGATAGTCCTAGTGCCCGCTAGGCAACATACATAGTCCAAGTGCCCGTTCGTTAACCTAGAAGTCCAAGTGCGCGCTATGTAACCTAGACAGTCCAAGTGCCGCTAGGTTACCTGCATAGTCCAAGTGCCCATTCGTTAACCTACATAGTCCAAGTGCCCGATAGGGAACCTACATAATCCAAGTGCCCGCTAGGGAAACTATATAGTCCAAGTGCCCGCTAGGGAACCTACATACTCCAAGTGCTCGCTAGGCAACATTCATAGTCCAAGTGCCCGTTAGTTAACCTAGATAGTCAAAGTGCCTGCCAGGTAACCTAAATAGTCCAAGTGCCCGCTAGGGAACCTACATAGTCCAAGTGCCCGCTAGGTAACCTAGATAGTCCAATTGCCCGTTAGCTAACATAGATATTCGAAGTGTCCGCTAGTTAACCTACATAGTCCAAGTGCCCTTTAATTAACCTAGATAGTCCAAGTGCCCGCTAGGTAACCTAGACAGTCCAAGTGCCGGCTAGGTTACCTACATAGTCCAAGTGCACGTTCGTTTACCTAGATAGTCCAAGTGCCCGCTGGTAACCTACATAGTCCAAGGGCCCGCTAGGTAACCTTGATAGTCCAAGTGCCTTGTAATTAACCTACATAGTCCAAGTGCCCGCTAGGTAACCTACAAAGTCCAAGTGCCCACTAGGTAACCTAAATAATCCAAATGCCCGCTAGGGAAACTACATAGTTCAAGTGCCCGCTAGTTAACCTAGATAGTCCAAGGGCCCGCTAGTTAACCTAGATAGTCCAAGTGCCCGATAGTTAACCTAAATCGTCCAAGTGTCCGCTAGGTAACCTACATAGTCCAAGTGCCTGCTAGGTAACCTAGATAGTCCAAGTGCCTGATAGCTAACCTACATAGTCCAAGTGTCCGTTCGTTAACCTAGATAGTCCAAGTGCCCATTGGGTAACCTACATAGTCCAAGTGCCCGCTTGGTAACCTGGATAGTCCAAGTGCCCGCCTGTTAACCTACATAGTCCAAGTGCCTTCTATGAAGTCTACATAGTCCACGTGACCGCTAGGGAACCTACATAGTCCAAGTGCCCGCTAGTTAACATAGATGGTCCAAGTGCCCCCTAGGGAAGGTACATATTCCAAGTGCCCGCTAGGTAACGTAGATAGCCCAAGTGCCCGCTAGGGAACGTACATAGTCCAAGTGCCCATTAGTTAACCTAGAAAGTCCAATTGCCCACTAGTTAACCTAGACAGTCCAAGTACCCGATAGGGAACTTACATAGTCCAAGTGCCCGCTAGGGAACCTACATACTCCAAGTGCTCCCTAGGCAACCTTCATAGACCAAGTGCCCGTTAGTTAACCTAGATAGTCAAAGTGCCTGCTAGGTAACCTAAATAGTCCAAGTGCCCGCTAGGGAACCTACATAGTCCAAGTGCCCGCTAGGTAACCTAGATAGTCCAATTGCCCGTTAGCTAACATAGATATTCGAAGTGTCCGCTAGTTAACCTACATAGTCCAAGTGCCCGTTCATTAACCTAGATAGTCCAAGTGCCCGCTAGGTAACCTAGAAAGTCCAAGTGCCGGCTAGGTTACCTACATAGTCCATGTGCACGTTCGTTTACCTAGATAGTCCAAGTGCCCGCTGGTAACCTACATAGTCCAAGGGCCCGCTAGGTAACCTTGATAGTCCAAGTGCCTTGTAGTTAACCTACATAGTCCAAGTGCCCGCTAGGTAACCTACATAGTCCAAGTGCCCACTAGGTAACCTAAATAATCCAAATGCCCGCTAGGGAAACTACATAGTTCAAGTGCCCGCTAGTTAACCTAGATAGTCCAAGGGCCCGCTAGTTAACCTAGATAGTCCAAGTGCCCGATAGTTAACCTAAATCGTCCAAGTGTCCGCTAGGTAACCTACATAGTCCAAGTGCCTGCTAGGTAACCTAGATAGTCCAAGTGCCTGATAGCTAACCTACATAGTCCAAGTGTCCGTTTGTTAACCTAGATAGTCCAAGTGCCCATTGGGTAACCTACATAGTCCAAGTGCCCGCTTGGTAACCTGGATAGTCCAAGTGCCCGCCTGTTAACCTACATAGTCCAAGTGCCTTCTATGAAGTCTACATAGTCCACGTGACCGCTAGGGAACCTACATAGTCCAAGTGCCCGCTAGTTAACATAGATAGTCCAAGTGCCCCCTAGGGAAGGTACATAGTCCAAGTGCCCGCTAGGTAACGTAGATAGCCCAAGTGCCCGCTAGGGAACGTACATAGTCCAAGTGCCCACTAGTTAACCTAGAAAGTCCAATTGCCCACTAGTTAACCTAGACAGTCCAAGTACCCGATAGGGAACTTACATAGTCCAAGTGCCCGCTAGGGAACCTACATACTCCAAGTGCTCCCTAGGCAACCTTCATAGACCAAGTGCCCGTTAGTTAACCTAGATAGTCAAAGTGCCTGCTAGGTAACCTAAATAGTCCAAGTGCCCGCTAGGGAACCTACATAGTCCAAGTGCCCGCTAGGTAACCTAGATAGTCCAATTGCCCGTTAGCTAACATAGATATTCGAAGTGTCCGCTAGTTAACCTACATAGTCCAAGTGCCCGTTCATTAACCTAGATAGTCCAAGTGCCCGCTAGGTAACCTAGAAAGTCCAAGTGCCGGCTAGGTTACCTACATAGTCCATGTGCACGTTCGTTTACCTAGATAGTCCAAGTGCCCGCTGGTAACCTACATAGTCCAAGGGCCCGCTAGGTAACCTTGATAGTCCAAGTGCCTTGTAGTTAACCTACATAGTCCAAGTGCCCGCTAGGTAACCTACATAGTCCAAGTGCCCACTAGGTAACCTAAATAATCCAAATGCCCGCTAGGGAAACTACATAGTTCAAGTGCCCGCTAGTTAACCTAGATAGTCCAAGGGCCCGCTAGTTAACCTAGATAGTCCAAGTGCCCGATAGTTAACCTAAATCGTCCAAGTGTCCGCTAGGTAACCTACATAGTCCAAGTGCCTGCTAGGTAACCTAGATAGTCCAAGTGCCTGATAGCTAACCTACATAGTCCAAGTGTCCGTTTGTTAACCTAGATAGTCCAAGTGCCCATTGGGTAACCTACATAGTCCAAGTGCCCGCTTGGTAACCTGGATAGTCCAAGTGCCCGCCTGTTAACCTACATAGTCCAAGTGCCTTCTATGAAGTCTACATAGTCCACGTGACCGCTAGGGAACCTACATAGTCCAAGTGCCCGCTAGTTAACATAGATAGTCCAAGTGCCCCCTAGGGAAGGTACATAGTCCAAGTGCCCGCTAGGTAACGTAGATAGCCCAAGTGCCCGCTAGGGAACGTACATAGTCCAAGTGCCCACTAGTTAACCTAGAAAGTCCAATTGCCCACTAGTTAACCTAGACAGTCCAAGTACCCGATAGGGAACTTACATAGTCCAAGTGCCCGCTAGGGAACCTACATACTCCAAGTGCTCCCTAGGCAACCTTCATAGACCAAGTGCCCGTTAGTTAACCTAGATAGTCAAAGTGCCTGCTAGGTAACCTAAATAGTCCAAGTGCCCGCTAGGGAACCTACATAGTCCAAGTGCCCGCTAGGTAACCTAGATAGTCCAATTGCCCGTTAGCTAACATAGATATTCGAAGTGTCCGCTAGTTAACCTACATAGTCCAAGTGCCCGTTCATTAACCTAGATAGTCCAAGTGCCCGCTAGGTAACCTAGACAGTCCAAGTGCCGGCTAGGTTACCTACATAGTCCAAGTGCACGTTCGTTAACCTAGATAGTCCAAGTGCCCGCTGGTAACCTACATAGTCCAAGGGCTCGCTAGGTAACCTTGATAGTCCAAGTGCCTTGTAGTTAACCTACATAGTCCAAGTGCCCGCTAGGTAACCTACATAGTCCAAGTGCCCACTAGGTAACCTAAATAATCCAAATGCCCGCTAGGGAAAGTACATAGTTCAAGTGCCCGCTACTTAACCTAGATAGTCCAAGGGCCCGCTAGTTAACCTAGATAGTCCAAGTGCCCGACAGTTAACCTAAATCGTCCAAGTGTCCGCTTTGTAAACTACATAGTCCAAGTGCCTGCTAGGTAACCTAGATAGTCCAAGTGCCTGATAGCTAACCTACATAGTCCAAGTGTCCGTTCGTTAACCTAGATAGTCCAAGTGCCCATTGGGTAACCTACGTAGTCCAAGTGCCCGCTTGGTTACCTGGATAGTCCAAGTGCCCACCTGTTAACCTACATAGTCCAAGTGCCTTCTATAAAGTCTACATAGTCCACGTGACCGCTAGGGAACCTACATAGTCCAAGTGCCCGCTAGTTAACATAGATAGTCCAAGTGCCCGCTAGGGAAGGTACATAGTCCAAGTGCCCGCTAGGTAACCTATAGAGTGCAAGTGCCCGCTAGTTAACCTACATAGTCCAAGTGCCTGCTAGGTAAACTACATAGTCCAAGTGCCCGTTCGTTAACTTACATAGTCCAAGTGCCCGCTAGGTAACGTAGATAGCCCAAGTGCCCGCTAGGGAACGTACATAGTCCAAGTGCCCACTAGGTAACCTAGACAGTCCAATTGCCCACTAGTTAACCTAGACAGTCCAAGAACCCGATAGGGAACCTACATAGTCCAAGTGCCCGCTAGGGAACCTACATACTCCAAGTGCTCGCTAGGCAACCTTCATAGTCCAAGTGCCCGTTAGTTAACCTAGATAGTCAAAGTGCCTGCCAGGTAACCTAAATAGTCCACGTGCTCGCTAGGGAACCTACATAGTCCAAGTGCCCGCTAGGTAACGTAGATAGTCCAATTGCCCGTTAGCTAACCTAGATATTCGAAGTGTCCGCTAGTTAACCTACATAGTCCAAGTGCCCGTTCATTAACCTAGGTAGTCCAAGTGCCCGCTAGGTAACCTAGACAGTCCAAGTGCCGGCGAGGTTACCTACATAGTCCAAGTGCACGTTCGTTAACCTAGATAGTCCAAGTGCCCGCTGGTAACCTACATAGTCCAAGGGCCCGCTAGGTAACCTTGATAGTCCAAGTGCCTTGTAGTTAACCTACATAGTCCAAGTGCCCGCTAGGTAACCTACATAGTCCAAGTGCCCACTAGGTAACCTAAATAATCCAAATGCCCGCTAGGGAAACTACATAGTTCAAGTGCCCGCTAGTTAACCTAGATAGTTCAAGGGCCCGCTAGTTAACCTAGATAGTCCAAGTGCCCGATAGTTAACCTAAATCGTCCAAGTGTCCGCTAGGTAACCTACATAGTCCAAGTGCCCGTTCGTTAACCAAGATAGTCCAAGTGCCCCCTAGGTAACCTAGACAGTCCAAGTGCCGGCTAGGTTACCTACATAGTCCAAGTGCACGTTCGTTAACCTAGATAGTCCATGTGCCCGCTGGTAACCTACATAGTCCAAGGGCCCGCTAGGTAACCTTGATAGTCCAAGTGCCTTGTAGTTAACCTACATAGTCCAAGTGCCCGCTAGGTAACCTACATAGTCCAAGTGCCCACTAGGTAACCTAAATAATCCAAATGCCCGCTAGGGAAACTACATAGTTCAAGTGCCCGCTAGTTAACCTAGATAGTCCAAGTGCCCACTAGTTAACCTAGACAGTCCAATTGCCCACTAGTTAACCTAGACAGTCCAAGTACCCGATAGGGAACCTACATAGTCCAAGTGCCCGCTAGGGAACCTACATACTCCAAGTGCTCCCTAGGCAACCTTCATAGTCCAAGTGCCCGTTAGTTAACCTAGATAGTCAAAGTGCCTGCTAGGTAACCTAAATAGTCCAAGTGCCCGCTAGGGAACCTACATAGTCCAAGTGCCCGCTAGGTAACCTAGATAGTCCAATTGCCCGTTAGCTAACCTAGATATTCGAAGTGTCCTCTAGTTAACATACATAGTCCAAGTGCCCGTTCGTTAACCTAGATAGTCCAAGTGCCCGCTAGGTAACCTAGACAGTCCAAGTGCCCGCTAGGTTACCTACATAGTCCAAGTGCACGTTCGTTAACCTAGATAGTCCTAGTGCCAGCTGGTAACCTACATAGTCCAAGAGCCCGCTAGGTATCCTAGATAGTCCAATTGCCCACTAGTTAACCTAGACAGTCCAAGAACCCGATAGGGAACCTACATAGTCCAAGTGCCCGCTAGGGAACCTACATACTCCAAGTGCTCCCTAGGCAACCTTCATAGTCCAAGTGCCCGTTAATTAACCTAGATAGTCAAAGTGCCTGCTAGGTAACCTAAATAGTCCAAGTGCCCGCTAGGGAACCTACATAGTCCAAGTGCCCGCTAGGTAACCTAGATAGTCCAATTGCCCGTTAGCTAACCTAGATATTCGAAGTGTCCGCTAGGTAACCTACATAGTCCAAGTGCTCGTTCATTAACCTAGATAGTCCAAATGCCCGCTAGGTAACCTAGACAGTCCAAGTGCCGGCTAGGTTACCTACATAGTCCAAGTGCACGTTCGTTAACCTAGATAGTCCAAGTGCCCGCTGGTAACCTACATAGTCCAAGGGCCCGCTAGGTAATCTTGATAGTCCAAGTGCCTTGTAGTTAACCTACATAGTCCAAGTGCCCGCTAGGTAACCTACATAGTCCAAGTGCCCACTAGGTAACCTAAATAATCCAAATGCCCGCTAGGGAAAGTACATAGTTCAAGTGCCCGCTAGTTAACCTAGATAGTCCAAGTGCCTGATAGCTAACCTACATAGTCCAAGTGTCCGTTCGTTAACCTAGATAGTCCAAGTGCCCATTGGGTAACCTACATAGTCCAAGTGCCCGCTTGGTAACCTGGATAGTCCAAGTGCCCGCCTGTTAACCTACATAGTCCAAGTGCCTTCTATGAAGTCCACATAGTCCACGTGACCGCTAGGGAACCTACATAGTCCAAGTGCCCGCTAGTTAACATAGATAGTCCAAGTGCCCGCTAGGGAAGGTACATAGTCCAAGTGCCCGCTAGGTAACGTAGATAGCCCAAGTGCCCGCTAGGGAACGTACATAGTCCAATTGCCCACTAGTTAACCTAGACAGTCCAAGTACCCGATAGGGAACCTACATAGTCCAAGTGCCCGCTAGGGAACCTACATACTCCAAGTGCTCCCTAGGCAACCTTCATAGTCCAAGTGCCCGTTAGTTAACCTAGATAGTCAAAGTGCCTGCTAGGTAACCTACATAGTGCAAGTGTCCGCTAGTTAACCTACATATTCCAAATGCCCGCTAGTTAACATAGATAGTCCAAGTGCCCCCTAGGGAACGTACATAGTCCAAGTGCCCGCTGGGTAACCTAGATAGTGCAAGTGCCCGCTAGTTAACCTACATAGTTCAAGAACCCGCTAGGTAACCTAGATCGTCCAAGGGCCCCTTAGATAGCCTACATAGTGTAAGTGCCCGCTAGGTAACCTAGATAGTCCAAGTGCCCGTTTGGTAACCTAGATAGTCCAAGTGCCCTTTAGGGAATCTAGATAGTCCAAGGGCCCGCTAGTAAACCTACATAGTCCATGGGCCCTCTAGTTAACCTACATAGTGCAAGTGTCCGCTAGTTAACCTACATATTCCAAGTGCCCGCTAGTTAACCTACATAATCTAAGTGCCCGTTGGCTAACCTAGATAGTCCAAGGGCCCGCTAGTTGACCTACATAGTCCAAGTGCCAGCTAGGTAACCTAGATAGTATAAGTGCCCGCTAGAGAACCTAGATAGTCCAAGTGCCTGTTAGCTAACCTAGATAGTCCATGTAGCGGCTAGGTAACCTACATAGTCCAAGTGCCCGTTCGTTAACCTAGATAATCCAAGTGCCCGCTAGGCAACCTACAAAGTCCAAGTGCCCGTTAGTTAACCTAGATAGTCCAAGTGCCCGCTAGGTAACCTACATAGTCCAAGGGCCCGCTAGGTAACCTTGATAGTCCAAGTGCCTTGTAGTTAACCTACATAGTCCAAGTGCCCGCTAGGTAACCTACATAGTCCAAGTGCCCACTAGGTAACCTAAATAATCCAAATGCCCGCTAGGGAAAGTACATAGTTCAAGTGCCCGCTACTTAACCTAGATAGTCCAAGGGCCCGCTAGTTAACCTAGATAGTCCAAGTGCCCGATAGTTAACCTAAATCGTCCAAGTGTCCGCTAGGTAATCTACATAGTCCAAGTGCCTGCTAGGTAACCTAGATAGTCCAAGTGCCTGATAGCTAACCTACATAGTCCAAGTGTCCGTTCGTTAACCTAGATAGTCCAAGTGCCCATTGGGTAACCTACATAGTCCAAGTGCCCGCTTGGTAACCTGGATAGTCCAAGTGCCCGCCTGTTAGCCTACATAGTCCAAATGCCTTCTATGAATTCTACATAGTCCACGTGACCGCTAGGGAACCTACATAGTCCAAGTGCCCGCTAGTTAACATAGATAGTCCAAGTGCCCGCTAGGGAAGGTACATAGTCCAAGTGCCCGCTAGGTAACGTAGATAGCCCAAGTGCCCGCTAGGGAACGTACATAGTCCAAGTGCCCACTAGTTAACCTAGACAGTCCAATTGCCCACTAGTTAACCTAGACAGTCCAAGTACCCGATAGGGAACCTACATAGTCCAAGTGCCCGCTAGGGAACCTACATACTCCAAGTGCTCCCTAGGCAACCTTCATAGTCCAAGTGCCCGTTAGTTAACCTAGATAGTCAAAGTGCCTGCTAGGTAACCTAAATAGTCCAAGTGCCCTCTAGGGAACCTACATAGTCCAAGTGCCCGCTAGGTAACCTAGATAGTACAATTGCCCGTTAGCTAACCTAGATATTCGAAGTGTGCGCTAGTTAACCTACATAGTCCAAGTGCCCGTTCGTTAACCTAGATAGTCCAAGTGCCCGCTAGGTAACCTAGACAGTCCAAGTGCCCGCTAGGTTACCTAAATAGTCCAAGTGCATGTTCGTTAACCTAGATAGTCCAATTGCCCGCTGGTAACCTACATAGTCCAAGAGCCCGCTAGGTAACCTTGATAGTCCAAGTGCATTGTAGTTAACCTACATAGTCCAAGTGCCCGCTAGGTAACCTACATAGTCCAAGTGCCCACTAGGTAACCAAAATAATCCAAATGCCCGCTGGAAACTACATAGTTCAAGTGCCCGCTAGTTAACCTAGATAGTCCAAGGACCCGCTAGTTAACCTAGATAGTCCAATGGCCCGCTAGTTAACCTAGATAGTCCAAGTGCCCGGTAGTTAACCTAAATCGTCCAAGTGTCCGCTAGGTAACCTACATAGTCCAAGTGCCTGCTAGGTAACCTAGATAGTCAAACTGCCTGATAGCTAACCTACATAGTCCAAGTGTCCGTTCGTTAACCTAGATAGTCCATGTGCCCGTTGGGTAACCTACATAGTCCAAGTGCCCGCTTGGTAACCTGGATAGTCCAAGTGCCCGCCTGTTAACCTACATAGTCCAAGTGCCTTCTATGAAGTCTACATAGTCCACGTGACCGCTAGGGAACCTACATAGTCCAAGTGCCCGCTAGTTAACATAGATAGTCCAAGTGCCCGCTAGGTAACGTAGATAGCCCAAGTGCCCGCTAGGGAACGTACATAGTCCAAGTGCCCACTAGTTAACCTAGACAGTCCAATTGCCCACTAGTTAACCTAGACAGTCCAAGTACCCGATAGGGAACCTACATAGTCCAAGTGCCCGCTAGGGAACCTACATACTCCAAGTGCTCCCTAGGCAACCTTCATAGTCCAAGTGCCCGTTAGTTAACCTAGATAGTCAAAGTGCCTGCTAGGTAACCTAAATAGTCCAAGTGCCCGCTAGGGAACCTACATAGTCCAAGTGCCCGCTAGGTAACCTAGATAGTCCAAACGCCCGTTAGCTAACCTAGATATTCGAAGTGTCCGCTAGGTAACCTACATAGTCCAAGTGCCCGTTCATTAACCTAGATAGTCCAAGTGCCCGCTAGGTAACCTAGACAGTCCAAGTGCCCGCTAGGTTACCTACATAGCCTAAGTGCACGTTCGTTAACCTAGATAGTCCAAGTGCCCGCTGGTAACCTACATAGTCCAAGAGCCCGCAGGTAACCTTGATAGTCCAAGTGCCTTGTAGTTGACCTACGTAGTCCAAGTGCCCGCTAGGTAACCTACATAGTCCAAGTGCCCACTAGGTAACCTAAATAATCCAAATGCCCGCTAGGAAAACTACATAGTTCAAGTGCCCGCTAGTTAAACTAGATAGTCCAAGTGCCCGCTAGTTAACCTAGATAGTCCAAGTGCCCTATAGTTAACCTAAATCGTCCAAGTGTCCGCTAGGTAACCTACATAGTCCAAGTGCCTGCTAGGTAACCTAGATAGTCCAAGTGCCTGATAGCTAACCTACATAGTCCAAGTGTCCGTTCGTTAACCTAGATAGTCCAAGTGCCCATTGGGTAACCTACATAGTCCAAGTGCCCGCTTGGTAACCTGGATAGTCCAAGTGCCCGCCTGTTAACCTACATAGTCCAAGTGCCTTCTATGAAGTCTACATAGTCCACGTGACCGCTAGGGAACCTACATAGTCCAAGTGCCCGCTAGTTAACATAGATAGTCCAAGTGCCCGCTAGGGAAGGTACATAGTCCAAGTGCCCGCTAGGTAACGTAGATAGCCCAAGTGCCCGCTAGGGAACGAACATAGTCCAAGTGCCCACTAGTTAACCTAGACAGTCCAATTGCCCACTAGTTAACCTAGACAGTCCAAGTACCCGATAGGGAACATACATAGTCCAAGTGCCCGCTAGGGAACCTACATACTCCAAGTGCTCCCTAGGCAACCTTCATAGTCCAAGTGCCCGTTAGTTAACCTAGATAGTCAAAGTGCCTGCTAGGTAACCTAAATAGTCCAAGTGCCCGCTAGGGAACCTACATAGTCCAAGTGCCCGCTAGGTAACCTAGATAGTCCAATTGCCCGTTAGCTAACCTAGATATTCGAAGTGTCCTCTAGTTAACCTACATAGTCCAAGTGCCCGTTCGTTAACCTAGATAGTCCAAGTGCCCGCTATGTAACCTAGACAGTCCAAGTGCCCGCTAGGTTACCTACATAGTCCAAGTGCACGTTCGTTAACCTAGATAGTCCTAGTGCCAGCTGGTAACCTACATAGTCCAAGAGCCCGCTAGGTATCCTAGATAGTCCAATTGCCCACTAGTTAACCTAGACAGTCCAAGAACCCGATAGGGAACCTACATAGTCCAAGTGCCCGCTAGGGAACCTACATACTCCAAGTGCTCCCTAGGCAACCTTCATAGTCCAAGTGCCCGTTAATTAACCTAGATAGTCAAAGTGCCTGCTAGGTAACCTAAATAGTCCAAGTGTCCGTTCGTTAACCTAGATAGTCCATGTGCCCATTGGGTAACCTACATAGTCCAAGTGCCCGCTTGGTAACCTGGATAGTCCAAGTGCCCGCCTGTTAACCTACATAGTCCAAGTGCCTTCTATGAAGTCTACATAGTCCACGTGACCGCTAGGGAACCTACATAGTCCAAGTGCCCGCTAGTTAACATAGATAGTCCAAGTGCCCGCTAGGGAAGGTACATAGTCCAAGTGCCCTCTAGGTAACCTAGAGAGTGCAAGTGCCCACTAGTTAACCTACATAGTCCAAGTGCCTGCTAGGTAAACTACATAGTCCAAGTGCCCGTTCGTTAACCTACATAGTCCAAGTGCCCGCTAGGTAACGTAGATAGCCCAAGTGCCCGCTAGGGAACGTACATAGTCCAAGTGCCCACTAGGTTACCTAGACAGTCCAATTGCCCACAAGTTAACCTAGACAGTCCAAGAACCCGATAGGGAACCTACATAGTCCAAGTGTTCGCTAGGCAACCTTCATAGTCCAAGTGCCCGTTAGTTAACCTAGATAGTCAAAGTGCCTGCCAGGTAACCTAAATAGTCCAAGTGCTCGCTAGGGAACCTACATAGTCCAAGTGACCGCTAGGTAACCTAGATAGTCCAATTACCCCTTAGCTAACCTAGATATTCGAAGTGTCCGCTAGTTAACCTACATAGTCCAAGTGCCCGTTCATTAACCTAGATAGTCCAAGTGCCCGCTAGGTAACCTAGACAGTCCAAGTGCCGGCTAGGTTACCTACATAGTCCAAGTGCACGTTCGTTAACCTAGATAGTTCAAGTGCCCGCTGGTAACCTACATAGTCCAAGGGCCCGCTAGGTAACCTTGATAGTCCAAGTGCCTTGTAGTTAACCTACATAGTCCAAGTGCCCGCTAGGTAACCTACATAGTCCAAGTGTCCACTAGGTAACCTAAATAATCCAAATGCCCGCTAGGGAAACTACATAGTTCAAGTGCCCGCTAGTTAACCTAGATAGTCCAAGGGCCCGCTAGTTAACCTACATAGTCCAAGTGCCTTCTATGAAGTCTACATAGTCCACGTGACCGCTAGGGAACCTACATAGTCCAAGTGCCCGCTATTTAACATAGATAGTCCAAGTGCCCGCTAGGGAAGGTACATAGTCCAAGTGCCCGGTAGGTAACGTAGATAGCCCAAGTACCCGCTAGGGAACGTACATAGTCCAAGTGCCCACTAGGTAACCTAGACAGTCCAATTGCCCACTAGTTAACCTAGACAGTCCAAGTACCCGATAGGGAACCTACATAGTCCAAGTGCCCGCTAGGGAACCTACATACTCCAAGTGCTCTCTAGGCAACCTTCATAGTCCAAGTGCCCGTTAGTTAACCTAGATATTCAAAGTGTCTGCTAGGTAACCTAAATAGTCCAAGTGCCCGCTAGGGAACCTACATAGTCCAAGTGCCCGCTAGGTAACTTAGATAGTCCAATTGCCCGTTAGCTAACCTAGATATTCGAAGTGTCCGCTAGTTAACCTACATAGTCCAAGTGCCCGTTCATTAACCTAGATAGTCCAAGTGCCCGCTAGGTAACCTAGACAGTCCAAGTGCCGGCTAGGTTACCTACATAGTCCAAGTGCACGTTCGTTAACCTAGATAGTCCAAGTGCCCGCTGGTAACCTACATAGTCCAAGGGCCCGCTAGGTAACCTTGATAGTCCAAGTGCCTTGTAGTTAACCTACATAGTCCAAGTGCCCGCTAGGTAACCTACATAGTCCAAGTGCCCACTAGGTAACCTAAATAATCCAAATGCCCGCTAGGGAAAGTACATAGTTCAAGTGCCAGCTACTTAACCTAGATAGTCCAAGGGCCCGCTAGTTAACCTAGATAGTCCAAGTGCCCGATAGTTAACCTAAATCGTCCAAGTGTCCGCTAGGTAAACTACATAGTCCAAGTGCCTGCTAGGTAACCTAGATAGTCCAAGTGCCTGATAGCTAACCTACATAGTCCAAGTGTCCGTTCGTTAACCTAGATAGTCCAAGTGCCCATTGGGTAACCTACATAGTCCAAGTGCCCGCTTGGTAACCTGGATAGTCCAAGTGCCCGCCTTTTAGCCTACATAGTCCAAATGCCTTCTATGAAGTCTACATAGTCCACGTGACCGCTAGGGAACCTACATAGTCCAAGTGCCCGCTAGTTAACATAGATAGTCCAAGTGCCCGCTAGGGAAGGTACATAGTCCAAGTGCCCGCTAGGTAACGTAGATAGCCCAAGTGCCCGCTAGGGAACGTACATAGTCCAAGTGCCCACTAGTTAACCTAGACAGTCCAATTGCCCACTAGTTAACCTAGACAGTCCAAGTACCCGATAGGGAACCTACATAGTCCAAGTGCCCGCTAGGGAACCTACATACTCCAAGTGCTCCCTAGGCAACCTTCATAGTCCAAGTGCCCGTTAGTTAACCTAGATAGTCAAAGTGCCTGCTAGGTAACCTAAATAGTCCAAGTGCCCGCTAGGGAACCTACATAGTCCAAGTGCCCGCTAGGTAACCTAGATAGTACAATTGCCCGTTAGCTAACCTAGATATTCGAAGTGTGCGCTAGTTAACCTACATAGTCCAAGTGCCCGTTCGTTAACCTAGATAGTCCAAGTGCCCGCTAGGTAACCTAGACAGTCCAAGTGCCCGCTAGGTTACCTAAATAGTCCAAGTGCACGTTCGTTAACCTAGATAGTCCAAGTGCCCGCTGGTAACCTACATAGTCCAAGAGCCCGCTAGGTAACCTTGATAGTCCAAGTGCATTGTAGTTAACCTACATAGTCCAAGTGCCCGCTAGGTAACCTACATAGTCCAAGTGCCCACTAGGTAACCTAAATAATCCAAATGCCCGCTGGAAACTACATAGTTCAAGTGCCCGCTAGTTAACCTAGATAGTCCAAGGACCCGCTAGTTAACCTAGATAGTCCAATGGCCCGCTAGTTAACCTAGATAGTCCAAGTGCCCGGTAGTTAACCTAAATCGTCCAAGTGTCCGCTAGGTAACCTACATAGTCCAAGTGCCTGCTAGGTAACCTAGATAGTCAAAGTGCCTGATAGCTAACCTACATAGTCCAAGTGTCCGTTCGTTAACCTAGATAGTCCATGTGCCCATTGGGTAACCTACATAGTCCAAGTGCCCGCTTGGTAACCTGGATAGTCCAAGTGCCCGCCTGTTAACCTACATAGTCCAAGTGCCTTCTATGAAGTCTACATAGTCCACGTGACCGCTAGGGAACCTACATAGTCCAAGTGCCCGCTAGTTAACATAGATAGTCCAAGTGCCCGCTAGGTAACGTAGATAGCCCAAGTGCCCGCTAGGGAACGTACATAGTCCAAGTGCCCACTAGTTAACCTAGACAGTCCAATTGCCCACTAGTTAACCTAGACAGTCCAAGTACCCGATAGGGAACCTACATAGTCCAAGTGCCCGCTAGGGAACCTACATACTCCAAGTGCTCCCTAGGCAACCTTCATAGTCCAAGTGCCCGTTAGTTAACCTAGATAGTCAAAGTGCCTGCTAGGTAACCTAAATAGTCCAAGTGCCCGCTAGGGAACCTACATAGTCCAAGTGCCCGCTAGGTAACCTAGATAGTCCAAACGCCCGTTAGCTAACCTAGATATTCGAAGTGTCCGCTAGTTAACCTACATAGTCCAAGTGCCCGTTCATTAACCTAGATAGTCCAAGTGCCCGCTAGGTAACCTAGACAGTCCAAGTGCCTGCTAGGTTACCTACATAGCCTAAGTGCACGTTCGTTAACCTAGATAGTCCAAGTGCCCGCTGGTAACCTACATAGTCCAAGAGCCCGCAGGTAACCTTGATAGTCCAAGTGCCTTGTAGTTGACCTACGTAGTCCAAGTGCCCGCTAGGTAACCTACATAGTCCAAGTGCCCACTAGGTAACCTAAATAATCCAAATGCCCGCTAGGAAAACTACATAGTTCAAGTGCCCGCTTCTTAAACTAGATAGTCCAAGTGCCCGCTAGTTAACCTAGATAGTCCAAGTGCCCTATAGTTAACCTAAATCGTCCAAGTGTCCGCTAGGTAACCTACATAGTCCAAGTGCCTGCTAGGTAACCTAGATAGTCAAAGTGCCTGATAGCTAACCTACATAGTCCAAGTGTCCGTTCGTTAACCTAGATAGTCCAAGTGCCCATTGGGTAACCTACATAGTCCAAGTGCCTGCTTGGTAACCTGGATAGTCCAAGTGCCCGCCTGTTAACCTACATAGTCCAAGTGCCTTCTATGAAGTCTACATAGTCCACGTGACCGCTAGGGAACCTACATAGTCCAAGTGCCCGCTAGGTAACGTAGATAGCCCAAGTGCCCGCTAGGGAACGAACATAGTCCAAGTGCCCACTAGTTAACCTAGACAGTCCAATTGCCCACTAGTTAACCTAGACAGTCCAAGTACCCGATAGGGAACCTACATAGTCCAAGTGCCCGCTAGGGAACCTACATACTCCAAGTGCTCCCTAGGCAACCTTCATAGTCCAAGTGCCCGTTAGTTAACCTAGATAGTCAAAGTGCCTGCTAGGTAACCTAAATAGTCCAAGTGCCCGCTAGGGAACATACATAGTCCAAGTGCCCGCTAGGTAACCTAGATAGTCCAATTGCCCGTTAGCTAACCTAGATATTCGAAGTGTCCTCTAGTTAACCTACATAGTCCAAGTGCCCGTTCGTTAACCTAGATAGTCCAAGTGCCCGCTAGGTAACCTAGACAGTCCAAGTGCCCGCTAGGTTACCTACATAGTCCAAGTGCACGTTCGTTAACCTAGATAGTCCTAGTGCCAGCTGGTAACCTACATAGTCCAAGAGCCCGCTAGGTATCCTAGATAGTCCAATTGCCCACTAGTTAACCTAGACAGTCCAAGAACCCGATAGGGAACCTACATAGTCCAAGTGCCCGCTAGGGAACCTACATACTCCAAGTGCTCCCTAGGCAACCTTCATAGTCCAAGTGCCCGTTAATTAACCTAGATAGTCAAAGTGCCTGCTAGGTAACCTAAATAGTCCAAGTGCCCGCTAGGGAACCTACATAGTCCAAGTGCCCGCTAGGTAACCTAGATAGTCCAATTGCCCGTTAGCTAACCTAGATATTCGAAGTGTCCGCTAGGTAACCTACATAGTCCAAGTGCCCGTTCATTAACCTAGATAGTCCAAATGCCCGCTAGGTAACCTAGACAGTCCAAGTGCCGGCTAGGTTACCTACATAGTCCAAGTGCACGTTCGTTAACCTAGATAGTCCAAGTGCCCGCTGGTAACCTACATAGTCCAAGGGCCCGCTAGGTAATCTTGATAGTCCAAGTGCCTTGTAGTTAACCTACATAGTCCAAGTGCCCGCTAGGTAACCTACATAGTCCAAGTGCCCACTAGGTAACCTAAATAATCCAAATGCCCGCTAGGGAAAGTACATAGTTCAAGTGCCCGCTAGTTAACCTAGATAGTCCAAGTGCCTGATAGCTAACCTACATAGTCCAAGTGTCCGTTCGTTAACCTAGATAGTCCAAGTGCCCATTGGGTAACCTACATAGTCCAAGTGCCCGCTTGGTAACCTGGATAGTCCAAGTGCCCGCCTGTTAACCTACATAGTCCAAGTGCCTTCTATGAAGTCCACATAGTCTACGTGACCGCTAGGGAACCTACATAGTCCAAGTGCCCGCTAGTTAACATAGATAGTCCAAGTGCCCGCTAGGGAAGGTACATAGTCCAAGTGCCCGCTAGGTAACGTAGATAGCCCAAGTGCCCGCTAGGGAACGTACATAGTCCAAGTGCCCACTAGTTAACCTAGACAGTCCAATTGCCCACTAGTTAACCTAGACAGTCCAAGTACCCGATAGGGAACCTACATAGTCCAAGTGCCCGCTAGGGAACCTACATACTCCAAGTGCTCCCTAGGCAACCTTCATAGTCCAAGTGCCCGTTAGTTAACCTAGATAGTCAAAGTGCCTGCTAGGTAACCTACATAGTGCAAGTGTCCGCTAGTTAACCTACATATTCCAAATGCCCGCTAGTTAACATAGATAGTCCAAGTGCCCCCTAGGGAACGTACATAGTCCAAGTGCCCGCTGGGTAACCTAGATAGTGCAAGTGCCCGCTAGTTAACCTACATAGTTCAAGAACCCGCTAGGTAACCTAGATCGTCCAAGGGCCCCTTAGATAGCCTACATAGTGTAAGTGCCCGCTAGGTAACCTAGATAGTCCAAGTGCCCGTTTGGTAACCTAGATAGTCCAAGTGCCCTTTAGGGAATCTAGATAGTCCAAGGGCCCGCTAGTAAACCTACATAGTCTATGGGCCCTCTAGTTAACCTACATAGTGCAAGTGTCCGCTAGTTAACCTACATATTCCAAGTGCCCGCTAGTTAACCTACATAATCTAAGTGCCCGTTGGCTAACCTAGATAGTCCAAGGGCCCGCTAGTTGACCTACATAGTCCAAGTGCCAGCTAGGTAACCTAGATAGTATAAGTGCCCGCTAGAGAACCTAGATAGTCCAAGTGCCTGTTAGCTAACCTAGATAGTCCATGTAGCGGCTAGGTAACCTACATAGTCCAAGTGCCCCTTCGTTAACCTAGATAATCCAAGTGCCCGCTAGGCAACCTACAAAGTCCAAGTGCCCGTTAGTTAACCTAGATAGTCCAAGTGCCCGCTAGGTAACCTACAAAGTCTAAGTGCCCGCTAGGTTATCTATATAGTCCAAATGCCCGCTAGGAAACCTACATAGTCCAAGTGCCCTCTAGTTAACCTAGATCGTCCAAGTGCCCGCTAGTTTACATACATAGTCCAAGGGCCCACTAGTTAACATACATAGTCCAAGGTCCGCTAGTTAACCTAGATAGTCCAAGTGCTCACTAGTTAACCTACATAGTACAAGGGCCCGCTAGTTGACCTAGATAGTCCACGTGCCCGCTAGTTAACCTAGATAGTCCAAGTGCCCGCTAGGTAACCTAAGTAGTCCAAATGTCCGATACGGATCCTACATAGTCCAAGTGTCCGCTAGGTAACCTACATAGTCCAAGTGCCCGTTCATTAACCTAGGTTGTCCAAGTGCCCGCTAGGTAACCTAGACTGTCCAAGTGCTCGCTAGGTTACCTACATAGTCCAAGTGCCCGTTCGTTAACCTAGATAGTCCAAGTGCTCGCTAGGAAACCTACATAGTCCAAGGACCCGCTAGGTAGCCTAGATAGTCCAAGTGCCCGCTAGGTAACCTAGAGTCCAAGTGCTCGCTAGTTAAACTACATAGTCCAAGTGCCCGCTATTTAACCTAGTTAGTCAAAGTGCCCGTTAGGTAACCTAGATAGTCCAAGTGCCCGCTAGGCAACCTACATAGTCCAAGAGCTCATTCGTTAACCTAGAAGTCCAAGTGCCCTCTAGGTTACCTGCATATTCCAAGTGCCCGCTAGGTAACCTATATAGTCCAAGTGCCCGCTAGGTAACCTAGATATTCCAAGGGCCGGCTAGTTAACCTACATAGTCCAAGGCATCACTTGTTAACTTTGATAGTCCAAGTGCCCGCTAGTTAACCTAGATCATCCAAGTGCCCACTAGTTAATCTAGATTGTCCAAGTGCCTGCTAGTTAACCTACATAGTCCAATGGCCCACTAGTTAACCTAGATAGTCCAAGTGTCCTCTAGTTAACCTACATAGTCCAAGTGCCCGTTCGTTAACCTAGATAGTCCAAGTGCTCGCTAGGAAACCTACATAGTCCAAGGACCCGCTAGGTAACCTAGATAGTCCAATTGCACGCTAATTAACCTAGATAGTCCATTTGCCCGCTAGTTAACCTAGATAGTGCAAGTGCCTCCTAGGTAACCTACATAGTGCAAGTGTCCGCTAGTTAAACTACATATTCCAAGTGCCCTCTAGTTAAAATAGATAATCCAAGTGCCCGCTAGAGAACGTACATAGTCCAAGTGCCCGCTAGGTAACCTAGATAGTGCAAGTGCCCGCTAGTTAACCTAGATAGTTCAAGTACCCGCTAGGTAACCTAGATCGTCCAAGGGCCCCCTAGTTAGCCTACGTAGTCCATGTGCCCGCTAGTTAACCTAGATAGTCCAAGTGCCTGCTAGGTAACCTACATAGTGCAAGTGTCCGCTAGTTAACCTACATATTCCAAGTACCCTCTAGTTGACATAGATAATCCAAGTGCCCGCTAGGGAACGTACATAGTCCAAGTGCCCGCTAGGTAACCTAGATAGTGCAAGTGCTAGCTAGTTAACCTAGATAGTTCAAGTACCCGCTAGGTAACCTAGATCGTCCAAGGGCCCCCTAGTTAGCCTACGTAGTCCATGTGCCCGCTAGTTAACCTAGATAGTCCAAGTGCCTGCTAGTTAACCTACATATTCCAAGTACCCTCTAGTTAACATAGATAATCCAAGTGCACTTTAGGGAACCTAGATAGTCCAAGGGCCCGCTAGTAAACCTACATAGTGCAAGTGTCCGCTAGTTAACCTACAAATTCCAAGTGCCCGCTAGTTTACCTACATAATCTAAGTGCCCGTTAGCTAACCTAGATAGTCGAAGGGCCCGCTAATTGACCTACATTGTCCAAGTGCCAGTTAGGTAACCTAGATAGTACAAGTGCCCGCTAGGGAACCTAGATATTCCAAGTGCCTGTTAGCTAACCTAGATAGTCCAAGTGGCGGCTAGGTAACCTAGACAGTCCATGTGCCCGCTAGTTAACCTACATAGTCCAAGTGCCGATAGGGAACCTACATAATCCAAGTGCCCGTTAGGCAACCTACATAGTCCAAGTGCCCGTTAGTTAACCTAGATAGTCAAAGTGCCTGCTAGGTAACCTAGATAGTCCAAGTGCACGCTAGTTAACCTAGATAGTCCAAGTGCCCGCTAGTTAACCTAGATAGTCCAAGTGCCTGCTAGGTAACCTACATAGTGCAAGAGTCCGCTAGTTAACCTACATATTTCAAGTGCCCGCTAGTTAACATAGATAGTCCAAGTGCCCGCTAGAGAACGTACATAGTCCATGTGCCCGCTAGGTAACTTAGATAGTGCAATTGCCCGCTAGTTAACCTAGATAGTTCTAGTACACGCTAGGTAACCTAGATCGTCCAAGGGCCCCCTAGTTAGCCTACATAGTCCAAGTGCCCGCTAGGTAACCTAGATAGTCCAAGTGCCCGTTCGGTAACCTAGATAGTCCAAGTGCCCTTTAGGGAACCTAGATAGTCCAAGGGCCCGCTAGTAAACCTACATAGTCCATTGGCCCGCTAGTTAACCTACATAGTGCAAGTGCCCGCTAGTTAACCTACATAATCTAAATTCCCGTTAGCTAACCTAGGTAGTAGAAGGGCCCGTTATTTGACCTACATAGTCCAAGTGCCAGCTAGGTAACCTAGATAGTACAAGTGCCCCCTAGCTAACCTAGATAGTCCAAGTGGCGGCTAGGTAACCTAAATAGTCCAAGTGCCTTTTCGTTAACCTAGATAATCCAAGTGCCTGCTAGGTAACCTAGATAGTCCAAGCGCCCGCTAGTTAACCTACATAATCCAAGTGCCCGATAGGGAACCTACATAATCCAAGTGCCCGCTAGGGAACCTACATAGTTCAAGTGCCCGCTAGGCAACCTACATAGTCCAAGTGCCCGTTAGTTAACCTAGATAGTCAAAGTGCCTCCTAGGTAACCTAGATAGTCCAAGTGCCCGCTAGGTCAGCTACATAGTCCTTGTTCCCGCTTGGTAACCTAAATTGTCCAAATGCACGCTATGGAAACTACATAGTCCAAGTGCCCGCTAGTTAACCTAGATAGTCCAAGTGCCTGCTAGTAAACCTAAATAATCCATGCGCCCGCTAGTTAACCTACATAGTGCAAGGGCCCTCTAGTTAACCTAGATAGTCCAAGTGCCCGCTAGGGATCCTTCATAATCCAAGTGCCTGCTAGGTAACCTAGATAGTCCAAGTGCCCGCTAGTTAACCTAGATAGTCTCGTGCCCGCTAGTTAACCTAGATAGTCCAAGTTCCCACTAGGGGACATACATATTCCAAGTGCCCGCTAGGTAACCTAGATAATCCAAGTGCGCGCTAGGGTATGTACATAGTCCAAGTGCCTGCTAGGAAACCTATATAGTCCAAGTGCCCGCTTGTTAACCTACATAGTCCACGGGCCCACTAATTAACCTACATAGTCGAAGGTCTGCTAATTAACCTAGATAATCAAAGTGCCCACTAGGTAACCTAGACAGTCCAAGTGCCCGCTAGGTTACCTACATAATCCAAGTGCCCTTTCGTTAACCTAGATAGTCCAAGTGCCCGCTAGGTAACCTACATAGTCCAAGGGCCCGCTACGTAACCTAGATCGTCCAAGTGCCCGCTAGGTAACCTAGATAGTCCAAGTGCCCGCTAGTTAACCTACATAGTCCAAGTGCCCGCTAGGTAACCTAGATAGTGAAAGTGCCCGTTAGGTAACCTAGATAGTCCAAGTGCCTGCTAGGTAACCTACATGTCCAAGTTCTGGCTAGGTAAACTAGATAGTCAAAGTGCCCGTTAGGTAACCTAGATAGTCCAAGTGCCCGCTAGGCAACATACATAGTCCAAGTGCCCGTTCGTTAACCTAGAAGTCCAAGTGCCCGCTATGTAACCTAGACAGTCCAAGTGCCCGTTCGTTAACCTAGAAGTCCTAGTGCATGCTAGGGAACCTATATAGTCTTAGTGCTATCTAGGTAACCTAGATAGTCCAAGGGCCCGCTAGTTAACCTACATAGTCCAAGGGCACGCTTGTTAACTTTGATAGTCCAAGTGCCCGTTAGTTAACCGAGATAGTCCAAGTGTCCTCTAGTTAACCTACATAGTCCAAGTGCCCGCTAGTTAACGTAGATAGTCCAAGTGCCCGCTAGAGAAGGTACATAGTCAAAGTGCCCGCTAGGTATCCTAGAGAGGGCAAGTGCCCGCTAGTTAACCTACATAGTCCAAATGCCTGCTAGGTAATCTAGATAGTCCAAGGGCCTGCCAGTTAACCTACATAGTCCAAGTGCCCGCTAGGTAACCTACATAGTGCAAGTGTCCGCTAGTTAACCTACATAGTCAAAGTGCCCGCTAGTTAACCTAGATAGTCCAAGTGCCCGCTAGGTAACCTACATAGTGTAAGTGTCCGCTAGTTAACCTGGATCGTCCAATTGTCCGCTAGTTAACCTACATAGTCCAAGTGCCCTTTCGGTAACCTAGATAGTCCAAGTGCCCTTTAGGGAACCTAGATAGTCCAAGTGCCCGCTAGGGAACCTACATAGTCCAATTGCTCGCTCTGGAACATACATAGTCCAAGTGCCCGTTAGTTAACCTGGATAATCCAAGTGCCCGCTAGTTAACCTAGATAGTCCAAGTGCCCGCTTGGTAACCTACATAGTCCAAGTGCCCGCTAGGTAACCTATATAGTCCAATTGCCCGCTAGGGAACCTACACAGTCCAAGTGCCCTCTAGTTAACCTAGATAGTCCAAGTGCCCGCTAGTTAACCTAGATAGTCCAAGTGCCCGCTAGTCAACCAGAATCATCAAAGTGCCCTCTTGTTAACTTACATAGTCCAAAGGCCTGCTAGTTAACCTACATAGACCAACGGCCCGCTAATTAACCTACACAGTCCAAGTTCCCGCTAGGTAACCTAGACAGTCCAAGTGACCACTAGGTTACGTACATAGTCCAAGTGCCCGTTCGTTAACCTACATAGTCCAAGTGCCCTCTAGGGAACGTAGATAGCCCAAGTGCCCGCTAGGGAACGTACATAGTCCAAGTGCCCATAGGTAACCTAGAGTGTCCAAGTGCCCGCTAGTTAACCTACATAGTCCAAGTGCCCGCTAGTTAACCTAGATAGTCCAAGTGCCTGCTAGTTAACCTACATAGTGCAAGTGTCCGCTAGTTAACCTACATATTCCAAGTGCCCGCTAGTTAACATAGATAGTCAAAGTGCCCGCTTGGTAACGTAGATAGTGCAAGTGCCCGCTAGTTAACCTAGATAGTTCAAGTACCCGCTAGGTAACCTAGATCGTCCAAGGGCCCCCTAGTTAGCCTACATAGTCCAACAGCCCTTTAGGTAACCTAGATAGTCCAAGTGCCCGTTCGGTAACCTAGATAATCCAAGTGCCCTTTAGGGAACCTAGATAGTCCAAGGGCCCGCTAGTAAACCTACATAGTCCATGGGCCCGCTAGTTAACCTACATATTCCAAGTGCCCTCTAGTTAACCTACATAATCTAAGTGCCCGTTAGCTAACCTAGATTGTCCAAGAGCCCGCTAGTTTTCCTACATAGTCCAAGTGCCAGCTAGGTATTCTAGATAGTACAAGTGCCCGCTAGGGAACCTAAATAGTCCAAGTGCCTGTTTGCTAACCTAGATAGTCCATGGCGGCTAGGTAACCTACATAGTCCAAGTGCCCCTTCGTTAACCTAGATAATCCAAATGCCCGCTAGGTAACCCAGAGAGTCCAAGTGCGCGCTAGTTAACCTACATAGTCCAAGTGCCCGATAGGGAACCTACATAATCCAAGTGCCCGCTCGGAAACCTACATAGTCCAAGTGCCCGCAAGGCAACCTACATAGTCCAATTGCCCACTAGTTAACCTACATAGCCCACGTTCCCCCTAGGTAACCTAGATAGTCCAAGTACCCGCTAGGTAACCTACATAGTCCAAATGCCCTCTAGGTAACCTACATAGTCCAAGTGCCCGATAGGGAACCTACATAATCCAAGTGCTCGCTAGGGAACCTACATAGTCCAAGTGCCCGTTATGTAACCTAGATAGTCCAAATGCCCGCCAGGAAACCCACAGAGTCCAAGGGCCCGCTAGGGAACCTAGATAGTGGAAGTGCCCGCTTTGTAACCTAGATAGTCCAAATGCCCGCCAGGAAACCCACAGAGTCCAAGGGCCCGCTAGGGAACCTAGATAGTGGAAGTGCCCGCTTTGTAAC
The DNA here is from genome assembly GCF_050624435.1 of Tenrec ecaudatus. NCBI lineage: Eukaryota > Metazoa > Chordata > Mammalia > Afrosoricida > Tenrecidae > Tenrec > Tenrec ecaudatus. The sequence continues at coordinate 60,724,553 of NC_134548.1, read as the reverse complement.
CTAGATAGTCCAACAGCCCGCTAGGTAACCTACATACTCCAAAACCCGCTAGGTTAAGTAGATAGTTCAAGTGCCAGCTAGGTAACCTAGATTGTCCAAGTGCCCGCTAGTTAACCTAGATAGTCCTAGTGCCCGTTAGTTAACCTAGAGTGTCCAAGTGCCCACTAGGGGACGTACTTAGTCCAAGTGCCCGTTAGCTAACCTAGATAGTCCAAGTGCCCGCTAGTTAACATTGATCATCCTAGTGCCCGCTAGTTAACCTAGATAGTCCAAGTGCACGCTAGTTAACCTAGATAATCAAAGTGCCCTCTAGTTAACCTAGATCGTCCAAGTGCCCGCTAGTTAACCTACATAGTCCAAGTGCCCGCTATGTAACCTAGATAGTCAAAGTGCCCGTTAGGTAACCTAGATAGTCCAATTGCCCGCTAGGTAACTTACATTGTCCAAGTTCCCGCTAGGTAACCTAGATACTCAAAGTGCCCGTTACCTAACCTAGATAATCCAAGTGCCCGCTAAGCAACCTACATAGTCCAAGTGCCCGTTCGTTAACCTAGAATTCCTAGTGCCTGCTAGGTAACCTAGACAGTCCAAGTGCCCGCTAGGTTAACTGCATATTCCAAGTGCCCGTTCGTTAACCTAGATAGTCCAAGTGCCCACTAGGTAACCTACATAGTCCAAGTGCCCGCTAGGTAACCTATATAGTCCAAGTGCCCGCTAGGTAACCTAGATAGTCCAAGGGCCCGCTAGTTAACCTACATAGTCCAAGGACTCACTTGTTACCTTTGATAGTCCAAGTGCCCCCTAGTTAACCTAGATTGTCCAAGTGCCCGCTAGTTAACCTACATAGTCTAAGGGTCCACTAGTTAACATAGATAGTCCAAGTGTCCTCTAGTTAACCTACATAGTCCAAGTGCCCGCTAGTTAACCTATATACCAAGTGCCCGCTACGTAACCTAGATAGTCCAAGGGCACGCTAGTTAACCTACATAGTCCAAGTGCCAGCTAGGCAACCTAGATACTCCAAGTGCCCGCTAAGGACCCTACATAGTCCAAGTGCACGCTAGTTAACCTAGATAGTCCAAGTGCCCGCTAGTTAATCTAGATAGTCCAAGTGCCTGCTAGGCAACCTACATAGTGCAAATGTCCACTAGTTAACCTACATATTCCAAGTGCCCGCTAGTTAACATAGATATTCCAAGTGCCCGCTAGGGAACGTACATAGTCCAAGTGCCCGCTAGGTAACCTAGATAGTCCAAGTGCCCGTTCGGTAACCTAGATAGTCCAAGTGCCCTTTAGGGAACCTAGATAGTCCAAGGGCCCGCTAGTAAACCTACATAGTCCATTGGCCCGCTAGTTAACCTACATAGTGCAAGTGCCCGCTAGTTAACCTACATAATCTAAGTTCCCGTTAGCTAACCTAGGTAGTAGAAGGGCCCGTTATTTGACCTACATAGTCCAAGTGCCAGCTAGGTAACCTAGATAGTACAAGTGCCCCCTAGCTAACCTAGATAGTCCAAGTGGCGGCTAGGTAACCTAAATAGTCCAAGTGCCTTTTCGTTAACCTAGATAATCCAAGTGCCTGCTAGGTAACCTAGATAGTCCAAGCGCCCGCTAGTTAACCTACATAATCCAAGTGCCCGATAGGGAACCTACATAATCCAAGTGCCCGCTAGGGAACCTACATAGTTCAAGTGCCCGCTAGGCAACCTACATAGTCCAAGTGCCCGTTAGTTAACCTAGATAGTCAAAGTGCCTCCTAGGTAACCTAGATAGTCCAAGTGCCCGCTAGGTCAGCTACATAGTCCTTGTTCCCGCTTGGTAACCTAAATTGTCCAAATGCACGCTATGGAAACTACATAGTCCAAGTGCCCGCTAGTTAACCTAGATAGTCCAAGTGCCTGCTAGTAAACCTAAATAATCCATGCGCCCGCTAGTTAACCTACATAGTGCAAGGGCCCTCTAGTTAACCTAGATAGTCCAAGTGCCCGCTAGGGATCCTTCATAATCCAAGTGCCTGCTAGGTAACCTAGATAGTCCAAGTGCCCGCTAGTTAACCTAGATAGTCTCGTGCCCGCTAGTTAACCTAGATAGTCCAAGTTCCCACTAGGGGACATACATATTCCAAGTGCCTGCTAGGTAACCTAGATAATCCAAGTGCGCGCTAGGGTATGTACATAGTCCAAGTGCCTGCTAGGAAACCTATATAGTCCAAGTGCCCGCTTGTTAACCTACATAGTCCACGGGCCCACTAATTAACCTACATAGTCGAAGGTCTGCTAATTAACCTAGATAATCAAAGTGCCCACTAGGTAACCTAGACAGTCCAAGTGCCCGCTAGGTTACCTACATAATCCAAGTGCCCTTTCGTTAACCTAGATAGTCCAAGTGCCCGCTAGGTAACCTACATAGTCCAAGGGCCCGCTACGTAACCTAGATCGTCCAAGTGCCCGCTAGGTAACCTAGATAGTCCAAGTGCCCGTTAGTTAACCTACATAGTCCAAGTGCCCACTAGGTAACCTAGATAGTGAAAGTGCCCGTTAGGTAACCTAGATAGTCCAAGTGCCTGCTAGGTAACCTACATGTCCAAGTTCTGGCTAGGTAAACTAGATAGTCAAAGTGCCCGTTAGTTAACCTAGATAGTCCAAGTGCCCGCTAGGCAACATACATAGTCCAAGTGCCCGTTCGTTAACCTAGAAGTCCAAGTGCCCGCTATGTAACCTAGACAGTCCAAGTGCCCGTTCGTTAACCTAGAAGTCCTAGTGCATGCTAGGGAACCTATATAGTCTTAGTGCTATCTAGGTAACCTAGATAGTCCAAGGGCCCGCTAGTTAACCTACATAGTCCAAGGGCACGCTTGTTAACTTTGATAGTCCAAGTGCCCGTTAGTTAACCGAGATAGTCCAAGTGTCCTCTAGTTAACCTACATAGTCCAAGTGCCCGCTAGTTAACGTAGATAGTCCAAGTGCCCGCTAGAGAAGGTACATAGTCAAAGTGCCCGCTAGGTATCCTAGAGAGGGCAAGTGCCCGCTAGTTAACCTACATAGTCCAAATGCCTGCTAGGTAATCTAGATAGTCCAAGGGCCTGCCAGTTAACCTACATAGTCCAAGTGCCCGCTAGGTAACCTACATAGTGCAAGTGTCCGCTAGTTAACCTACATAGTCAAAGTGCCCGCTAGTTAACCTAGATAGTCCAAGTGCCCGCTAGGTAACCTACATAGTGTAAGTGTCCGCTAGTTAACCTGGATCGTCCAATTGTCCGCTAGTTAACCTACATAGTCCAAGTGCCCTTTCGGTAACCTAGATAGTCCAAGTGCCCTTTAGGGAACCTAGATAGTCCAAGTGCCCGCTAGGGAACCTACATAGTCCAATTGCTCGCTCTGGAACATACATAGTCCAAGTGCCCGTTAGTTAACCTGGATAATCCAAGTGCCCGCTAGTTAACCTAGATAGTCCAAGTGCCCGCTTGGTAACCTACATAGTCCAAGTGCCCGCTAGGTAACCTATATAGTCCAATTGCCCGCTAGGGAACCTACACAGTCCAAGTGCCCTCTAGTTAACCTAGATAGTCCAAGTGCCCGCTAGTTAACCTAGATAGTCCAAGTGCCCGCTAGTCAACCAGAATCATCAAAGTGCCCTCTTGTTAACTTACATAGTCCAAAGGCCTGCTAGTTAACCTACATAGACCAACGGCCCGCTAATTAACCTACATAGTCCAAGTTCCCGCTAGGTAACCTAGACAGTCCAAGTGACCACTAGGTTACGTACATAGTCCAAGTGCCCGTTCGTTAACCTACATAGTCCAAGTGCCCTCTAGGGAACGTAGATAGCCCAAGTGCCCGCTAGGGAACGTACATAGTCCAAGTGCCCATAGGTAACCTAGAGTGTCCAAGTGCCCGCTAGTTAACCTACATAGTCCAAGTGCCCGCTAGTTAACCTAGATAGTCCAAGTGCCTGCTAGTTAACCTACATAGTGCAAGTGTCCGCTAGTTAACCTACATATTCCAAGTGCCCGCTAGTTAACATAGATAGTCAAAGTGCCCGCTTGGTAACGTAGATAGTGCAAGTGCCCGCTAGTTAACCTAGATAGTTCAAGTACCCGCTAGGTAACCTAGATCGTCCAAGGGCCCCCTAGTTAGCCCACATAGTCCAACAGCCCTTTAGGTAACCTAGATAGTCCAAGTGCCCGTTCGGTAACCTAGATAATCCAAGTGCCCTTTAGGGAACCTAGATAGTCCAAGGGCCCGCTAGTAAACCTACATAGTCCATGGGCCCGCTAGTTAACCTACATATTCCAAGTGCCCTCTAGTTAACCTACATAATCTAAGTGCCCGTTAGCTAACCTAGATTGTCCAAGAGCCCGCTAGTTTTCCTACATAGTCCAAGTGCCAGCTAGGTATTCTAGATAGTACAAGTGCCCGCTAGGGAACCTAAATAGTCCAAGTGCCTGTTTGCTAACCTAGATAGTCCAAGTGGCGGCTAGGTAACCTACATAGTCCAAGTGCCCCTTCGTTAACCTAGATAATCCAAATGCCCGCTAGGTAACCCAGAGAGTCCAAGTGTGCGCTAGTTAACCTACATAGTCCAAGTGCCCGATAGGGAACCTACATAATCCAAGTGCCCGCTCGGAAACCTACATAGTCCAAGTGCCCGCAAGGCAACCTACATAGTCCAATTGCCCACTAGTTAACCTACATAGCCCACGTTCCCCCTAGGTAACCTAGATAGTCCAAGTACCCGCTAGGTAACCTACATAGTCCAAATGCCCTCTAGGTAACCTACATAGTCCAAGTGCCCGATAGGGAACCTACATAATCCAAGTGCTGGCTAGGGAACCTACATAGTCCAAGTGCCCGTTATGTAACCTAGATAGTCCAAATGCCCGCCAGGAAACCCACAGAGTCCAAGGGCCCGCTAGGGAACCTAGATAGTGGAAGTGCCCGCTTTGTAACCTAGATAGTCCAACAGCCCGCTAGGTAACCTACATACTCCAAAACCCGCTAGGTTAAGTAGATAGTTCAAGTGCCAGCTAGGTAACCTAGATTGTCCAAGTGCCCGCTAGTTAACCTAGATAGTCCTAGTGCCCGTTAGTTAACCTAGAGTGTCCAAGTGCCCACTAGGGGACGTACTTAGTCCAAGTGCCCGTTAGCTAACCTAGATAGTCCAAGTGCCCGCTAGTTAACATTGATCATCCTAGTGCCCGCTAGTTAACCTAGATAGTCCAAGTGCACGCTAGTTAACCTAGATAATCAAAGTGCCCTCTAGTTAACCTAGATCGTCCAAGTGCCCGCTAGTTAACCTACATAGTCCAAGTGCCCGCTATGTAACCTAGATAGTCAAAGTGCCCGTTAGGTAACCTAGATAGTCCAATTGCCCGCTAGGTAACTTACATTGTCCAAGTTCCCGCTAGGTAACCTAGATACTCAAAGTGCCCGTTACCTAACCTAGATAATCCAAGTGCCCGCTAAGCAACCTACATAGTCCAAGTGCCCGTTCGTTAACCTAGAATTCCTAGTGCCTGCTAGGTAACCTAGACAGTCCAAGTGCCCGCTAGGTTAACTGCATATTCCAAGTGCCCGTTCGTTAACCTAGATAGTCCAAGTGCCCACTAGGTAACCTACATAGTCCAAGTGCCCGCTAGGTAACCTATATAGTCCAAGTGCCCGCTAGGTAACCTAGATAGTCCAAGGGCCCGCTAGTTAACCTACATAGTCCAAGGACTCACTTGTTACCTTTGATAGTCCAAGTGCCCCCTAGTTAACCTAGATTGTCCAAGTGCCCGCTAGTTAACCTACATAGTCTAAGGGTCCACTAGTTAACATAGATAGTCCAAGTGTCCTCTAGTTAACCTACATAGTCCAAGTGCCCGCTAGTTAACCTATATACCAAGTGCCCGCTACGTAACCTAGATAGTCCAAGGGCACGCTAGTTAACCTACATAGTCCAAGTGCCAGCTAGGCAACCTAGATACTCCAAGTGCCCGCTAAGGACCCTACATAGTCCAAGTGCACGCTAGTTAACCTAGATAGTCCAAGTGCCCGCTAGTTAATCTAGATAGTCCAAGTGCCTGCTAGGCAACCTACATAGTGCAAATGTCCACTAGTTAACCTACATATTCCAAGTGCCCGCTAGTTAACATAGATATTCCAAGTGCCCGCTAGGGAACGTACATAGTCCAAGTGCCCGCTAGGTAACCTAGATAGTCCAAGTGCCCGTTCGGTAACCTAGATAGTCCAAGTGCCCTTTAGGGAACCTAGATAGTCCAAGGGCCCGCTAGTAAACCTACATAGTCCATTGGCCCGCTAGTTAACCTACATAGTGCAAGTGCCCGCTAGTTAACCTACATAATCTAAGTTCCCGTTAGCTAACCTAGGTAGTAGAAGGGCCCGTTATTTGACCTACATAGTCCAAGTGCCAGCTAGGTAACCTAGATAGTACAAGTGCCCCCTAGCTAACCTAGATAGTCCAAGTGGCGGCTAGGTAACCTAAATAGTCCAAGTGCCTTTTCGTTAACCTAGATAATCCAAGTGCCTGCTAGGTAACCTAGATAGTCCAAGCGCCCGCTAGTTAACCTACATAATCCAAGTGCCCGATAGGGAACCTACATAATCCAAGTGCCCGCTAGGGAACCTACATAGTTCAAGTGCCCGCTAGGCAACCTACATAGTCCAAGTGCCCGTTAGTTAACCTAGATAGTCAAAGTGCCTCCTAGGTAACCTAGATAGTCCAAGTGCCCGCTAGGTCAGCTACATAGTCCTTGTTCCCGCTTGGTAACCTAAATTGTCCAAATGCACGCTATGGAAACTACATAGTCCAAGTGCCCGCTAGTTAACCTAGATAGTCCAAGTGCCTGCTAGTAAACCTAAATAATCCATGCGCCCGCTAGTTAACCTACATAGTGCAAGGGCCCTCTAGTTAACCTAGATAGTCCAAGTGCCCGCTAGGGATCCTTCATAATCCAAGTGCCTGCTAGGTAACCTAGATAGTCCAAGTGCCCGCTAGTTAACCTAGATAGTCTCGTGCCCGCTAGTTAACCTAGATAGTCCAAGTTCCCACTAGGGGACATACATATTCCAAGTGCCCGCTAGGTAACCTAGATAATCCAAGTGCGCGCTAGGGTATGTACATAGTCCAAGTGCCTGCTAGGAAACCTATATAGTCCAAGTGCCCGCTTGTTAACCTACATAGTCCACGGGCCCACTAATTAACCTACATAGTCGAAGGTCTGCTAATTAACCTAGATAATCAAAGTGCCCACTAGGTAACCTAGACAGTCCAAGTGCCCGCTAGGTTACCTACATAATCCAAGTGCCCTTTCGTTAACCTAGATAGTCCAAGTGCCCGCTAGGTAACCTACATAGTCCAAGGGCCCGCTACGTAACCTAGATCGTCCAAGTGCCCGCTAGGTAACCTAGATAGTCCAAGTGCCCGCTAGTTAACCTACATAGTCCAAGTGCCCACTAGGTAACCTAGATAGTGAAAGTGCCCGTTAGGTAACCTAGATAGTCCAAGTGCCTGCTAGGTAACCTACATGTCCAAGTTCTGGCTAGGTAAACTAGATAGTCAAAGTGCCCGTTAGTTAACCTAGATAGTCCAAGTGCCCGCTAGGCAACATACATAGTCCAAGTGCCCGTTCGTTAACCTAGAAGTCCAAGTGCCCGCTATGTAACCTAGACAGTCCAAGTGCCCGTTCGTTAACCTAGAAGTCCTAGTGCATGCTAGGGAACCTATATAGTCTTAGTGCTATCTAGGTAACCTAGATAGTCCAAGGGCCCGCTAGTTAACCTACATAGTCCAAGGGCACGCTTGTTAACTTTGATAGTCCAAGTGCCCGTTAGTTAACCGAGATAGTCCAAGTGTCCTCTAGTTAACCTACATAGTCCAAGTGCCCGCTAGTTAACGTAGATAGTCCAAGTGCCCGCTAGAGAAGGTACATAGTCAAAGTGCCCGCTAGGTATCCTAGAGAGGGCAAGTGCCCGCTAGTTAACCTACATAGTCCAAATGCCTGCTAGGTAATCTAGATAGTCCAAGGGCCTGCCAGTTAACCTACATAGTCCAAGTGCCCGCTAGGTAACCTACATAGTGCAAGTGTCCGCTAGTTAACCTACATAGTCAAAGTGCCCGCTAGTTAACCTAGATAGTCCAAGTGCCCGCTAGGTAACCTACATAGTGTAAGTGTCCGCTAGTTAACCTGGATCGTCCAATTGTCCGCTAGTTAACCTACATAGTCCAAGTGCCCTTTCGGTAACCTAGATAGTCCAAGTGCCCTTTAGGGAACCTAGATAGTCCAAGTGCCCGCTAGGGAACCTACATAGTCCAATTGCTCGCTCTGGAACATACATAGTCCAAGTGCCCGTTAGTTAACCTGGATAATCCAAGTGCCCGCTAGTTAACCTAGATAGTCCAAGTGCCCGCTTGGTAACCTACATAGTCCAAGTGCCCGCTAGGTAACCTATATAGTCCAATTGCCCGCTAGGGAACCTACACAGTCCAAGTGCCCTCTAGTTAACCTAGATAGTCCAAGTGCCCGCTAGTTAACCTAGATAGTCCAAGTGCCCGCTAGTCAACCAGAATCATCAAAGTGCCCTCTTGTTAACTTACATAGTCCAAAGGCCTGCTAGTTAACCTACATAGACCAACGGCCCGCTAATTAACCTACATAGTCCAAGTTCCCGCTAGGTAACCTAGACAGTCCAAGTGACCACTAGGTTACGTACATAGTCCAAGTGCCCGTTCGTTAACCTACATAGTCCAAGTGCCCTCTAGGGAACGTAGATAGCCCAAGTGCCCGCTAGGGAACGTACATAGTCCAAGTGCCCATAGGTAACCTAGAGTGTCCAAGTGCCCGCTAGTTAACCTACATAGTCCAAGTGCCCGCTAGTTAACCTAGATAGTCCAAGTGCCTGCTAGTTAACCTACATAGTGCAAGTGTCCGCTAGTTAACCTACATATTCCAAGTGCCCGCTAGTTAACATAGATAGTCAAAGTGCCCGCTTGGTAACGTAGATAGTGCAAGTGCCCGCTAGTTAACCTAGATAGTTCAAGTACCCGCTAGGTAACCTAGATCGTCCAAGGGCCCCCTAGTTAGCCCACATAGTCCAACAGCCCTTTAGGTAACCTAGATAGTCCAAGTGCCCGTTCGGTAACCTAGATAATCCAAGTGCCCTTTAGGGAACCTAGATTGTCCAAGGGCCCGCTAGTAAACCTACATAGTCCATGGGCCCGCTAGTTAACCTACATATTCCAAGTGCCCTCTAGTTAACCTACATAATCTAAGTGCCCGTTAGCTAACCTAGATTGTCCAAGAGCCCGCTAGTTTTCCTACATAGTCCAAGTGCCAGCTAGGTATTCTAGATAGTACAAGTGCCCGCTAGGGAACCTAAATAGTCCAAGTGCCTGTTTGCTAACCTAGATAGTCCAAGTGGCGGCTAGGTAACCTACATAGTCCAAGTGCCCCTTCGTTAACCTAGATAATCCAAATGCCCGCTAGGTAACCCAGAGAGTCCAAGTGCGCGCTAGTTAACCTACATAGTCCAAGTGCCCGATAGGGAACCTACATAATCCAAGTGCCCGCTCGGAAACCTACATAGTCCAAGTGCCCGCAAGGCAACCTACATAGTCCAATTGCCCACTAGTTAACCTACATAGCCCACGTTCCCCCTAGGTAACCTAGATAGTCCAAGTACCCGCTAGGTAACCTACATAGTCCAAATGCCCTCTAGGTAACCTACATAGTCCAAGTGCCCGATAGGGAACCTACATAATCCAAGTGCTGGCTAGGGAACCTACATAGTCCAAGTGCCCGTTATGTAACCTAGATAGTCCAAATGCCCGCCAGGAAACCCACAGAGTCCAAGGGCCCGCTAGGGAACCTAGATAGTGGAAGTGCCCGCTTTGTAACCTAGATAGTCCAACAGCCCGCTAGGTAACCTACATACTCCAAAACCCGCTAGGTTAAGTAGATAGTTCAAGTGCCAGCTAGGTAACCTAGATTGTCCAAGTGCCCGCTAGTTAACCTAGATAGTCCTAGTGCCCGTTAGTTAACCTAGAGTGTCCAAGTGCCCACTAGGGGACGTACTTAGTCCAAGTGCCCGTTAGCTAACCTAGATAGTCCAAGTGCCCGCTAGTTAACATTGATCATCCTAGTGCCCGCTAGTTAACCTAGATAGTCCAAGTGCACGCTAGTTAACCTAGATAATCAAAGTGCCCTCTAGTTAACCTAGATCGTCCAAGTGCCCGCTAGTTAACCTACATAGTCCAAGTGCCCGCTATGTAACCTAGATAGTCAAAGTGCCCGTTAGGTAACCTAGATAGTCCAATTGCCCGCTAGGTAACTTACATTGTCCAAGTTCCCGCTAGGTAACCTAGATACTCAAAGTGCCCGTTACCTAACCTAGATAATCCAAGTGCCCGCTAAGCAACCTACATAGTCCAAGTGCCCGTTCGTTAACCTAGAATTCCTAGTGCCTGCTAGGTAACCTAGACAGTCCAAGTGCCCGCTAGGTTAACTGCATATTCCAAGTGCCCGTTCGTTAACCTAGATAGTCCAAGTGCCCACTAGGTAACCTACATAGTCCAAGTGCCCGCTAGGTAACCTATATAGTCCAAGTGCCCGCTAGGTAACCTAGATAGTCCAAGGGCCCGCTAGTTAACCTACATAGTCCAAGGACTCACTTGTTACCTTTGATAGTCCAAGTGCCCCCTAGTTAACCTAGATTGTCCAAGTGCCCGCTAGTTAACCTACATAGTCTAAGGGTCCACTAGTTAACATAGATAGTCCAAGTGTCCTCTAGTTAACCTACATAGTCCAAGTGCCCGCTAGTTAACCTATATACCAAGTGCCCGCTACGTAACCTAGATAGTCCAAGGGCACGCTAGTTAACCTACATAGTCCAAGTGCCAGCTAGGCAACCTAGATACTCCAAGTGCCCGCTAAGGACCCTACATAGTCCAAGTGCACGCTAGTTAACCTAGATAGTCCAAGTGCCCGCTAGTTAATCTAGATAGTCCAAGTGCCTGCTAGGCAACCTACATAGTGCAAATGTCCACTAGTTAACCTACATATTCCAAGTGCCCGCTAGTTAACATAGATATTCCAAGTGCCCGCTAGGGAACGTACATAGTCCAAGTGCCCGCTAGGTAACCTAGATAGTGCAAGTGCCCGCTAGTTTTCCTAGATAGTTCAAGTACCCGCTAGGTAACCTAGATCGTCCAAGCGCCCCCTAGTTAGCCTACATAGTCCAAGTGCCCGCTAGGTAATCTAGATAGTCCAAGTGCCCGTTCGGTAACCTAGATAGTCCAAGTGCCCTTTAGGGAACCTAGATAGTCCAAGGGCCCGCTAATAAACCTATATAGTCCCTGGGCCCGCTAGTTAACCTACATATTGCAAGTGTCCGCTAGTTAACCTACATATTCCAGGTGCCCGCTAGTTAACCTACATAATCTAAGTGCCCGTTAGTTAACCTAGATAGTCCAAGGGTCTGCTAGTTGACCTACATAGTCCAAGTGCCAGCTAGGTAACCTAGATAGTACAAGTGCCCGCTAGGGAACCTAGACAGTCCAAGTGCCTGTTAGCTAACATAGATATTCCAAGTGGCAACGAGGTAACGTACATAGTCCAAGTGCCCGTTCGTTAACCTAGATAATCCAAGTGCCCGCTAGGCAACCTACATAGTCCAAGTGCCCGTTAGTTAACCTAGTTAGTCCAAGTGCCCTCTAGTTAACCTAGATAGTCCAAGTGCCTGCTAGGTAACCTACATAGTGCAAGTGTCCGCTAGTTAAACTACATATTCCAAGTGCCCGATAGTTAACATAGATAGTACAAATGCCTGCTAGGGAACGTACATAGTCCAAGTGCCCGCTAGATAACCTAGATAGTGCAAGTGCCCGCTAGTTAACCTAGATACTTCGAGTATCCGCTAGGTAACCTAGATCGTCCAAGGGCCCCCTAGTTAGCCTACATAGTCCAACTGCCCTTTAGGTAACCTAGATAGTCCAAGTGCCCGTTCGGTAACCTAGATAGTCCAAGTGCCCTTTAGGGAACCTAGATAGTCCAAGGGTCCGCTAGTAAACCTACATAGTCCATGGGCCCGCTAGTTAACCTACATATTCCAAGTGCCCTCTAGTTAACCTACATAATCTAAGTGCCCGTTAGCTAACCTAGATAGTCCAAGGGCCCGCTAGTTGACCTACATAGTCCAAGTGCCAGATAGGTATCCTAGATTGTACAAGTGCCCGCTAGGGAACCTAAATAGTCCAAGTGCCTGTTAGCTAACCTAGATAGTCCAAGTGGCGGCTAGGTAACCTACATAGTCCAAGTGCCCGTTCGTTAACCTAGATAATCCAAGTGCCCGCTAGGTAACCCAGAGAGCTCAGTGAGCGCTAGTTAACCTACATAGTCCAAGTGCCCGATAGGGAACCTACATAATCCAAGTGCCCGCTAGGGAACCTACATAGTCCAAGTGCCCGCTAGGCAACCTACATAGTCCAAGTGCCCACTAGTTATCCTACATAGTCCACGTTCCCCCTAGGTAACCTAGATAGTCCAAGGGCCTGCTAGGCAACCTACATAGTCCAAATGCCCGCTAGTTAACCTACATAGTCCAAGTGCCCGCTAGGGAAGCTACATAGTCCAAGTGCCCGTTAGGTAACCTAGATAGTCCAAATGCCCGCTAGGGAACCCACATAGTCCAAGTGCCCGCTAGGGAACTTACATAGTCCAAGGGCCCGCTAAGGAACCTACATAGTCCAACTGCCCGTTAGTTAACCTAGATAGTCCAAGTGCCCGCTTGGTAACCTACAAAATCTAAGTGCCCGCTAAGTAATCTATATAGTACAAATGACCGCTACGGAGCCTACATAGTCCAAATGCCCGCTAGGTAACCTAGATGGTCCAAGGGCCCGCTAGGTAACCTACATAGTCCTAGTGCCCCCTAGTTAACCTACATTCTCCAAGTGCCCGATAATGAACCTACATAGTCCAAGTGCCCGCTAGGTAACCAACATAGTCCAAATGCCCTCTAGTTAACCTACATAGTCCAAGTGCCCAATTGGGAACCTACATAATCCAAGTACCCGCTAGGGAACCTACATAGTCCAAGTGCCCGTTAGGTAACCTAGATAGTCCAAATGCCCGCCAGGAAACCCACATAGTCCAAGTGCCCGCTAGGGAACTTACATAGTCCAAGGGCCCGCTAGGGAACCTACATAGTCCAAGTGCCCGTTAGTTAACCTAGATAGTCCAAGTGCCATCTTGGTAACCTAGATAGTCCAACAGCCCGCTAGGTAACCTACATACTCCAAGAACACACTAGGTAACGTAGATAGTTCAAGTGCCAGCTAGGTAACCTAGAAAGTCCAACTGCCTGCTAGGTAACCTACAAAGTCTAAGTGCCTGCTAGGTTATCTATATAGTCCAAATGCCAGCTAGGAAATGTACAAAGTCCAAGGGCCCGCTAGTTAACGTAGATAGTCCAAGTGCCGCAAGTTAATCTACATAGTCCACGGGCCCGCTAGTTAACCTACATAGTCCAAGTACCCGCTAGTTAACCAAGATCGTCCAAGTGCCCGCTAGGTAACCTACGTAGTCCAAGGGCCCGCTAGTTAACCTACATAGTCCAAGTGCCGGCTAGGGAACCTACAAAGTCTATGTGCCCGCTAGGTTATCTATATAGTCCAAATGCCCGCTAGGGAACCTACATAGTCCAAGTGCCCGCTAGGTAACCTAGATAATCCAAGTGCCCGCTAGTTAACCTATATCGTCCAAGTGCCCGCTAGTTAACCTAGATCGTCCAAGTGCCCGCTAGTTAACCAACATAATCCAAGGGCCCGCTAGTTAACGTAGATTGTCCAAGTGCCGCAAGTTAATCTTCATAGTCCACGGGCCCGCTAGTTAACCTACATAGTCCAAGTACTCGCTAGTTAACCTAGATCGTGCAAGTGTCCGCTAGTTAACCTACATAGTCCAAGTGCGAGTTAGCTAACCTAGATAGTCCAAGGGCCCGCTAGTTGACCTACATAGTCCAAGTGCCCGCTAGGTATCCTAGATAATCCAAGTGCCCGCTAAGGAACCTTCACAGTCCAAGTGCCAGCTAAGTAACCTAGAGAGTCCAAGTACCCGCTAGTTAACCTAGATAGTCCTAGTGCCCATTAGTTAACCTAGAGTGTCCAAGTGCCCACTAGGGGACGTACATAGTCCAAGTGCCCGTTAGCTAACCTAGATAGTCCAAGTGCCCGCTAGTTAACATTGATCATCCAAGTGCCCCCTAGTTAACCTAGATAGTCCAAGTGCACGCTTGTTGACCTACATAGTCCAAGTGCCCTCTAGTTAAGCTAGATCGTCCAAGTGCCCGCTAGTTAACCTACATTGTCCAAGGGCCCGCTAGTTATCTTACGTAGTCCAAGGTCCGCTAGTTAACCTAGATAGTCCAAGTGCTCGCTAGTTAACCTACATAGTACAAGGGCCCTCTAGGTAACCTATATAGTCCAAGTGCCCGCTAGTTAATCTACATAGTCCAAGTGCCCGCTAAGAAACCTAGATAGTCCAAGTGCCGTTAGGTAACCTAGATAGTCCAAGTGCCCGCTAGGTAACCTACATAGTCCGAGTTCCCACTAGGTAACCTAGATAGTCCAAGTGCTCGTTACCTAACCTAGATAGTCCAATTGCCCGCTATGCAACATACATAGTCCAAGTGCCCGTTCGTTAACTTGAAGTCGAAGTGCCCACTAGGTAACCTAGACTGTCCAAGTGCCCGCTAGGTTACCTACATAGTCCAAATGCCCGTTCGGTAACCTAGCTAGTGCAAATGCCAGGTACTTAACCTACATAGTCCAAGTTCCCGCTAGGTAACCTAGATAGTCCAAGGGCCCGCTAGTTAACCTACATAGTCCAAGTGCCCGGTAGTTAACTTACATAGTTCAAGTGTCTGTAGGGAACATACATAGTCCAAGTGCCCTCTAGGGAACATACAGAGTCCAAGTGCCCGCTAGGGAACCTACGTAGTCCAAGTGCCCGGTAGGGAATCTACATAGTCGAAGGGCCCGCTAGTTAACGTAGATAGTCAAAGTGCCGCTAGTTAATCTACATAGTTCAAGGGCCCGCTAGTTAACCTACATAGTCCAAGTACCCGCTAGTTAACCTAGATCGTCCAGGTGTCCGCTAGTTAACCTACATAGTACAAGTGCCCACTAGGGAACCTACATAGTCCAAGTGCCCGCTCTGGAACATACATAGTCCAAGTGCCCGCTAGGGAATCTATATAGTACAAGGGCCCGCTACTTAACGTAGATAGTCGAAGTGCCGCTAGTTAATCTACATAGTCCAAGGGCCCGCTAGTTAACCTACATAGTCCAAGTACCCGCTAGTTAACCTAAATAGTCCAAGTGCCCGATAGAGAACCTACATAGTCCAAGTGCCCGCTAGTTAACATAGATAGTCCAAGTATCCGCTAGGAAACGTACATAGTCCAAGTGCCCGCTAGGTAACGTACATAGTCCAAGTGCCCGCTAGGTAACGTAGATAGTCCAAGTGCCTGCTAGGGAACGTACATAGTCCAAGTGCCCGCTAGGTAACCTAGATAGTCCAAGTGCCCACTAGTTAACCTACATAGTCCAAGTGCCTGCTAGGTAACCTAGATAGTCCAAATGCCCACTCGTTAACCTACATACACCAGGTTCCCCCTAGGTAACCTAGATAATCCAAGGGCCTGCTTGGTAACCTACATTGTCCTAGTGCCCCCTAGTTAACCTACATTCTCCAAGTGCCCGATAGGGAACCTACAAAGTCTAAGTGCCCGCTAGGTAATCTATATAGTCCAAATGACCGCTAGGGAGCATACATAGTCCAAATGCCCGCTAGGTAACCTAGATATTCCAAGGGTCCGCTAGGTAACCTACATAGTCCTAGTGCCCCCTAGTTAACCTACATAGTCCATGTGCCCGATAGGGAACATACATAATCCAAGTGCCCGCTAGGGAACCTATATAGTGCAAGTGCCCGGTAGGTAACCTAGATAGTCCAAGTACCCGGTAGGTAACGTAGATAGTTCAAGTGCACGCTAGGTAACCTAGATAGTCCAAGTGCCCGCTAGGTTACCTACAGAGTCTAAGTGCCCGCTAGGTTATCTATATAGTCCAAATGCCCGCTAGGGAACCTACATAGTCCAAGTGCCCGCCAGGTAACCTAGATAATCCAAGTACCCGCTAGGGAACCTTCATAGTCCAAGTGCCAGCTAGGTAACCTAGATAGTCCACGTGCCCGCTAGTTAACCTAGATAGTCCTAGTGCCAGTTAGTTAACCTAGAGTGTCCAAGTGAACACTAGGGGATGTACTTAATCCAAGTGCCCGTTAGCTAACCTAGATAGTCCAAGTGCCCGCTAGTTAACATTGATCATCCAAGTGCCCGCTATTTAACCTAGATAGTCCAAGTGCACGATAGTTTACGTAGATAGTCCAAGTGCCCTCTAGTTAACCTAGATCGTCCAAGTGCCCGCTAAGAAACCTAGATAGTACAAGTGCCCGTTAGGTAACCTAAATAGTCCAAGTGCCCGCTAGGTAACCTACATAGTCCAAGTTCCCGCTAGGTAACCTAGATAGTCAAAGTGCCCGTTACTTAACCTAGATAGTCCAATTGCCCGGTATGCAACATACATAGTCCAAGTGCCCGTTCATTAACCTAGAAGTCCAAGTGCCCGCTAGGTAACCTAGACTGTCCAAGTGCCCGCTAGTTTACCTACATAGTCCAAATGCCCTTTCGGTAACCTAGATAGTGCAAGTGCCCGGTAGTTAACCTACATAGTCCAAGTGCCCGCTAGGTAACCTAGATAGTGCAAGGACCCGCTAGTTAACCTACATAGTCCAAGTGCCCGGTAGTTAACTTACATAATTCAAGTGTCCGTAGGGAACATACATAGTCCAAGTGACCGTTAGGGAACATATAGAGTCCAAGTGCCCGCTAGGGAACCTACATAGTCCAAGTGCCCGCTAGGGAATCTACATAGTCCAAGTGCCCCCTAGTTAATGTAGATAGTCCAAGTGCCGCTAGTTAACCTAGATCGTCCAAGTGTCTGCTAGTTAACCTACATAGTACAAGTGCCCGCTAGGGAACCTAGATAGTCCAAGTGCCCGCTCTGGAACCTACATACTCCAAGGGCCTGCGAGGGAACCTACATAGCCCAAGTGCCTGCTCTGGAATATACATTGTCCAAGTGCCCGGTAGGGAATCTACATAGTCCAAGGGCCCGCTAGTTAATGTAGATAGTCCAAGTGCCGCTAGTTAATCTACATAGTACAAGGGCCCGCTAGTTAACCTACATAGTCCACGTACCCGCTAGTTAACCTAGATCGTCCAAGTGCCCGCTAGGTAACCTAAATAGTCCAAGGGCCCGCTAGTTAACCTACATAGTCCAAGGGCCCGCTAGTTAACCTACATCGTCCAAGGGCCCGCTAGTTAACCTACATAGTCCAAGTGCCCGCTAGGTAACCTAGACAGTTCAAGTGACCACTAGGTTACCTACATAGTCCAAGTGCCCGTTCGTTAACCTACATAATCCTAGTGCCCGCTATGTAACCAATATAGTCCAAATGCCCGCTAGGGTCCCTAATATTCCAAATGCCCGCTAGTTAACCTAGATAGTCCAAGTGCTCGCTAGTTAACCTAGATAGTCCAAGTGCCCGCTAGTTAATCTAGATAGTCCAAGTGCCTGCTAGTTAACCTACATAGTGCAAGTGTCCACTAGTTAACCTACATATTCCAAGTGCCCGCTAGTTAACATAGATATTCCAAGTGCCCGCTAGGGAACGTACATAGTCCAAGTGCCCGCTAGGTAACCTAGATAGTGCAAGTGCCCGCTAGTTTTCCTAGATAGTTCAAGTACCCGCTAGGTAACCTAGATCGTCCAAGGGCCCCCTAGTTAGCCTACATAGTCCAAGTGCCCGGTAGGTAACCTAGATAGTCCAAGTGCCCGTTCGGTAACCTAGATAGTCCAAGTGCCCTTTAGGGAACCTAGATAGTCCACGGGCCCGCTATAAACCGACATAGTCCATGGGCCCGCTAGTTAACCTTCATACTGCAAGTGTCCGCTAGTTAACCTACATATTCCAAGTGCCCGCTAGTTAACCTACATAATCTAAGTGCCCGTTAGCTAACCTAGATAGTCCAAGGGTCTGCTAGTTGACCTACATAGTCCAAGTGCCCGTTAGTTAACCTAGTTAGTCCAAGTGCCCTCTAGTTAACCTAGATATTCCAAGTGCCTGCTAGGTAACCTATATAGTGCAAGTGTCCGCTAGTTAACCTACATATTCCAAGTGCCCGCTAGTTAACATAGATAGTCCAAATGCCTGCTAGGGAACGTACATAGTCCAAGTGCCCGCTAGATAACCTAGATAGTGCAAGTGCCCGCTAGTTAACCTAGATACTTCAAGTATCCGCTAGGTAACCTAGATCGTCCAAGGGCCCCCTAGTTAGCCTACATAGTCCAAGTGCCCGGTAGGTAACCTAGATAGTCCAAGTGCCCGTTCGGTAACCTAGATAGTCCAAGTGCCCTTTAGGGAACCTAGATAGTCCACGGGCCCGCTATAAACCGACATAGTCCATGGGCCCGCTAGTTAACCTTCATACTGCAAGTGTCCGCTAGTTAACCTACATATTCCAAGTGCCCGCTAGTTAACCTACATAATCTAAGTGCCCGTTAGCTAACCTAGATAGTCCAAGGGTCTGCTAGTTGACCTACATAGTCCAAGTGCCCGTTAGTTAACCTAGTTAGTCCAAGTGCCCTCTAGTTAACCTAGATATTCCAAGTGCCTGCTAGGTAACCTATATAGTGCAAGTGTCCGCTAGTTAACCTACATATTCCAAGTGCCCGCTAGTTAACATAGATAGTCCAAATGCCTGCTAGGGAACGTACATAGTCCAAGTGCCCGCTAGATAACCTAGATAGTGCAAGTGCCCGCTAGTTAACCTAGATACTTCAAGTATCCGCTAGGTAACCTAGATCGTCCAAGGGCCCCCTAGTTAGCCTACATAGTCCAACTGCCCTTTAGGTAACCTAGATAGTCCAAGTGCCCTTTCGGTAACCTAGATAGTCCAAGTGCTCTTTAGGGAACCTAGATTGTCCAAGGGCCCGCTAGTAAACCTACATAGTCCATGGGCCCGCTAGTTAACCTACATATTCCAAGTGCCCTCTAGTTAACCTACATAATCTAAGTGCCCGTTAGCTAACCTAGATAGTCCAAGGGCCCGCTAGTTGACCTACATAGTCCAAGTGCCAGATAGGTATCCTAGATTGTACAAGTGCCCGCTAGGGAACCTAAATAGTCCAAGTGCCTGTTAGCTAACCTAGATAGTCCAAGTGGCGGCTAGGTAACCTACATAGTCCAAGTGCCCGTTCGTTAACCTAGATAATCCAAGTGCCCGCTAGGTAACCCAGAGAGCCCAGTGCGTGCTAGTTAACCTACATAGTCCAAATGCCCGCTAGGTAACCTAGTTATTCCAAGGGTCCGCTAGGTAACCTACATAGTCCTAGTGCCCCCTAGTTAACCTACATAGTCCAAGTGCCCGATAGGGAACATACAAAATCCAAGTGTCCGCTAGGGAACCTATATAGTGCAAGTGCCCGGTAGGTAACCTAGATAGTCCAAGTACCCGGTAGGTAACATAGATAGTTCAAGTGCACGCTAGGTAACCTACATAGTCCAAGTTCCCGCTAGGTAACCTAGATAGTCCAAGTGCCCGTTACTTAACCTAGATAGTCCAATTGCCCGCTATGCAACATACATAGTCCAAGTGCCCATTCGTTAACCTAGAAGTCCAAGTGCCCGCTAGTTTACCTACATACTCCAAATGCCCGTTCGGTAACCTAGATAGTGCAAGTGCCCGGTAGTTAACCTACATAGTCCAAGTGCCCGCTAGGTAACCTAGATAGTCCAAGGACGCGCTAGTTAACCTACATAGTCCAAGTGCCCGGTAGTTAACTTACATAGTTCAAGTGTCCGTAGGGAACATACATAGTCCAAGTGCCCCTTAGGGAACATATAGAGTCCAAGTGCCCGCTAGGGAATCTACATAGTCCAAGGGCCCCCTAGTTAATGTAGATAGTCCAAGTGCCGCTAGTTAACCTAGATCGTCCAAGTGCCCGCTAGTTAACCTAGATAGTCCAAGGGCACGCTAGTTAACCTACATAGTCCAAGTGCACGCTAGTTAACCTAGATAGTCCAAGTGGCCGCTTGTTAACCTAGATAGTCCAACTGCCTGCTAGGTAACCTACATAGTGCAAGTGTCCGCTAGTTAACCTACATATTCCAAGTGCCCACTAGTTAACATAGATAATTCAAGTGCCCGCTAGGGAACGTACATAGTCCAAGTCCCCGCTAGGTAAGCTAGAGAGTGCAAGTGCCCGCTAGTTAACCTAGATAGTCCAAGTACCCGCTAGGTAACCTAGATCGTCCAAGGGCCCCCTAGTTAGCCTACGTAGTCCAAGTGCCCGCTAAGTAACCTAGATAGTCCAAGTTACTGTTCGGTAACCTAGATAATCCAAGTGCCCGTTTGGTAACCTAGATAGTCCAAGTGCCCTTTAGGGAACTCAGATAGTCCAAGGGCCCTCTAGTAAATCTACATAGTCCATGGGCCCGCTAGTTAACCTACATAGTGCAAGTGTCCGCTAGTTAACCTACATATTCCAAGTGCCCGCTAGTTAACCTACATAATCTAAGTGCCCGTTAGCTAATCTAGATAGTCCAAGGGCCCGCTAGTTGGCCTACATAGTCCAAGAGCCAGCTAGGTAACCTAGATAGTACAAGTGCCGGCTTGGGAACCTAGATAGTCCAAGTGCCTGTTAGCTAACCTAGATAGTCCAAGTGGAGGCTAGGTAACGTACATAGTCCAAGTGCCCGTTCGTTAACCTAGATAATCCAATTGCAGGCTAGGTAACCTACATAGTCAAAGTGCCCTTTCGTTAACCTAGATAGTCCAAGTGTCCGCTAGGTATCCTACATAGTCCAAGGGCCCGCTAGGTAACCTATATAGTCCAAGTGCCCGCTAAGAAACCAAGATAGTCCAAGTGCCCGTTATGTAACCTAGATAGTCCAAGTGCCCGCTAGGTAACCTACATAGTCCAAGTTCCCGCTAGGTAACCTAGATAGTCCAAGTACCCGTTACCTAACCTAGATAATCCAATTGCCCGCTATGCAACATACATAGTCCAAGTGCCCATTCGTTAACCTAGAAGTCCAAATGCCCGCTAGGTAACCTACATAGTCCAAATGCCCGTTCGGTAAACTAGATAGTCCAAGTGCCCGCTAATTAACCTACATAGTCCAAATGCCCGCTAGGTAACCTAGATAGTACAAGTGCCGGCTAGGTAACCTACATAGTTCAAGTGCTCGCTAGTTAACCTAGATAGTCCAAGTGCCCGTTCGTTAACCTAGATAGTCCAAGTGCCCGCTAGGTAACCTAGACAGTCCAAGTGCCTGCTAGGTAACTTACATAGTCCAAATGCCCGTTCGTTAACCTACATAGTCCAAGGGCGCACTATTTAACCTAGATCGTCCAAGTGTCTTTGGTTAACCTACATAGTCCAAGTGCCCGCAAGGTAACCTATATAGTCCAAGTTCCAGCTATGTAACCTAGATAGTCCAAGGGCCCGCTAGTTAACCTACATAGTCCAAGTGCCCGCTAGGTAAACTAGATAGTTCAAGTGCCCGCTAAGGAACCTACATAGTCCAAGTGCACGCTAGTTAACCCAGATAGTCCAAGTGCCCGCTAGTTAAACTAGATAGTCCAAGTGCCGCTAGGTAACATACATTGTGCAAGTGTCCCCTAGTTAACCTACATAGTCCAAGTGCCCGCTAGTTAACATAGATAGTCCAAGTGCCTGCTAGGTAACCTAGATGGTGCAAGTGCCCGGTAGTTAACCTACATAGTCCAAGTGCCCGCTAGGTAACCTAGATAGTCTAAGGGCCCGCTAGTTAACCTACATAGTCCAAGTGTCCGGTAGTTAACTTACATAGTTCAAGTGTCCGTAAGGAACATATATAGTCCAAGTGCCCGCTAGGGAACATACAGAGTCTAAGTGCCTGCTAGGGAAACTACGTAGTCCAAGTGCCCGCTAGGGAATCTACATAGTCCAGGGCCCGCTAGTTAACGTAAATACTCCAAGTGCCCCTAGTTAATCTACATAGTTCAAGGGCCCGCTGGTTAACCTACATAGTCTCAACTACCCGCTAGTTAACCTAGATCATCCAAGTGTCCGCTAGTTAACCTACATAGTACAAGTGCCCGCTAGGGAACCTACATAGTTCAAGTGCCTGCTAGGGAACCTACATAGTCCAAGTGCCCGCTAAGGAATCTACATAGTGCATGGGCCCGCTAGGTAACGTAGATAGTCCAAGTGCTGCTAGTTAATCAACATAGTCCAAGGGCCCGCTAGTTAACCTACATAGTCCAAGTACCCGCTAGTTAACCTAGATCGTCCAAGTGCCAGCTAGTTAACCTACATATTCCAAGGGCCCGCTAGTTAACCTACATAGTCCAATGGCCCGCTAGTTAACCTACATCGTCCAAGGGCCCGCTAGTTAACCTAGATAGTCCAAGTGCCCCCTAGTTAACCTACATACTCCAAGTGCCCGCTAGGTAACCTAGAGTGTTCAAGTGACCACTAGGTTACCTACATAGTCCAAGTTCCCGTTCGTTAACCTACATAGTCCAAGTGCCCGCTAGGTAACCAATATACACCAAATGCCCGCTAGGGACCCTAATACTCCAAATGCCCGCTAGTTAACCTAGATAGTCTAAGTGCTCGCTAGTTAACATAGATAGTCCAAGTGCCCGCTAGTTAACCTAGATAGACCAAGTGCCCGCTAGGGAACCTATCTAGTCCAAGTGCCCGATTGGGAACCTACATAGTACAAGTGCCCGCTAGTTAACATAGATAGTCCAAGTGCCCGCTAGCTAACGTACATAGTCCAAGTGCCCGCTAGGTAACCTAGATAGTCCAAGTGCCCGCTAGGGAACGTACATAGTCCAAATGCCCGCTAGGTAACCTAGATAGTCCAAATGCCCACTAGGGAACCCACATAATCCAAGTGCCCGTCAGGTAACCTAGATAGTCCAAATGCCCGCTAGGGAACCCACATAGTCCAAGTGTCCGCTAGGGAACCTACATAGTCCAAGTGCCCGTTAGTTAACCTAGATAGTCCAAGTGCCCGCTTGGTAACCTAGATAGTCCAACAGCCCGTTAGGTAACCTACATACTCCAAGTACCCGCTAGGTAACGTAGATAGTTCAAGTGCCAGCTAGTTAACCTAGATAGTCCAAGTGCCCGCTAGGTAACCTACAAAGTCTAAGTGCCCGCTAGGTAATCTATATAGTCCAAATGCCCGTTAGTGAGCCTACATAGTCCAAATGCCCGCTAGGTAACCTAGATAGTCCAAGGGCCCGCTAGGTAACCTACATAGTCCTAGTGCCCCCTAGTTAACCTACATTCTCTAAGTGCCCGATAGGGAACCTACATAGTCCAAGTTCCCGCTAGGTAACCTACATAGTCCAAATGCCGTCTAATTAACCTACATAGTCCAAGTGCCCGATAGGGAACCTACATAATCCAAGTGCCCGCTAGGGAACCTACATAGTCCAAGTGCCCGTTA
The DNA here is from genome assembly GCF_050624435.1 of Tenrec ecaudatus. Lineage (NCBI taxonomy): Eukaryota > Metazoa > Chordata > Mammalia > Afrosoricida > Tenrecidae > Tenrec > Tenrec ecaudatus. Next base: position 60,700,918 of record NC_134548.1, on the reverse strand, counting down.
GGTAACCTAGATAGCCAAATGCCCGCTAGGTAACCTAGACAGTCCAAGTGTCTGCTAGGTAACCTACATAGTCCAAATGCCCGTTCGTTAACCTACATAATCCAAGGGCCCACTAGTTAACCTAGATCGTCTAAGTGTCCTCTACTTAACCTACATAGTCCAAATGCACGCTAGTTAACCTACATAGTCCAAGTGCCGCTAGGTAACCTCCATAGTGCAAGTGTTCCCTAGTTAACCTACATAGTCCATGTGGCCGGTAGTTAACATAGATAGTCCAAGTTCCCACTAGTTAACATAGATAGTCCAAGTGCCCACTAGGGAACATACATAGTACAAGTGCCTGCTAGGGAACCTACATAGTTCAAGTGTCCCTAGGGAACATACAGAATCCAAGTGCCCGCTAGGGAATCTACATAGTCCAAGGATCCGCTAGTTAACGTAGATAGTCCAAGTACCCGCTAGTTAACCTAGATTGTCCAAGTGCACGCTAGTTAACCTACATAGTCCAAGGGCCCGCTAGTTAACCTATATAATCCAAGTGCCCGATAGGGAACCTACATTGTCAAAGTGCCCGCTAGGGAACCTACATAGTCCAAGTTCCCGCTAGTTAACCTAGATAGTCCAAGTGCCCGCTAGTTAACCTAGATAGTCCAAGTGCCCGCTAGTTAACCAGGATCATCAAAGTGCCCTCTAGTTAACTTACATAGTCCAAAGGCCTGCTAGTTAACCTACATAGAGCAAGGGCCCGCTAGTTAACCTTGATAGTACAAGTGCCCGCTAATTAACCTACATAGTCCAAGTTCCCGCAAGGTAACCTAGACAGTCCAAGTGACCTTTAGGTTACCTACATAGTCCAAGTGCCCGTTCGTTAACCTACATAGTCCAAGTGCCCGCTAGGTAACGTAGATAGCCCAAGTGCCCGCTAGGGAACGTACATAGTCCAAGTGCCCGCTAGGTAACCTAGATAGTCCAAATGCCCGCTAGTTAACCAACATAGTCCAAGTCCCTCCTAGGTAAACTACACAGTCCAAGTGCCCACTAGGTAACCTATACAGTCCAAGTACCCGATAGGGAACCTACATAGTCCAAGTGCTCGCTAGGCAACCTACATAGTCCAAGTGCCCGCTAGGTAACTTACATAGTCCAATTGCCCGTTAGCTAACCTAGATAGTCGAAGTGTCCGCTAGTTAACCTACATAGTCCATGTGCCCGTTCGTTAACCTAGATGGGCCAAGTGCCTGCTAGGTAACCTAGACAGTCCAAGTGCCGGCTAGGTTACCTACATAGTCCAAGTGCACGTTCGTTAACCTAGATAGTCAAAGTGCCTGCTAGGTAACTTAAATAGTCCAAGTGCTCGCTAGGGAACCTACATAGTCCAAGTGCCCGCTAGGTAACCTAGATAGTCCAATTGCCCGTTAGCTAACCTAGATAGTCGAAGTGCCCGCTAGTAAACCTAGATAGTCCAAGGGCCCGCTAGTTAATCTAGATAGTCCAAGTGCCCGCTAGGAAACCTAGATAGTCCAAGTGCCCGCTAGGGTATGTACATAGTTCAAGTTCCCGCTAGGTAACCTAGATTGTCCAAGTGTCCGCAAGTTAACCTACATAGTCCAAGTGCCCGCTAGGTAACCTAGATAGTCCAAGGTCCTGCTAGTTAACCTACATAGTCCAATGCCCGATAGTGAACATACAAAGTGCAAGTGCCCGCTGAGGAACCTACATAGTCCAAGTGCCCGATAGGGAACCTACATATTCCAAGTGCCCGTTAGGGAACCTAGATAGTCCAAGTGCCCGTAGGGAACCTACATAGTCAAAGTGCCCGCTAGGGAACCTGCATTGTACAAGTGCCCGCTAATTAACCTAGATAGTCCAAGTGCCCGCTAGTTAACCTAGAGAGTCCAAGTGCCCGCTAGTTAACCTTGATCATCCAAGTGCCCGCTAGTTAACCTACATAGTCCAAGTGCCTGATAGGGAACCTACATAGTCCAAGTGCCCGCAGAGGAACCTACATAGTCCATGTGCCCGTTAGGGAACCTAGATAGTCCAAGTGCCCGTAGGGAACCTATATAGTCCAAGTGCCCGCTAGGGAACCTACATAGTTAAAGTGCCCGCTAGGGAGCCTGCATTGTGCAAGTGCCCGCTAGTTAACCTAGATAGTCCAAGTGCCCGCTAGTTAACCTAGATTGTCGAAGTGCCCGATAGTTAACCTACATAATCCAAGAACCTGCTACTTAACCTAGATAGTCCAAGTGCCCGCTAGTTAACCTACATAGTCCAAGGGCCCGCTAGTTAACCTAGATATTCCAAGTGCCCGCTTGTTAACCTAGATCGTCCAAGTGTACGCTAGTTAACCTACATAGTCCAAGTTCCCGTTAGGTAACCTATATAGTCCAAGTGGCGGCTAGGTAACCTACATAGTCCAAGTGCCCGTTCGTTAACTTAGATAATCCAAGTGCCCACTAGGGAACCTACATAGTCCAAGTGCCCGTTGGCAACCTACATAGTCCAAGTGCCCACTAGTTAACCTACATAGTCCAGGTTCCCTCTAGGTAACCTAGATAGTCCAAGGGCCCGCTTGGTAACCTACATTGTCCTAGTGCCCCCTAGTTAACCTACATTCTCCAAGTGCCCGATAGGGAACCTAGATAGTCCAAGTGCCCGCTAGGTAACCTACATAGTCCAAATGCCCGCTAGTTAACCTACATAGTCCAAGTGCCCGATAGGGAACCTACATAATCCAAGTGCCCGCTAGGGAACCTACATAGTCCAAGTGCCCGTTAGGTAACCTAGATAGTCCAAATGCCCGCTAGGGAACCCACATAGTCCAAGTGCCCGCTTGGTAACCTACAAAATCTAAGTGCCCGCTAGGTAATCTATATAGTCCAAATGACCGCTAGGGAGCCTACATAGTCCAAATGCCCGCTAGGTAACCTAGATAGTCCAAGGGCCCGCTAGGTAACCTACATAGTCCTAGTGCCCCCTAATTAACCTACATTCTCCAAGTGCCCGATAGGGAACCTACATAGTCCAAGTGCCCGCTAGGTAACCTACATAGTCCAAATGCCCTCTAGTTAACCTACATAGTCCAAGTGCCCGATAGGGAACCTAAATAATCCAAGTGCCCGCTAGGGAACCTACATAGTCCAAGTGCTCGTTTGGTAACCTAGATTGTCCAAATGCCCGCTAGGGAACTTACATTGTCCAAGGGCCCGCTAGGGAACCTACATAGTCCAAGTACTCGTTAGTTAACCTAGATAGTCCAAGAGCCTGCTTGGTAACCTAGATAGTCCAACAGCCCGCTAGGTAACCTACATACTCCAAGAACCTGCTAGGTTACGTAGATAGGTCAAGTGCCAGCCAGGTAACCTAGAAAGTCTAACAGCCCGCTAGGTAACCTACAAAGACTAAGTGCCCGCTAGGTTATCTATATAGTGCAAATGCCCGCTAGGGAACGTACATAGTCCAAGTTCCCGCTAGTTAACCTAGATCGTCCAATTGCCCGCTAGTTAAGCAACATAGTCAATGGGCCCGCTAGTTAACCTAGATCGTGCAAGTGTCCGCTAGTTAACCTACATAGTCCAAGTGCCAGTTAGCTATCCTAGATAGTCCAAGGGCCCGCTAGTTGACCTACATAGTCCAAGTGCCCGCTAGGTAACCTAGATAATCCAAGTGCCCGCTAGGGAACCTTCATAGTCCAAGTGCCAGCTAGGTAACCTAGATAGTCCTAGTGCCCGTTAGTTAACCTAGAGTGGCCAAGTGCCCACTAGGGGACGTACTTAGTCCAAGTTCCCGTTAGCTAACCTAGATAGTCCAAGTGCCCGCTAGTTAACATTGATCATCCAAGTGCCCGCTAATTAACCTAGATAGTCTAAGTGCACGCTAGTTAACCTAGATAGTCCAAGTGCCCTCTAGTTAACCTAGATCGTCGAATAGCCCGCTAGTTAACCTACATAGTCCAAGTGCCCGCTAGTTAACCTACATAGTCCAAGGGCCCGCTAGTTAACCTACGTAGTCCAAGGTCCCCTAGTTAACCTAGATAGTCCAAGTGCTCGCTAGTTAACCTACATAGTACAAGGCCCCGCTAGTTGACCTAAATAGTCCAAGTGCCTGCTAGTTAACCTAGATAGTCCAAGTGCCCGCTAGGTAACCTAAATAGTCCAAATGTCCGATAGGCATCCTACATAGTCCAAGTGCCCGCTAGGTAAACGACATAGTCCATGTGCCCGTTCGTTAACCTAGATAGTCCAAGTGCCTGCTAGGTAACCTAGATAGTCCAAGTGCCCGCTAGGTAACCTAGATACTCAAAGTGCCCGTTACCTAACCTAGATAGTCCAAGTGCCCGCTAAGCAACCTACATAGACCAAGTGCCCGTTCGTTAACCTAGAAGTCCAAGTGCCCGCTAGGTAACCTAGACAGTCCAAATGCCCGCTAGGTTACCTGCATATTCCAAGTGCCCATTCGTTAACCTAGATAGTCCAAGTGCCCACTAGGTAACCTCCATAGTCCAAGTGCCCGTTAGGTAAACTTTATAGTCCATGTGCCCGCTAGGTAACCTAGATAGTCCAAGGGCCCGTTAGTTAACCTACATAGTCCAACGGCTCACTTGTTAACTTTGATAGTCCAAGTGTCCGCTAGTTAACCTAGATCGTCCAAGTGCCCGCTAGTTAACCTAGATTGTCCAAGTGCCTGCTAGTTAACCTACATAGTCCAAGGGCCCACTAGTTAACGTAGATAGTCCAAGTGTCCTCTAGTTAACCTACATAGTCCAAGTGCCCGCTAAGTAACCTAGATAGTCCAAGTGCCCGTTCGTTAACCTACATAGTCCAAGTGCACGCTAGTTAACCTAGATAGTCCAAGTGGCCGCTTGTTAACCTAGATAGTCCAACTGCCCGCTAGGGAACGTACATAGTCCAAGTGCCCGCTAGGTAAGCTAGAGAGTGCAAGTGCCCGCTAGTTAACCTAGATAGTTCAAGTACCCGCTAGGTAACCTAGATCGTCCAAGGGCCCCCTAGTTAGCCTACATAGTCCAAGTGCCCGCTAAGTAACCTAGATAGTCCAAGTTACTGTTCGTTAACCTAGATAATCCAAGTGCCCGTTTGGTAACCTAGATAGTCCAAGTGCACTTTAGGGAACTCAGATAGTCCAAGGGCCCTGTAGTAAATCTACATAGTCCATGGGCCCGCTAGTTAACCTACATAGTGCAAGTGTCCGCTAGTTAACCTACATATTCCAAGTGCCCGCTAGTTAACCTACATAATCTAAGTGCCCGTTAGCTAATCTAGATAGTCCAAGAGCCCGCTAGTTGACCTACATAGTCCAAGTGCCAGCTAGATAACCTAGATAGTACAAGTGCCCGCTAGGGAACCTAGATAGTCCAAGTGCCTGTTAGCTAACCTAGATAGTCCAAGTGGAGGCTAGGTAACGTACATAGTCCAAGTGCCCGTTCGTTAACCTAGATAATCCAATTGCCCGCTAGGTAACCTACATAGTCAAAGTGCCCTTTCGTTAACCTAGATAGTCCAAGTGTCCGCTAGGTAACCTACAAAGTCCAAGGGCCCGCTAGGTAACCTATATAGTCCAAGTGCCCGCTAAGAAACCAAGATAGTCCAAGTGCCCATTATGTAACCTAGATAGTCCAAGTGCCCGCTAGGTAACCTACATAGTCCAAGTTCCCGCTAGGTAACCTAGATAGTCCAAGTACCCGTTACCTAACCTAGATAATCCAATTGCCCGCTATGCAACATACATGGTCCAAGTGCCCATTCGTTAACCTAGTAGTCCAAATGCCCGCTAGGTAACCTACATAGTCCATATGCCCGTTCGGTAACCTAGATAGTCCAAGTGCCCGCTAATTAACCTACATAGTCCAAATGCCCGCTAGGTAACCTAGATAGTGCAAGTGCCCGCTAGGTAACCTACATAGTCCAAGTGCTCGCTAGTTAACCTAGATAGTCCAAGTGCCCGTTCGTTAACCTAGATAGTCCAAGTGCCCGCTAGGTAACCTAGACAGTCCAAGTGCCTGCTAGGTAACTTACATAGTCCAAATGCCCGTTCGTTAACCTACATAGTCCAAGGGCGCACTATTTAACCTAGATCGTCCAAGTGTCTTTGGTTAACCTACATAGTCAAAGTGCCCGCAAGGTAACCTATATAGTCCAAGTTCCAGCTATGTAACCTAGATAGTCCAAGGGCCCGCTAGTTAACCTACATAGTCCAAGTGCCCGCTAGTTAACATAGATAGTCCAAGTGCCCGCTAGGTAACGTACATAGTCCAAGTGCCCGCTAGGTAACCTAGATAGTCCAAGTGCCCGCTAGGGAACGTACATAGTCCAAGTGCCCGATAGGTAACCTAGATAGTCCAATTGCCCACTAGGGAACCCACATAGTCCAAGTGCCCGTCAGGTAACCTAGATAGTCCAAATGCCCGCTAGGGAACCCACATAGTCCAAGTGTCCGCTAGGGAACTTACATAGTCCAAGGGCCCGCTAGGGAACCTACATAGTCCAAGTGCCCGTTAGTTAACCTAGATAGTCCAAGTGCCCGCTTGGTAACCTAGATAGTCCAACAGCCCGGTAGGTAACCTACATACACCAAGTACCCGCTAGGTAACGTAGATAGTTCAAGTGCCAGCTAGTTAACCTAGATAGTCCAAGTGCCCGCTAGGTAACCTACAAAGTCTAAGTGCCCGCTAGGTAATCTATATAGTCCAAATGCCCGTTAGTGAGCCTACATAGTCCAAATGCCCGCTAGGTAACCTAGATAGTCCAAGGGCCCGCTAGGTAACCTACATAGTCCTAGTGCCCCCTAGTTAACCTACATTCTCTAAGTGCCCGATAGGGAACCTACATAGTCCAAGTTCCCGCTAGGTAACCTACATAGTCCAAATGCCGTCTAATTAACCTACATAGTCCAAGTGCCCGATAGGGAACCCACATAATCCAAGTGCCCGCTAGGGAACCTACATAGTCCAAGTGCCCGTTAGGTAACCTAGATAGCCAAGTGCCCGCTAGGTAACCTAGACAGTCCAAGTGTCTGCTAGGTAACCTACATAGTCCAAATGCCCGTTCGTTAACCTACATAATCCAAGGGCCCACTAGTTAACCTAGATCGTCTAAGTGTCCTCTACTTAACCTACATAGTCCAAATGCTCGCTAGTTAACCTACATAGTCCAAGTGCCGCTAGGTAACCTCCATAGTGCAAGTGTTCCCTAGTTAACCTACATAGTCCATGTGGCCGGTAGTTAACATAGATAGTCCAAGTTCCCACTAGTTAACATAGATAGTCCAAGTGCCCACTAGGGAACATACATAGTACAAGTGCCCGCTAGGTAACCTAGATAGTGCATGTGCCCGGTAGTTAACCTACATAGTCCAAGTGCCCGCTAGGTAACCTACATAGTCCAAGGGCCCGCTAGTTAACCTACATAGTCCAAGTGCCCGGTAGTTAACTTACATAGTCCAAGTGCCCCCTCTGGAACCTACATAGTCCAAGTGCCTGCTAGGGAACCTACATAGTTCAAGTGTCCCTAGGGAACACACAGAATCCAAGTGCCCGCTAGGGAATCTACATAGTCCAAGGACCCGCTAGTTAATGTAGATAGTCCAAGTACCCGCTAGTTAACCTAGATTGTCCAAGTGCACGCTAGTTAACCTACATAGTCCAAGGGCCCGCTAGTTAACCTATATAGTCCAAGTGCCCGCTAGAGAACCTACATAGTCAAAGTGCCCGCTAGGGAACCTACATAGTCCAAGTGCCTGCTAGTTTACCTAGATAGTCCAAGTGCCCGCTAGTTAACCTAGATAGTCCAAGTGCCCGCTAGTTAACCAGGATCATCAAAGTGCCCTCTAGTTAACTTACAGAGTCCAAAGGCCTGCTAGTTAACCTACATAGAGTAAGGGCCCGCTAGTTAACCTTGATAGTACAAGTGCCCGCTAGTTAACCTACATAGTCCAAGTTCCCGCAAGGTAACCTAGATAGTCCAAGTGCCCGCTAGTTAACATAGATAGTCCAAGTGCCCGCTAGGGAAGGTACATAGTCCACGTGCCCGCTAGGTAACGTAGATAGCCCAAGTGCCCGCTAGGGAACGTACATTGTCCAAGTGCCTGCTAGGTAACCTAGATAGTCCAAATGCCCGCTAGTTAACCAACATAGTCCAAGTGCCTCCTAGGTAAACTACACAGTCCAAGTGCCCACTAGGTAACCTAGACAGTCCAAGTACCCGATAGGGAACCTACATAGTGCAAGTGCTCGCTAGGCAACCTACATAGTCCAAGTGCCCGCTAGGTAACTTAGATAGTCCAATTGCCCGTTAGCTAACCTAGATAGTCGAAGTGTCCGCTAGTTAAACTACATAGTCCAAGTGCCCGTTCGTTAACCTAGATGGGCCAAGTGCCTGCTAGGTAACCTAGACAGTCCAAGTGCCGGCTAGGTTACCTACATAGTCCAAGTGCACGTTCGTTAACCTAGATAGTCAAAGTGCCTGCTACGTAACTTAAATACTCCAAGTGCTCGCTAGGGAACCTACATAGTCCAAGTGCCCGCTAGGTAACCTAGATAGTCCAATTGCCCGTTAGCTAACCTAGATAGTCGAAGTGCCCGCTAGTAAACCTAGATAGTCCAAGGGCCCGCTAGTTAATCTCGATAGTCCAAGTGCCTGCTAGGAAACCTAGATAGTCCAAGTGCCCGCTAGGGTATGTACATAGTCCAAGTGCCCGCTAGGTAACCTACATAGTCCAAGTTCCCGCTACGTAACCTAGATAGTCCAAGTGCCCGTTACCTAACCTAGATAATCCAATTGCCCGCTATGCAACATACATAGTCCAAGTGCCCATTTGTTAACCTAGAAGTCCAAGTGCCCGTTAGGTAACCTACATAGTCCAAATGCCCGTTCGGTAACCTAGATAGTCCAAGTGCCCGCTAATTAACCTACATAGTCCAAGTGCCCGCTAGGTAACCTAGATAGTGCAAGTGCCCGCTAGGTAACCTACATAGTCCAAGTGCCCGCTAGTTAACCTAGATAGTCCAAGTGCCCGTTCGTTAACCTAGATAGTCCAAGTGCCCGCTAGGTCACCTAGACAGTCCAAGTGCCTGCTAGGTAACTTACATTGTCCAAATGCCCCTTCGTTAACCTACATAGTCCAAGGGCCCATTATTTAACCTAGATCGTCTAAGTGTCTTTGGTTAACCTACATAGTCCAAGTGCCCGCAAGGTAACCTATATAGTCCAAGTTCCAGCTATGTAACCTAGATAGTCCAAGGGCCCGCTAGGGAACCTTCATAGTCCAAGTGCCAGCTAGGTAACCTAGATAGTCCTAGTGCCCGTTAGTTAACCTAGAGTGGCCAAGTGCCCACTAGGGGACGTACTTAGTCCAAGTTCCCGTTAGCTAACCTAGATAGTCCAAGTGCCCGCTAGTTAACATTGATCATCCAAGTGCCCGCTACTTAACCTAGATAGTCTAAGTGCACGCTAGTTAACCTAGATAGTCCAAGTGCCCTCTAGTTAACCTAGATCGTCGAATAGCCCGCTAGTTAACCTACATAGTCCAAGTGCCCGCTAGTTAACCTACATAGTCCAAGGGCCCGCTAGTTAACCTACGTAGTCCAAGGTCCCCTAGTTAACCTAGATAGTCCAAGTGCTCGCTAGTTAACCTACATAGTACAAGGCCCCGCTAGTTGACCTAAATAGTCCAAGTGCCTGCTAGTTAACCTAGATAGTCCAAGTGCCCGCTAGGTAACCTAAATAGTCCAAATGTCCGATAGGGATCCTACATAGTCCAAGTGCCCGCTAGGTAAACGACATAGTCCATGTGCCCGTTCGTTAACCTAGATAGTCCAAGTGCCTGCTAGGTAACCTAGATAGTCCAAGTGCCCGCTAGGTAACCTAGATACTCAAAGTGCCCGTTACCTAACCTAGATAGTCCAAGTGCCCGCTAAGCAACCTACATAGACCAAGTGCCCGTTCGTTAACCTAGAAGTCCAAGTGCCCGCTAGGTAACCTAGACAGTCCAAATGCCCGCTAGGTTACCTGCATATTCCAAGTGCCCATTCGTTAACCTAGATAGTCCAAGTGCCCACTAGGTAACCTCCATAGTCCAAGTGCCCGTTAGGTAAACTTTATAGTCCATGTGCCCGCTAGGTAACCTAGATAGTCCAAGGGCCCGTTAGTTAACCTACATAGTCCAACGGCTCACTTGTTAACTTTGATAGTCCAAGTGTCCGCTAGTTAACCTAGATCGTCCAAGTGCCCGCTAGTTAACCTAGATTGTCCAAGTGCCTGCTAGTTAACCTACATAGTCCAAGGGCCCACTAGTTAACGTAGATAGTCCAAGTGTCCTCTAGTTAACCTACATAGTCCAAGTGCCCGCTAAGTAACCTAGATAGTCCAAGTGCCCGTTCGTTAACCTACATAGTCCAAGTGCACGCTAGTTAACCTAGATAGTCCAAGTGGCCGCTTGTTAACCTAGATAGTCCAACTGCCCGCTAGGGAACGTACATAGTCCAAGTGCCCGCTAGGTAAGCTAGAGAGTGCAAGTGCCCGCTAGTTAACCTAGATAGTTCAAGTACCCGCTAGGTAACCTAGATCGTCCAAGGGCCCCCTAGTTAGCCTACATAGTCCAAGTGCCCGCTAAGTAACCTAGATAGTCCAAGTTACTGTTCGTTAACCTAGATAATCCAAGTGCCCGTTTGGTAACCTAGATAGTCCAAGTGCACTTTAGGGAACTCAGATAGTCCAAGGGCCCTGTAGTAAATCTACATAGTCCATGGGCCCGCTAGTTAACCTACATAGTGCAAGTGTCCGCTAGTTAACCTACATATTCCAAGTGCCCGCTAGTTAACCTACATAATCTAAGTGCCCGTTAGCTAATCTAGATAGTCCAAGAGCCCGCTAGTTGACCTACATAGTCCAAGTGCCAGCTAGATAACCTAGATAGTACAAGTGCCCGCTAGGGAACCTAGATAGTCCAAGTGCCTGTTAGCTAACCTAGATAGTCCAAGTGGAGGCTAGGTAACGTACATAGTCCAAGTGCCCGTTCGTTAACCTAGATAATCCAATTGCCCGCTAGGTAACCTACATAGTCAAAGTGCCCTTTCGTTAACCTAGATAGTCCAAGTGTCCGCTAGGTAACCTACAAAGTCCAAGGGCCCGCTAGGTAACCTATATAGTCCAAGTGCCCGCTAAGAAACCAAGATAGTCCAAGTGCCCATTATGTAACCTAGATAGTCCAAGTGCCCGCTAGGTAACCTACATAGTCCAAGTTCCCGCTAGGTAACCTAGATAGTCCAAGTACCCGTTACCTAACCTAGATAATCCAATTGCCCGCTATGCAACATACATAGTCCAAGTGCCCATTCGTTAACCTAGTAGTCCAAATGCCCGCTAGGTAACCTACATAGTCCATATGCCCGTTCGGTAACCTAGATAGTCCAAGTGCCCGCTAATTAACCTACATAGTCCAAATGCCCGCTAGGTAACCTAGATAGTGCAAGTGCCCGCTAGGTAACCTACATAGTCCAAGTGCTCGCTAGTTAACCTAGATAGTCCAAGTGCCCGTTCGTTAACCTAGATAGTCCAAGTGCCCGCTAGGTAACCTAGACAGTCCAAGTGCCTGCTAGGTAACTTACATAGTCCAAATGCCCGTTCGTTAACCTACATAGTCCAAGGGCGCACTATTTAACCTAGATCGTCCAAGTGTCTTTGGTTAACCTACATAGTCAAAGTGCCCGCAAGGTAACCTATATAGTCCAAGTTCCAGCTATGTAACCTAGATAGTCCAAGGGCCCGCTAGTTAACCTACATAGTCCAAGTGCCCGCTAGTTAACATAGATAGTCCAAGTGCCCGCTAGGTAACGTACATAGTCCAAGTGCCCGCTAGGTAACCTAGATAGTCCAAGTGCCCGCTAGGGAACGTACATAGTCCAAGTGCCCGATAGGTAACCTAGATAGTCCAATTGCCCACTAGGGAACCCACATAGTCCAAGTGCCCGTCAGGTAACCTAGATAGTCCAAATGCCCGCTAGGGAACCCACATAGTCCAAGTGTCCGCTAGGGAACTTACATAGTCCAAGGGCCCGCTAGGGAACCTACATAGTCCAAGTGCCCGTTAGTTAACCTAGATAGTCCAAGTGCCCGCTTGGTAACCTAGATAGTCCAACAGCCCGGTAGGTAACCTACATACACCAAGTACCCGCTAGGTAACGTAGATAGTTCAAGTGCCAGCTAGTTAACCTAGATAGTCCAAGTGCCCGCTAGGTAACCTACAAAGTCTAAGTGCCCGCTAGGTAATCTATATAGTCCAAATGCCCGTTAGTGAGCCTACATAGTCCAAATGCCCGCTAGGTAACCTAGATAGTCCAAGGGCCCGCTAGGTAACCTACATAGTCCTAGTGCCCCCTAGTTAACCTACATTCTCTAAGTGCCCGATAGGGAACCTACATAGTCCAAGTTCCCGCTAGGTAACCTACATAGTCCAAATGCCGTCTAATTAACCTACATAGTCCAAGTGCCCGATAGGGAACCCACATAATCCAAGTGCCCGCTAGGGAACCTACATAGTCCAAGTGCCCGTTAGGTAACCTAGATAGCCAAGTGCCCGCTAGGTAACCTAGACAGTCCAAGTGTCTGCTAGGTAACCTACATAGTCCAAATGCCCGTTCGTTAACCTACATAATCCAAGGGCCCACTAGTTAACCTAGATCGTCTAAGTGTCCTCTACTTAACCTACATAGTCCAAATGCTCGCTAGTTAACCTACATAGTCCAAGTGCCGCTAGGTAACCTCCATAGTGCAAGTGTTCCCTAGTTAACCTACATAGTCCATGTGGCCGGTAGTTAACATAGATAGTCCAAGTTCCCACTAGTTAACATAGATAGTCCAAGTGCCCACTAGGGAACATACATAGTACAAGTGCCCGCTAGGTAACCTAGATAGTGCATGTGCCCGGTAGTTAACCTACATAGTCCAAGTGCCCGCTAGGTAACCTACATAGTCCAAGGGCCCGCTAGTTAACCTACATAGTCCAAGTGCCCGGTAGTTAACTTACATAGTCCAAGTGCCCCCTCTGGAACCTACATAGTCCAAGTGCCTGCTAGGGAACCTACATAGTTCAAGTGTCCCTAGGGAACACACAGAATCCAAGTGCCCGCTAGGGAATCTACATAGTCCAAGGACCCGCTAGTTAATGTAGATAGTCCAAGTACCCGCTAGTTAACCTAGATTGTCCAAGTGCACGCTAGTTAACCTACATAGTCCAAGGGCCCGCTAGTTAACCTATATAGTCCAAGTGCCCGCTAGAGAACCTACATAGTCAAAGTGCCCGCTAGGGAACCTACATAGTCCAAGTGCCTGCTAGTTTACCTAGATAGTCCAAGTGCCCGCTAGTTAACCTAGATAGTCCAAGTGCCCGCTAGTTAACCAGGATCATCAAAGTGCCCTCTAGTTAACTTACAGAGTCCAAAGGCCTGCTAGTTAACCTACATAGAGTAAGGGCCCGCTAGTTAACCTTGATAGTACAAGTGCCCGCTAGTTAACCTACATAGTCCAAGTTCCCGCAAGGTAACCTAGACAGTCCAAGTGACCTTTAGGTTACCTACATAGTCCAAGTGCCCGTTCGTTAACCTACATAGTCCACGTGCCCGCTAGGTAACGTAGATAGCCCAAGTGCCCGCTAGGGAACGTACATTGTCCAAGTGCCTGCTAGGTAACCTAGATAGTCCAAATGCCCGCTAGTTAACCAACATAGTCCAAGTGCCTCCTAGGTAAACTACACAGTCCAAGTGCCCACTAGGTAACCTAGACAGTCCAAGTACCCGATAGGGAACCTACATAGTGCAAGTGCTCGCTAGGCAACCTACATAGTCCAAGTGCCCGCTAGGTAACTTAGATAGTCCAATTGCCCGTTAGCTAACCTAGATAGTCGAAGTGTCCGCTAGTTAAACTACATAGTCCAAGTGCCCGTTCGTTAACCTAGATGGGCCAAGTGCCTGCTAGGTAACCTAGACAGTCCAAGTGCCGGCTAGGTTACCTACATAGTCCAAGTGCACGTTCGTTAACCTAGATAGTCAAAGTGCCTGCTACGTAACTTAAATACTCCAAGTGCTCGCTAGGGAACCTACATAGTCCAAGTGCCCGCTAGGTAACCTAGATAGTCCAATTGCCCGTTAGCTAACCTAGATAGTCGAAGTGCCCGCTAGTAAACCTAGATAGTCCAAGGGCCCGCTAGTTAATCTCGATAGTCCAAGTGCCTGCTAGGAAACCTAGATAGTCCAAGTGCCCGCTAGGGTATGTACATAGTCCAAGTGCCCGCTAGGTAACCTACATAGTCCAAGTTCCCGCTACGTAACCTAGATAGTCCAAGTGCCCGTTACCTAACCTAGATAATCCAATTGCCCGCTATGCAACATACATAGTCCAAGTGCCCATTTGTTAACCTAGAAGTCCAAGTGCCCGTTAGGTAACCTACATAGTCCAAATGCCCGTTCGGTAACCTAGATAGTCCAAGTGCCCGCTAATTAACCTACATAGTCCAAGTGCCCGCTAGGTAACCTAGATAGTGCAAGTGCCCGCTAGGTAACCTACATAGTCCAAGTGCCCGCTAGTTAACCTAGATAGTCCAAGTGCCCGTTCGTTAACCTAGATAGTCCAAGTGCCCGCTAGGTCACCTAGACAGTCCAAGTGCCTGCTAGGTAACTTACATTGTCCAAATGCCCCTTCGTTAACCTACATAGTCCAAGGGCCCATTATTTAACCTAGATCGTCTAAGTGTCTTTGGTTAACCTACATAGTCCAAGTGCCCGCAAGGTAACCTATATAGTCCAAGTTCCAGCTATGTAACCTAGATAGTCCAAGGGCCCGCTAGTTAACCTACGTAGTCCAAGTGCCCGCTAGGTAAACTAGATAGTTCAAGTGCCCGCTAAGGAACCTACATAGTCCAAGTGCACGCTAGTTAACCCAGATACTCCAAGTGCCCGCTAGTTAACCTAGATAGTCCAAGTGCCGCTAGGTAACCTACATAGTGCAAGTGTCCCCTAGTTAACCTACATAGTCCAAGTGCCCGCTAGTTAACATAGATAGTCCAAGTGCCCTCTAGGGAACGTACATAGTCCAAGTGCCCGCTAGGTAACCTAGATAGTGCAAGTGCCCGGTAGTTAACCTACATAGTCCAAGTGACCGCTACGTAACCTAGATAGTCTAAGGGCCCGCTAGTTAACCTACATAGTCCAAGTGCCCGGTAGTTAACTTACATAGTTCAAGTGTCCGTAAGGAACATATATAGTCCAAGTGCCCGCTAGGGAATATACAGAGTCTAAGTGCCCGCTAGGGAACCTATGTAGTCCAAGTGCCCGCTAGGGAATCTACATAGTCCAAGGGCCCGTTAGTTAGCGTAGATAGTCCAAGTGCCGCTAGTTAATCTACATAGTTCAAGGGCCCGCTAGTTAACCTACATAGTCCAAGTGCCGATAGGGAACCTACATATTCCAAGTGCCCGTTAGTCAACCTAGATAATCCAAGTGCCCGCAGGGAACCTATATAGTCCAAGTGCCCGCTAGGGAACCTACATATTCAAAGTACCCGCTAGGGAACCTGCATTGTGCAAGTGCCCGCTAGTTAACCTAGATAGTCCAAGTGCCCGCTAGTTAACTTACATAGTCCAAGGTCAGCTAGTTAACATAGATAGTCCAAGTGCCCGCTAGTTAACCTACATAGTCCAAGGTCAGCTAGTTAACCTAGATAGTCCAAGTGCCCGCTAGTTAACCTACATAGTCCAAGAACCCGCTAGTTAACCTAGATAGTCCAAGTGCCCGATAGTTTACCTACATAGTCCTCGGGCTCGCTAGTTAACCTAGATATTACAAGTGCCCGCTAGTTAACCTAGATCTTCCAAGTGTCCGCTAGTTAACCTACATAGTCCAAGTTCCTGTTAGGTAACCTAGATAGTAAATGTGCCCGCAAGGTAACCTACATAGTCCAAGGTCAGCTAGTTAACCTAGATAGTCCACGTGCCCGCTAGTTAACCTAGATCTTCCAAGTGTCCGCTAGTTAACCTACATAGTCCAAGTTCCTGTTAGGTAACCTAGATAGTAAAAGTGCCCGCAAGGTAACCTACATAGTCCAAGTGCCCGCAAGGTAACCTAGATATTCCAAGTTCCTGTTAACTAAGCTAGATAATCCAAGTGCCCGCTAGGTAACTTACATAGTCCAAGTGCCCTTTCGTTAACCTAGATAGTCCAAGTGCCCGCTAGGTAACCTACATAGTCAAAGGGTCCGCTAGGTAACCTATATAGTCCAAGTGCCCGTTACCTAACCTAGATAGTCCAATTGCCCGCTATGCAACATACATAGTCCAAGTGCCCGCTAGTTAACCTACATAGTCCAAGTGCCCGCTAGGCAACCTAGATAGTCCAAGTGCCCGTTCGTTAACCTAGATAGCCAAGTGCCCGCTAATTAAACTAGACAGTCCAAGTGTCTGCTAGGTAACCTACATAGCCCAAATGCCCGTTCGTTAACCTACATAGTCCAAGGGCCCACTAGTTAACCTAGATCGTCTAAGTGTCCTCTACTTAACCTACATAGTCCAAATGCACGCTAGTTAACCTACATAGTCCAAGTGCCGCTAGGTAACCTACATAGTGCAAGTGTCCCCTAGTTAACCTACATAGTCCCAGTAGCCGGTAGTTAACATAGATAGTCCAAGTGCCCACTAGTTAACATAGATAGTCCAAGTGTCCGCTAGGGAACATACATAGTCCAAGTGCCCGCTAGGTAACCTAGATAGTGCATGTGCCCGGTAGTTAACCTACATAGTCCAAGTGCCCGCTAGGTAACCTAGATAGTCCAAGGGCCCGCTAGTTAACCTACATAGTCCAAGTGCCCGGTAGTTAACTTACATAGTCCAAGTGCCCCCTCTGGAACCTACATAGTCCAAGTGCCTGCTAGGGAACCTACATAGTTCAAGTGTCCGTAGGGAACACACAGAATCCAAGTGCCCGCTAGGGAATCTACATAGTCCAAGGGCCCGCTAGTTAACGTAGATAGTCCAAGTACCCGCTAGTTAACCTAGATCGTCCAAGTGCACGCTAGTTAACCTACATAGTCCAAGGGCCCGCTAGTTAACCTATATAGTCCAAGTGCCCGCTAGGGAACCTACATAGTCAAAGTGCCCGCTAGGTAACCTACATAGTCCAAGTGCCCGCTAGTTTACCTAGATAGTCCAAGTGCCCGCTAGTTAACCTAGATAGTCCAAGTGCCCGCTAGTTAACCAGGATCATCAAAGTGCCCTCTATTTAACTTACAGAGTCCAAAGGCCTGCTAGTTAACCTACATAGAGCAAGGGCCCGCTAGTTAACCTTGATAGTCCAAGTGCCCGCTAGTTAACCTACATAGTCCAAGTTCCCGCTAGGTAACCTAGACAGTCCAAGTGACCATTAGGTTACCTACATAGTCCAAGTGCCCGTTCGTTAACCTACATAGTCCAAGTGCCCGCTAGGTAACGGAGATAGCCCAAGTGCCCGCTAGGGAACGTACATAGTCCAAGTGCCCGCTAGGTAACCTAGATAGTCCAAGTGACCGCTAGTTAACCAACATAGTCCAAGTTCCTCCTAGGTAAACTACATAGTCCAAGTGCCCACTAGGTAACCTAGACTGTCCAATTGCCCCCTAGTTAACCTAGACAGTCCAAGTACCCCATAGGGAACCTACATAGTCCAAGTGCTCGCTAGGGAACCTACATAGTCCAAGTGCTCGCTAGGCAACCTACATAGTCCAAGTGCCCGCTAGGTAACCTAGATAGTCCAATTGCCCGTTAGCTAACCTAGATAGTCGAAGTGTCCGCTAGTTAAACTACATAGTCCAAGTGCCCGTTCGTTAACCTAGATGGGCCAAGTGCCTGCTAGGTAACCTAGACAGTCCAAGTGCCGGCTAGGTTACCTACATAGTCCAAGTGCACGTTCGTTAACCTAGATAGTCAAAGTGCCTGCTACGTAACTTAAATAGTCCAAGTGCTCGCCAGGGAACCTACATAGTCCAAGTGCCCGCTAGGTAACCTAGATAGTCCAATTGCCCGTTAGCTAACCTAGATAGTCGAAGTGCCCGCTAGTAAACCTAGATAGTCCAAGGGCCCGCTAGTTAATCTAGATAGTCCAAGTGCCTGCTAGGAAACCTAGATAGTCCAAGTGCCCGCTAGGGTATGTACATAGTCCAAGTGCCCGCTAGGTAACCTACATAGTCCAAGTTCCCGCTACGTAACCTAGATAGTCCAAGTGCCCGTTACCTAACCTAGATAATCCAATTGCCCGCTATGCAACATACATAGTCCAAGTGCCCATTTGTTAACCTAGAAGTCCAAGTGCCCGTTAGGTAACCTACATAGTCCAAATGCCCGTTCGGTAACCTAGATAGTCCAAGTGCCCGCTAATTAACCTACATAGTCCAAGTGCCCGCTAGGTAACCTAGATAGTGCAAGTGCCCGCTAGGTAACCTACATAGTCCAAGTGCCCGCTAGTTAACCTAGATAGTCCAAGTGCCCGTTCGTTAACCTAGATAGTCCAAGTGCCCGCTAGGTCACCTAGACATTCCAAGTGCCTGCTAGGTAACTTACATTGTCCAAATGCCCCTTCGTTAACCTACATAGTCCAAGGGCCCATTATTTAACCTAGATCGTCTAAGTGTCTTTGGTTAACCTACATAGTCCAAGTGCCCGCAAGGTAACCTATATAGTCCAAGTTCCAGCTATGTAACCTAGATAGTCCAAGGGCCCGCTAGTTAACCTACATAGTCCAAGTGCCCGCTAGGTAAACTAGATAGTCCAAGTGCCCGCTAAGGAACCTACATAGTCCAAGTGCACGCTAGTTAACCCAGATACTCCAAGTGCCCGCTAGTTAACCTAGATAGTCCAAGTGCCGCTAGGTAACCTACATAGTGCAAGTGTCCCCTAGTTAACCTACATAGTCCAAGTGCCCGCTAGTTAACATAGATAGTCCAAGTGCCCTCTAGGGAACGTACATAGTCCAAGTGCCCGCTAGGTAACCTAGATAGTGCAAGTGCCCGGTAGTTAACCTACATAGTCCAAGTGACCGCTACGTAACCTAGATAGTCTAAGGGCCCGCTAGTTAACCTACATAGTCCAAGTGCCCGGTAGTTAACTTACATAGTTCAAGTGTCCGTAAGGAACATATATAGTCCAAGTGCCCGCTAGGGAATATACAGAGTCTAAGTGCCCGCTAGGGAACCTATGAAGTCCAAGTGCCGGCTAGGGAATCTACATAGTCCAAGGGCCCGTTAGTTAGCGTAGATAGTCCAAGTGCCGCTAGTTAATCTACATAGTTCAAGGGCCCGCTAGTTAACCTACATAGTCCAAGTGCCGATAGGGAACCTACATATTCCAAGTGCCCGTTAGTCAACCTAGATAATCCAAGTGCCCGCAGGGAACCTATATAGTCCAAGTGCCCGCTAGGGAACCTACATATTCAAAGTGCCCGCTAGGGAACCTGCATTGTGCAAGTGCCCGCTAGTTAACCTAGATAGTCCAAGTGCCCGCTAGTTAACTTACATAGTCCAAGGTCAGCTAGTTAACCTAGATAGTCCAAGTGCCCGCTAGTTAACCTACATAGTCCAAGGTCAGCTAGTTAACCTAGATAGTCCAAGTGCCCGCTAGTTAACCTACATAGTCCAAGAACCCGCTAGTTAACCTAGATAGTCCAAGTGCCCGATAGTTTACCTACATAGTCCTCGGGCTCGCTAGTTAACCTAGATATTCCAAGTGCCCGCTAGTTAACCTAGATCTTCCAAGTGTCCGCTAGTTAACCTACATAGTCCAAGTTCCTGTTAGGTAACCTAGATAGTAAAAGTGCCCGCAAGGTAACCTACATAGTCCAAGGTCAGCTAGTTAACCTAGATAGTCCACGTGCCCGCTAGTTAACCTAGATCTTCCAAGTGTCCGCTAGTTAACCTACATAGTCCAAGTTCCTGTTAGGTAACCTAGATAGTAAAAGTGCCCGCAAGGTAACCTACATAGTCCAAGTGCCCTTTCGTTAACCTAGATAGTCCAAGTGCCCGCTAGGTAACCTACATAGTCAAAGGGTCCGCTAGGTAACCTATATAGTCCAAGTGCCCGTTACCTAACCTAGATAGTCCAATTGCCCGCTATGCAACATACATAGTCCAAGTGCCCGCTAGTTAACCTACATAGTCCAAGTGCCCACTAGGTAACCTAGATAGTCCAAGTGCCCGCTAGGTAACTTACATAGTCCAAATGCCCGCTAGGCAACCTAGATAGTCCAAGTGCCCGTTCGTTAACCTAGATAGCCAAGTGCCCGCTAGGTAAACTAGACAGTCCAAGTGTCTGCTAGGTAACCTACATAGCCCAAATGCCCGTTCGTTAACCTACATAGTCCAAGGGCCCACTAGTTAACCTAGATCGTCTAAGTGTCCTCTACTTAACCTACATAGTCCAAATGCACGCTAGTTAACCTACATAGTCCAAGTGCCGCTAGGTAACCTACATAGTGCAAGTGTCCCCTACTTAACCTACATAGTCCCAGTAGCCGGTAGTTAACATAGATAGTCCAAGTGCCCACTAGTTAACATAGATAGTCCAAGTGTCTGCTAGGGAACATACATAGTCCAAGTGCCCGCTAGGTAACCTAGATAGTGCATGTGCCCGGTAGTTAACCTACATAGTCCAAGTGCCCGCTAGGTAACCTAGATAGTCCAAGGGCCCGCTAGTTAACCTACATAGTCCAAGTGCCTGCTAGGGAACCTACATAGTTCAAGTGTCCGTAGGGAATACACAGAATCCAAGTGCCCACTAGGGAATCTACATAGTCCAAGGGCCCGCTAGTTAACGTAGATAGTCCAAGTACCCGCTAGTTAACCTAGATCTTCCAAGTGCACGCTAGTTAACCTACATAGTCCAAGGGCCCGCTAGTTAACCTAGATCGTCTAAGTGTCCTCTACTTAACCTACATAGTCCAAATGCACGCTAGTTAACCTACATAGTCCAAGTGCCGCTAGGTAACCTACATAGTGCAAGTGTCCCCTAGTTAACCTACATAGTCCAAGTAGCCGTTAGTTAACATAGATAGTCCAAGTGCCCACTAGTTAACATAGATAGTCCAAGTGTCCGCTAGGGAACATACATAGTCCAAGTGCCCTCTAGGTAACCTAGATAGTGCATGTGCCCGGTAGTTAACCTACATAGTCCAAGTGCCCGCTAGGTAACCTACATAGTCCAAGGGCCCGCTAGTTAACCTACATAGTCCAAGTGCCCGGTAGTTAACTTACATAGTCCAAGTGCCCCCTCTGGAACCTACATAGTCCAAGTGCCTGCTAGGGAACCTACATAGTTCAAGTGTCCGTAGGGAACACACAGAATCCAAGTGCCCGCTAGGGAATCTACATAGTCCAAGGGCCCGCTAGTTAACGTAGATAGTCCAAGTACCCGCTAGTTAACCTAGATCGTCCAAGTGCACGCTAGTTAACCTACATAGTCCAAGGGCCCGCTAGTTAACCTATATAGTCCAAGTGCCCGCTAGGGAACCTACATAGTCAAAGTGCCCGCTAGGTAACCTACATAGTCCAAGTGCCCGCTAGTTTACCTAGATAGTCCAAGTGCCCGCTAGTTAACCTAGATAGTCCAAGTGCCCGCTAGTTAACCAGGATCATCAAAGTGCCCTCTATTTAACTTACAGAGTCCAAAGGCCTGCTAGTTAACCTACATAGAGCAAGGGCCCGCTAGTTAACCTTGATCGTCCAAGTGCCCGCTAGTTAACCTACATAGTCCAAGTTCCCGCTAGGTAACCTAGACAGTCCAAGTGACCATTAGGTTACCTACATAGTCCAAGTGCCCGTTCGTTAACCTACATAGTCCAAGTGTCCGTTCGTTAACCTAGATAGTCCAAGTGCCCATTGGGTAACCTACATAGTCCAAGTGCCCGCTTGGTAACCTGGATAGTCCAAGTGCCCGCCTGTTAACCTACATAGTCCAAGTGCCTTCTATGAAGTCCACATAGTCCACGTGACCGCTAGGGAACCTACATAGTCCAAGTGCCCGCTAGTTAACATAGATAGTCCAAGTGCCCGCTAGGGAAGGTACATAGTCCAAGTGCCCGCTAGGTAACGTAGATAGCCCAAGTGCCCGCTAGGGAACGTACATAGTCCAAGTGCCCACTAGTTAACCTAGACAGTCCAATTGCCCACTAGTTAACCTAGACAGTCCAAGTACCCGATAGGGAACCTACATAGTCCAAGTGCCCGCTAGGGAACCTACATACTCCAAGTGCTCCCTAGGCAACCTTCATAGTCCAAGTGCCCGTTAGTTAACCTAGATAGTCAAAGTGCCTGCTAGGTAACCTACATAGTGCAAGTGTCCGCTAGTTAACCTACATATTCCAAATGCCCGCTAGTTAACATAGATAGTCCAAGTGCCCCCTAGGGAACGTACATAGTCCAAGTGCCCGCTGGGTAACCTAGATAGTGCAAGTGCCCGCTAGTTAACCTACATAGTTCAAGAACCCGCTAGGTAACCTAGATCGTCCAAGGGCCCCTTAGATAGCCTACATAGTGTAAGTGCCCGCTAGGTAACCTAGATAGTCCAAGTGCCCGTTTGGTAACCTAGATAGTCCAAGTGCCCTTTAGGGAATCTAGATAGTCCAAGGGCCCGCTAGTAAACCTACATAGTCCATGGGCCCTCTAGTTAACCTACATAGTGCAAGTGTCCGCTAGTTAACCTACATATTCCAAGTGCCCGCTAGTTAACCTACATAATCTAAGTGCCCGTTGGCTAACCTAGATAGTCCAAGGGCCCGCTAGTTGACCTACATAGTCCAAGTGCCAGCTAGGTAACCTAGATAGTATAAGTGCCCGCTAGAGAACCTAGATAGTCCAAGTGCCTGTTAGCTAACCTAGATAGTCCATGTAGCGGCTAGGTAACCTACATAGTCCAAGTGCCCGTTCGTTAACCTAGATAATCCAAGTGCCCGCTAGGCAACCTACAAAGTCCAAGTGCCCGTTAGTTAACCTAGATAGTCCAAGTGCCCGCTAGGTAACCTACAAAGTCTAAGTGCCCGCTAGGTTATCTATATAGTCCAAATGCCCGCTAGGAAACCTACATAGTCCAAGTGCCCTCTAGTTAACCTAGATCGTCCAAGTGCCCGCTAGTTTACATACATAGTCCAAGGGCCCACTAGTTAACATACATAGTACAAGGGCCCGCTAGTTGACCTAGATAGTCCACGTGCCCGCTAGTTAACCTAGATAGTCCAAGTGCCCGCTAGGTAACCTAAGTAGTCCAAATGTCCGATACGGATCCTACATAGTCCAAGTGTCCGCTAGGTAACCTACATAGTCCAAGTGCCCGTTCATTAACCTAGGTTGTCCAAGTGCCCGCTAGGTAACCTAGACTGTCCAAGTGCTCGCTAGGTTACCTACATAGTCCAAGTGCCCGTTCGTTAACCTAGATAGTCCAAGTGCTCGCTAGGAAACCTACATAGTCCAAGGACCCGCTAGGTAGCCTAGATAGTCCAAGTGCCCGCTAGGTAACCTAGAGTCCAAGTGCTCGCTAGTTAAACTACATAGTCCAAGTGCCCGCTATTTAACCTAGTTAGTCAAAGTGCCCGTTAGGTAACCTAGATAGTCCAAGTGCCCGCTAGGCAACCTACATAGTCCAAGAGCTCATTCGTTAACCTAGAAGTCCAAGTGCCCTCTAGGTTACCTGCATATTCCAAGTGCCCGCTAGGTATCCTATATAGTCCAAGTGCCCGCTAGGTAACCTAGATATTCCAAGGGCCGGCTAGTTAACCTACATAGTCCAAGGCATCACTTGTTAACTTTGATAGTCCAAGTGCCCGCTAGTTAACCTAGATCATCCAAGTGCCCACTAGTTAATCTAGATTGTCCAAGTGCCTGCTAGTTAACCTACATAGTCCAATGGCCCACTAGTTAACCTAGATAGTCCAAATGTCCTCTAGTTAACCTACATAGTCCAAGTGCCCGTTCGTTAACCTAGATAGTCCAAGTGCTCGCTAGGAAACCTACATAGTCCAAGGACCCGCTAGGTAACCTAGATAGTCCAATTGCACGCTAATTAACCTAGATAGTCCATTTGCCCGCTAGTTAACCTAGATAGTGCAAGTGCCTCCTAGGTAACCTACATAGTGCAAGTGTCCGCTAGTTAAACTACATATTCCAAGTGCCCTCTAGTTAAAATAGATAATCCAAGTGCCCGCTAGAGAACGTACATAGTCCAAGTGCCCGCTAGGTAACCTAGATAGTGCAAGTGCCCGCTAGTTAACCTAGATAGTTCAAGTACCCGCTAGGTAACCTAGATCGTCCAAGGGCCCCCTAGTTAGCCTACGTAGTCCATGTGCCTGCTAGTTAACCTAGATAGTCCAAGTGCCTGCTAGGTAACCTACATAGTGCAAGTGTCCGCTAGTTAACCTACATATTCCAAGTACCCTCTAGTTGACATAGATAATCCAAGTGCCCGCTAGGGAACGTACATAGTCCAAGTGCCCGCTAGGTAACCTAGATAGTGCAAGTGCTAGCTAGTTAACCTAGATAGTTCAAGTACCCGCTAGGTAACCTAGATCGTCCAAGGGCCCCCTAGTTAGCCTACGTAGTCCATGTGCCCGCTAGTTAACCTAGATAGTCCAAGTGCCTGCTAGTTAACCTACATATTCCAAGTACCCTCTAGTTAACATAGATAATCCAAGTGCACTTTAGGGAACCTAGATAGTCCAAGGGCCCGCTAGTAAACCTACATAGTGCAAGTGTCCGCTAGTTAACCTACAAATTCCAAGTGCCCGCTAGTTTACCTACATAATCTAAGTGCCCGTTAGCTAACCTAGATAGTCGAAGGGCCCGCTAATTGACCTACATTGTCCAAGTGCCAGTTAGGTAACCTAGATAGTACAAGTGCCCGCTAGGGAACCTAGATATTCCAAGTGCCTGTTAGCTAACCTAGATAGTCCAAGTGGCGGCTAGGTAACCTAGACAGTCCATGTGCCCGCTAGTTAACCTACATAGTCCAAGTGCCGATAGGGAACCTACATAATCCAAGTGCCCGTTAGGCAACCTACATAGTCCAAGTGCCCGTTAGTTAACCTAGATAGTCAAAGTGCCTGCTAGGTAACCTAGATAGTCCAAGTGCACGCTAGTTAACCTAGATAGTCCAAGTGCCCGCTAGTTAACCTAGATAGTCCAAGTGCCTGCTAGGTAACCTACATAGTGCAAGAGTCCGCTAGTTAACCTACATATTTCAAGTGCCCGCTAGTTAACATAGATAGTCCAAGTGCCCGCTAGGGAACGTACATAGTCCATGTGCCCGCTAGGTAACTTAGATAGTGCAATTGCCCGCTAGTTAACCTAGATAGTTCTAGTACACGCTAGGTAACCTAGATCGTCCAAGGGCCCCCTAGTTAGCCTACATAGTCCAAGTGCCCGCTAGGTAACCTAGATAGTCCAAGTGCCCGTTCGGTAACCTAGATAGTCCAAGTGCCCTTTAGGGAACCTAGATAGTCCAAGGGCCCGCTAGTAAACCTACATAGTCCATTGGCCCGCTAGTTAACCTACATAGTGCAAGCGCCCGCTAGTTAACCTACATAATCTAAGTTCCCGTTAGCTAACCTAGGTAGTAGAAGGGCCCGTTATTTGACCTACATAGTCCAAGTGCCAGCTAGGTAACCTAGATAGTACAAGTGCCCCCTAGCTAACCTAGATAGTCCAAGTGGCGGCTAGGTAACCTAAATAGTCCAAGTGCCTTTTCGTTAACCTAGATAATCCAAGTGCCTGCTAGGTAACCTAGATAGTCCAAGCGCCCGCTAGTTAACCTACATAATCCAAGTGCCCGATAGGGAACCTACATAATCCAAGTGCCCGCTAGGGAACCTACATAGTTCAAGTGCCCGCTAGGCAACCTACATAGTCCAAGTGCCCGTTAGTTAACCTAGATAGTCAAAGTGCCTCCTAGGTAACCTAGATAGTCCAAGTGCCCGCTAGTTCAGCTACATAGTCCTTGTTCCCGCTTGGTAACCTAAATTGTCCAAATGCACGCTATGGAAACTACATAGTCCAAGTGCCCGCTAGTTAACCTAGATAGTCCAAGTGCCTGCTAGTAAACCTAAATAATCCATGCGCCCGCTAGTTAACCTACATAGTGCAAGGGCCCTCTAGTTAACCTAGATAGTCCAAGTGCCCGCTAGGGATCCTTCATAATCCAAGTGCCTGCTAGGTAACCTAGATAGTCCAAGTGCCCGCTAGTTAACCTAGATAGTCTCGTGCCCGCTAGTTAACCTAGATAGTCCAAGTTCCCACTAGGGGACATACATATTCCAAGTGCCCGCTAGGTAACCTAGATAATCCAAGTGCGCGCTAGGGTATGTACATAGTCCAAGTGCCTGCTAGGAAACCTATATAGTCCAAGTGCCCGCTTGTTAACCTACATAGTCCACGGGCCCACTAATTAACCTACATAGTCGAAGGTCTGCTAATTAACCTAGATAATCAAAGTGCCCACTAGGTAACCTAGACAGTCCAAGTGCCCGCTAGGTTACCTACATAATCCAAGTGCCCTTTCGTTAACCTAGATAGTCCAAGTGCCCGCTAGGTAACCTACATAGTCCAAGGGCCCGGTAGTTAACTTACATAGTCCAAGTGCCCCCTCTGGAACCTACATAGTCCAAGTGCCTGCTAGGGAACCTACATAGTTCAAGTGTCCGTAGGGAACACACAGAATCCAAGTGCCCGCTAGGGAATCTACATAGTCCAAGGGCCCGCTAGTTAACGTAGATAGTCCAAGTACCCGCTAGTTAACCTAGATCGTCCAAGTGCACGCTAGTTAACCTACATAGTCCAAGGGCCCGCTAGTTAACCTATATAGTCCAAGTGCCCGCTAGGGAACCTACATAGTCAAAGTGCCCGCTAGGTAACCTACATAGTCCAAGTGCCCGCTAGTTTACCTAGATAGTCCAAGTGCCCGCTAGTTAACCTAGATAGTCCAAGTGCCCGCTAGTTAACCAGGATCATCAAAGTGCCCTCTAGTTAACTTACAGAGTCCAAAGGCCTGCTAGTTAACCTACATAGAGCAAGGGCCCGCTAGTTAACCTTGATAGTCCAAGTGCCCGCTAGTTAACCTACATAGTCCAAGTTCCCGCTAGGTAACCTAGACAGTCCAAGTGACCATTAGGTTACCTACATAGTCCAAGTGCCCGTTCGTTAACCTACATAGTCCAAGTGTCCGTTCGTTAACCTAGATAGTCCAAGTGCCCATTGGGTAACCTACATAGTCCAAGTGCCCGCTTGGTAACCTGGATAGTCCAAGTGCCCGCCTGTTAACCTACATAGTCCAAGTGCCTTCTATGAAGTCCACATAGTCCACGTGACCGCTAGGGAACCTACATAGTCCAAGTGCCCACTAGTTAACATAGATAGTCCAAGTGCCCGCTAGGGAAGGTACATAGTCCAAGTGCCCGCTAGGTAACGTAGATAGCCCAAGTGCCCGCTAGGGAACGTACATAGTCCAAGTGCCCACTAGTTAACCTAGACAGTCCAATTGCCCACTAGTTAACCTAGACAGTCCAAGTACCCGATAGGGAACCTACATAGTCCAAGTGCCCGCTAGGGAACCTACATACTCCAAGTGCTCCCTAGGCAACCTTCATAGTCCAAGTGCCCGTTAGTTAACCTAGATAGTCAAAGTGCCTGCTAGGTAACCTACATAGTGCAAGTGACCGCTAGTTAACCTACATATTCCAAATGCCCGCTAGTTAACATAGATAGTCCAAGTGCCCCCTAGGGAACGTACATAGTCCAAGTGCCCGCTGGGTAACCTAGATAGTGCAAGTGCCCGCTAGTTAACCTACATAGTTCAAGAACCCGCTAGGTAACCTAGATCGTCCAAGGGCCCCTTAGATAGCCTACATAGTGTAAGTGCCCGCTAGGTAACCTAGATAGTCCAAGTGCCCGTTTGGTAACCTAGATAGTCCAAGTGCCCTTTAGGGAATCTAGATAGTCCAAGGGCCCGCTAGTAAACCTACATAGTCCATGGGCCCTCTAGTTAACCTACATAGTGCAAGTGTCCGCTAGTTAACCTACATATTCCAAGTGCCCGCTAGTTAACCTACATAATCTAAGTGCCCGTTGGCTAACCTAGATAGTCCAAGGGCCCGCTAGTTGACCTACATAGTCCAAGTGCCAGCTAGGTAACCTAGATAGTATAAGTGCCCGCTAGAGAACCTAGATAGTCCAAGTGCCTGTTAGCTAACCTAGATAGTCCATGTAGCGGCTAGGTAACCTACATAGTCCAAGTGCCCGTTCGTTAACCTAGATAATCCAAGTGCCCGCTAGGCAACCTACAAAGTCCAAGTGCCCGTTAGTTAACCTAGATAGTCCAAGTGCCCGCTAGGTAACCTACAAAGTCTAAGTGCCCGCTAGGTTATCTATATAGTCCAAATGCCCGCTAGGAAACCTACATAGTCCAAGTGCCCTCTAGTTAACCTAGATCGTCCAAGTGCCCGCTAGTTTACATACATAGTCCAAGGGCCCACTAGTTAACATACATAGTCCAAGGTCCGCTAGTTAACCTAGATAGTCCAAGTGCTCACTAGTTAACCTACATAGTACAAGGGCCCGCTAGTTGACCTAGATAGTCCACGTGCCCGCTAGTTAACCTAGATAGTCCAAGTGCCCGCTAGGTAACCTAAGTAGTCCAAATGTCCGATACGGATCCTACATAGTCCAAGTGTCCGCTAGGTAACCTACATAGTCCAAGTGCCCGTTCATTAACCTAGGTTGTCCAAGTGCCCGCTAGGTAACCTAGACTGTCCAAGTGCTCGCTAGGTTACCTACATAGTCCAAGTGCCCGTTCGTTAACCTAGATAGTCCAAGTGCTCGCTAGGAAACCTACATAGTCCAAGGACCCGCTAGGTAGCCTAGATAGTCCAAGTGCCCGCTAGGTAACCTAGAGTCCAAGTGCTCGCTAGTTAAACTACATAGTCCAAGTGCCCGCTATTTAACCTAGTTAGTCAAAGTGCCCGTTAGGTAACCTAGATAGTCCAAGTGCCCGCTAGGCAACCTACATAGTCCAAGAGCTCATTCGTTAACCTAGAAGTCCAAGTGCCCTCTAGGTTACCTGCATATTCCAAGTGCCCGCTAGGTAACCTATATAGTCCAAGTGCCCGCTAGGTAACCTAGATATTCCAAGGGCCGGCTAGTTAACCTACATAGTCCAAGGCATCACTTGTTAACTTTGATAGTCCAAGTGCCCGCTAGTTAACCTAGATCATCCAAGTGCCCACTAGTTAATCTAGATTGTCCAAGTGCCTGCTAGTTAACCTACATAGTCCAATGGCCCACTAGTTAACCTAGATAGTCCAAGTGTCCTCTAGTTAACCTACATAGTCCAAGTGCCCGTTCGTTAACCTAGATAGTCCAAGTGCTCGCTAGGAAACCTACATAGTCCAAGGACCCGCTAGGTAACCTAGATAGTCCAATTGCACGCTAATTAACCTAGATAGTCCATTTGCCCGCTAGTTAACCTAGATAGTGCAAGTGCCTCCTAGGTAACCTACATAGTGCAAGTGTCCGCTAGTTAAACTACATATTCCAAGTGCCCTCTAGTTAAAATAGATAATCCAAGTGCCCGCTAGAGAACGTACATAGTCCAAGTGCCCGCTAGGTAACCTAGATAGTGCAAGTGCCCGCTAGTTAACCTAGATAGTTCAAGTACCCGCTAGGTAACCTAGATCGTCCAAGGGCCCCCTAGTTAGCCTACGTAGTCCATGTGCCTGCTAGTTAACCTAGATAGTCCAAGTGCCTGCTAGGTAACCTACATAGTGCAAGTGTCCGCTAGTTAACCTACATATTCCAAGTACCCTCTAGTTGACATAGATAATCCAAGTGCCCGCTAGGGAACGTACATAGTCCAAGTGCCCGCTAGGTAACCTAGATAGTGCAAGTGCTAGCTAGTTAACCTAGATAGTTCAAGTACCCGCTAGGTAACCTAGATCGTCCAAGGGCCCCCTAGTTAGCCTACGTAGTCCATGTGCCCGCTAGTTAACCTAGATAGTCCAAGTGCCTGCTAGTTAACCTACATATTCCAAGTACCCTCTAGTTAACATAGATAATCCAAGTGCACTTTAGGGAACCTAGATAGTCCAAGGGCCCGCTAGTAAACCTACATAGTGCAAGTGTCCGCTAGTTAACCTACAAATTCCAAGTGCCCGCTAGTTTACCTACATAATCTAAGTGCCCGTTAGCTAACCTAGATAGTCGAAGGGCCCGCTAATTGACCTACATTGTCCAAGTGCCAGTTAGGTAACCTAGATAGTACAAGTGCCCGCTAGGGAACCTAGATATCCAAGTGCCTGTTAGCTAACCTAGATAGTCCAAGTGGCGGCTAGGTAACCTAGACAGTCCATGTGCCCGCTAGTTAACCTACATAGTCCAAGTGCCGATAGGGAACCTACATAATCCAAGTGCCCGTTAGGCAACCTACATAGTCCAAGTGCCCGTTAGTTAACCTAGATAGTCAAAGTGCCTGCTAGGTAACCTAGATAGTCCAAGTGCACGCTAGTTAACCTAGATAGTCCAAGTGCCCGCTAGTTAACCTAGATAGTCCAAGTGCCTGCTAGGTAACCTACATAGTGCAAGAGTCCGCTAGTTAACCTACATATTTCAAGTGCCCGCTAGTTAACATAGATAGTCCAAGTGCCCGCTAGGGAACGTACATAGTCCATGTGCCCGCTAGGTAACTTAGATAGTGCAATTGCCCGCTAGTTAACCTAGATAGTTCTAGTACACGCTAGGTAACCTAGATCGTCCAAGGGCCCCCTAGTTAGCCTACATAGTCCAAGTGCCCGCTAGGTAACCTAGATAGTCCAAGTGCCCGTTCGGTAACCTAGATAGTCCAAGTGCCCTTTAGGGAACCTAGATAGTCCAAGGGCCCGCTAGTAAACCTACATAGTCCATTGGCCCGCTAGTTAACCTACATAGTGCAAGTGCCCGCTAGTTAACCTACATAATCTAAGTTCCCGTTAGCTAACCTAGGTAGTAGAAGGGCCCGTTATTTGACCTACATAGTCCAAGTGCCAGCTAGGTAACCTAGATAGTACAAGTGCCCCCTAGCTAACCTAGATAGTCCAAGTGGCGGCTAGGTAACCTAAATAGTCCAAGTGCCTTTTCGTTAACCTAGATAATCCAAGTGCCTGCTAGGTAACCTAGATAGTCCAAGCGCCCTCTAGTTAACCTACATAATCCAAGTGCCCGATAGGGAACCTACATAATCCAAGTGCCCGCTAGGGAACCTACATAGTTCAAGTGCCCGCTAGGCAACCTACATAGTCCAAGTGCCCGTTAGTTAACCTAGATAGTCAAAGTGCCTCCTAGGTAACCTAGATAGTCCAAGTGCCCGCTAGTTCAGCTACATAGTCCTTGTTCCCGCTTGGTAACCTAAATTGTCCAAATGCACGCTATGGAAACTACATAGTCCAAGTGCCCGCTAGTTAACCTAGATAGACCAAGTGCCTGCTAGTAAACCTAAATAATCCATGCGCCCGCTAGTTAACCTACATAGTGCAAGGGCCCTCTAGTTAACCTAGATAGTCCAAGTGCCCGCTAGGGATCCTTCATAATCCAAGTGCCTGCTAGGTAACCTAGATAGTCCAA
Organism: Tenrec ecaudatus; assembly: GCF_050624435.1. Taxonomy (NCBI): domain Eukaryota; kingdom Metazoa; phylum Chordata; class Mammalia; order Afrosoricida; family Tenrecidae; genus Tenrec; species Tenrec ecaudatus. The sequence goes on along the minus strand of NC_134548.1, from coordinate 60,669,266 downwards.
GTGCCCGCTAGTTAACCTAGATAGGCTCGTGCCCGCTAGTTAACCTAGATAGTCCAAGTTCCCACTAGGGGACATACATATTCCAAGTGCCCGCTAGGTAACCTAGATAATCCAAGTGCGCGCTAGGGTATGTACATAGTCCAAGTGCCTGCTAGGAAACCTATATAGTCCAAGTGCCCGCTTGTTAACCTACATAGTCCACGGGCCCACTAATTAACCTACATAGTCGAAGGTCTGCTAATTAACCTAGATAATCAAAGTGCCCACTAGGTAACCTAGACAGTCCAAGTGCCCGCTAGGTTACCTACATAATCCAAGTGCCCTTTCGTTAACCTAGATAGTCCAAGTGCCCGCTAGGTAACCTACATAGTCCAAGGGCCCGCTAGGTAACCTTGATCGTCCAAGTGCCCGCTAGGTAACCTAGATAGTCCAAGTGCCCGCTAGTTAACCTACATAGTCCAAGTGCCCGCTAGGTAACCTAGATAGTGAAAGTGCCCGTTAGGTAACCTAGATAGTCCAAGTGCCTGCTAGGTAACCTACATGTCCAAGTTCTGGCTAGGTAAACTAGATAGTCAAAGTGCCCGTTAGGTAACCTAGATAGTCCAAGTGCCCGCTAGGCAACATACATAGTCCAAGTGCCCGTTCGTTAACCTAGAAGTCCAAGTGCCCGCTATGTAACCTAGACAGTCCAAGTGCCCGTTCGTTAACCTAGAAGTCCTAGTGCATGCTAGGGAACCTATATAGTCTTAGTGCTATCTAGGTAACCTAGATAGTCCAAGGGCCCGCTAGTTAACCTACATAGTCCAAGGGCACGCTTGTTAACTTTGATAGTCCAAGTGCCCGTTAGTTAACCTAGATAGTCCAAGTGTCCTCTAGTTAACCTACATAGTCCAAGTGCCCGCTAGTTAACGTAGATAGTCCAAGTGCCCGCTAGAGAAGGTACATAGTCAAAGTGCCCGCTAGGTTTCCTAGAGAGGGCAAGTGCCCGCTAGTTAACCTACATAGTCCAAATGCCTGCTAGGTAATCTAGATAGTCCAAGGGCCTGCCAGTTAACCTACATAGTCCAAGTGCCCGCTAGGTAACCTACATAGTGCAAGTGTCCGCTAGTTAACCTACATAGTCAAAGTGCCCGCTAGTTAACCTAGATAGTCCAAGTGCCCGCTAGGTAACCTACATAGTGTAAGTGTCCGCTAGTTAACCTGGATCGTCCAATTGTCCGCTAGTTAACCTACATAGTCCAAGTGCCCTTTCGGTAACCTAGATAGTCCAAGTGCCCTTTAGGGAACCTAGATAGTCCAAGTGCCCGCTAGGGAACCTACATAGTCCAATTGCTCGCTCTGGAACATACATAGTCCAAGTGCCCGTTAGTTAACCTGGATAATCCAAGTGCCCGCTAGTTAACCTAGATAGTCCAAGTGCCCGCTTGGTAACCTACATAGTCCAAGTGCCCGCTAGGTAACCTATATAGTCCAATTGCCCGCTAGGGAACCTACACAGTCCAAGTGCCCTCTAGTTAACCTAGATAGTCCAAGTGCCCGCTAGTTAACCTAGATAGTCCAAGTGCCCGCTAGTCAACCAGAATCATCAAAGTGCCCTCTTGTTAACTTACATAGTCCAAAGGCCTGCTAGTTAACCTACATAGACCAACGGCCCGCTAATTAACCTACATAGTCCAAGTTCCCGCTAGGTAACCTAGACAGTCCAAGTGACCACTAGGTTACGTACATAGTCCAAGTGCCCGTTCGTTAACCTACATAGTCCAAGTGCCCTCTAGGGAACGTAGATAGCCCAAGTGCCCGCTAGGGAACGTACATAGTCCAAGTGCCCATAGGTAACCTAGAGTGTCCAAGTGCCCGCTAGTTAACCTACATAGTCCAAGTGCCCGCTAGTTAACCTAGATAGTCCAAGTGCCTGCTAGTTAACCTACATAGTGCAAGTGTCCGCTAGTTAACCTACATATTCCAAGTGCCCGCTAGTTAACATAGATAGTCAAAGTGCCCGCTTGGTAACGTAGATAGTGCAAGTGCCCGCTAGTTAACCTAGATAGTTCAAGTACCCGCTAGGTAACCTCGATCGTCCAAGGGCCCCCTAGTTAGCCTACATAGTCCAACAGCCCTTTAGGTAACCTAGATAGTCCAAGTGCCCGTTCGGTAACCTAGATAATCCAAGTGCCCTTTAGGGAACCTAGATAGTCCAAGGGCCCGCTAGTAAACCTACATAGTCCATGGGCCCGCTAGTTAACCTACATATTCCAAGTGCCCTCTAGTTAACCTACATAATCTAAGTGCCCGTTAGCTAACCTAGATTGTCCAAGGGCCCGCTAGTTTTCCTACATAGTCCAAGTGCCAGCTAGGTATTCTAGATAGTACAAGTGCCCGCTAGGGAACCTAAATAGTCCAAGTGCCTGTTTGCTAACCTAGATAGTCCAAGTGGCGGCTAGGTAACCTACATAGTCCAAGTGCCCCTTCGTTAACCTAGATAATCCAAATGCCCGCTAGGTAACCCAGAGAGTCCAAGTGCGCGCTAGTTAACCTACATAGTCCAAGTGCCCGATAGGGAACCTACATAATCCAAGTGCCCGCTCGGAAACCTACATAGTCCAAGTGCCCGCAAGGCAACCTACATAGTCCAATTGCCCACTAGTTAACCTACATAGCCCACGTTCCCCCTAGGTAACCTAGATAGTCCAAGTACCCGCTAGGTAACCTACATAGTCCAAATGCCCTCTAGGTAACCTACATAGTCCAAGTGCCCGATAGGGAACCTACATAATCCAAGTGCTCTCTAGGGAACCTACATAGTCCAAGTGCCCGTTATGTAACCTAGATAGTCCAAATGCCCGCCAGGAAACCCACAGAGTCCAAGGGCCCGCTAGGGAACCTAGATAGTGGAAGTGCCCGCTTTGTAACCTAGATAGTCCAACAGCCCGCTAGGTAACCTACATACTCCAAAACCCGCTAGGTTAAGTAGATAGTTCAAGTGCCAGCTAGGTAACCTAGATTGTCCAAGTGCCCGCTAGTTAACCTAGATAGTCCTAGTGCCCGTTAGTTAACCTAGAGTGTCCAAGTGCCCACTAGGGGACGTACTTAGTCCAAGTGCCCGTTAGCTAACCTAGATAGTCCAAGTGCCCGCTAGTTAACATTGATCATCCTAGTGCCCGCTAGTTAACCTAGATAGTCCAAGTGCACGCTAGTTAACCTAGATAATCAAAGTGCCCTCTAGTTAACCTAGATCGTCCAAGTGCCCGCTAGTTAACCTACATAGTCCAAGTGCCCGCTATGTAACCTAGATAGTCAAAGTGCCCGTTAGGTAACCTAGATAGTCCAATTGCCCGCTAGGTAACTTACATTGTCCAAGTTCCCGCTAGGTAACCTAGATACTCAAAGTGCCCGTTACCTAACCTAGATAATCCAAGTGCCCGCTAAGCAACCTACATAGTCCAAGTGCCCGTTCGTTAACCTAGAATTCCTAGTGCCTGCTAGGTAACCTAGACAGTCCAAGTGCCCGCTAGGTTAACTGCATATTCCAAGTGCCCGTTCGTTAACCTAGATAGTCCAAGTGCCCACTAGGTAACCTACATAGTCCAAGTGCCCGCTAGGTAACCTATATAGTCCAAGTGCCCGCTAGGTAACCTAGATAGTCCAAGGGCCCGCTAGTTAACCTACATAGTCCAAGGACTCACTTGTTACCTTTGATAGTCCAAGTGCCCCCTAGTTAACCTAGATTGTCCAAGTGCCCGCTAGTTAACCTACATAGTCTAAGGGTCCACTAGTTAACATAGATAGTCCAAGTGTCCTCTAGTTAACCTACATAGTCCAAGTGCCCGCTAGTTAACCTATATACCAAGTGCCCGCTACGTAACCTAGATAGTCCAAGGGCACGCTAGTTAACCTACATAGTCCAAGTGCCAGCTAGGCAACCTAGATACTCCAAGTGCCCGCTAAGGACCCTACATAGTCCAAGTGCACGCTAGTTAACCTAGATAGTCCAAGTGCCCGCTAGTTAATCTAGATAGTCCAAGTGCCCGCTAGTTAATCTAGATAGTCCAAGTGCCTGCTAGGCAACCTACATAGTGCAAATGTCCACTAGTTAACCTACATATTCCAAGTGCCCGCTAGTTAACATAGATATTCCAAGTGCCCGCTAGGGAACGTACATAGTCCAAGTGCCCGCTAGGTAACCTAGAAAGTGCAAGTGCCCGCTAGTTTTCCTAGATAGTTCAAGTACCCGCTAGGTAACCTAGATCGTCCAAGCGCCCCCTAGTTAGCCTACATAGTCCAAGTGCCCGCTAGGAAATCTAGATAGTCCAAGTGCCCGTTCGGTAACCTAGATAGTCCAAGTGCCCTTTAGGGAACCTAGATAGTCCAAGGGCCCGCTAATAAACCTATATAGTCCCTGGGCCCGCTAGTTAACCTACATATTGCAAGTGTCCGCTAGTTAACCTACATATTCCAGGTGCCCGCTAGTTAACCTACATAATCTAAGTGCCCGTTAGTTAACCTAGATAGTCCAAGGGTCTGCTAGTTGACCTACATAGTCCAAGTGCCAGCTAGGTAACCTAGATAGTACAAGTGCCCGCTAGGGAACCTAGACAGTCCAAGTGCCTGTTAGCTAACATAGATATTCCAAGTGGCAACGAGGTAACGTACATAGTCCAAGTGCCCGTTCGTTAACCTAGATAATCCAAGTGCCCGCTAGGCAACCTACATAGTCCAAGTGCCCGTTAGTTAACCTAGTTAGTCCAAGTGCCCTCTAGTTAACCTAGATAGTCCAAGTGCCTGCTAGGTAACCTACATAGTGCAAGTGTCCGCTAGTTAAACTACATATTCCAAGTGCCCGATAGTTAACATAGATAGTCCAAATGCCTGCTAGGGAACGTACATAGTCCAAGTGCCCGCTAGATAACCTAGATAGTGCAAGTGCCCGCTAGTTAACCTAGATACTTCGAGTATCCGCTAGGTAACCTAGATCGTCCAAGGGCCCCCTAGTTAGCCTACATAGTCCAACTGCCCTTTAGGTAACCTAGATAGTCCAAGTGCCCGTTCGGTAACCTAGATAGTCCAAGTGCCCTTTAGGGAACCTAGATAGTCCAAGGGTCCGCTAGTAAACCTACATAGTCCATGGGCCCGCTAGTTAACCTACATATTCCAAGTGCCCTCTAGTTAACCTACATAATCTAAGTGCCCGTTAGCTAACCTAGATAGTCCAAGGGCCCGCTAGTTGCCCTACATAGTCCAAGTGCCAGATAGGTATCCTAGATTGTACAAGTGCCCGCTAGGGAACCTAAATAGTCCAAGTGCCTGTTAGCTAACCTAGATAGTCCAAGTGGCGGCTAGGTAACCTACATAGTCCAAGTGCCCGTTCGTTAACCTAGATAATCCAAGTGCCCGCTAGGTAACCCAGAGAGCTCAGGGAGCGCTAGTTAACCTACATAGTCCAAGTGCCCGATAGGGAACCTACATAATCCAAGTGCCCGCTAGGGAACCTACATAGTCCAAGTGCCCGCTAGGCAACCTACATAGTCCAAGTGCCCACTAGTTATCCTACATAGTCCACGTTCCCCCTAGGTAACCTAGATAGTCCAAGGGCCTGCTAGGCAACCTACATAGTCCAAATGCCCGCTAGTTAACCTACATAGTCCAAGTGCCCGCTAGGGAAGCTACATAGTCCAAGTGACCGTTAGGTAACCTAGATAGTCCAAATGCCCGCTAGGGAACCCACATAGTCCAAGTGCCCGCTAGGGAACTTACATAGTCCAAGGGCCCGCTAAGGAACCTACATAGTCCAACTGCCCGTTAGTTAACCTAGATAGTCCAAGTGCCCGCTTGGTAACCTACAAAATGTAAGTGCCCGCTAAGTAATCTATATAGTACAAATGACCGCTACGGAGCCTACATAGTCCAAATGCCCGCTAGGTAACCTAGATGGTCCAAGGGCCCGCTAGGTAACCTACATAGTCCTAGTGCCCCCTAGTTAACCTACATTCTCCAAGTGCCCGATAATGAACCTACATAGTCCAAGTGCCCGCTAGGTAACCAACATAGTCCAAATGCCCTCTAGTTAACCTACATAGTCCAAGTGCCCAATTGGGAACCTACATAATCCAAGTACCCGCTAGGGAACCTACATAGTCCAAGTGCCCGTTAGGTAACCTAGATAGTCCAAATGCCCGCCAGGAAACCCACATAGTCCAAGTGCCCGCTAGGGAACTTACATAGTCCAAGGGCCCGCTAGGGAACCTACATAGTCCAAGTGCCCGTTAGTTAACCTAGATAGTCCAAGTGCCATCTTGGTAACCTAGATAGTCCAACAGCCCGCTAGGTAACCTACATACTCCAAGAACACGCTAGGTAACGTAGATAGTTCAAGTGCCAGCTAGGTAACCTAGAAAGTCCAACTGCCTGCTAGGTAACCTACAAAGTCTAAGTGCCTGCTAGGTTATCTATATAGTCCAAATGCCAGCTAGGAAATGTACAATGTCCAAGGGCCCGCTAGTTAACGTAGATAGTCCAAGTGCCGCAAGTTAATCTACATAGTCCACGGGCCCGCTAGTTAACCTACATAGTCCAAGTACCCGCTAGTTAACCAAGATCGTCCAAGTGCCCGCTAGGTAACCTACGTAGTCCAAGGGCCCGCTAGTTAACCTACATAGTCCAAGTGCCGGCTAGGGAACCTACAAAGTCTATGTGCCCCGCTAGGTTATCTATATAGTCCAAATGCCCGCTAGGGAACCTACATAGTCCAAGTGCCCGCTAGGTAACCTAGATAATCCAAGTGCCCGCTAGTTAACCTATATCGTCCAAGTGCCCGCTAGTTAACCTAGATCGTCCAAATGCCCGCTAGTTAACCAACATAATCCAAGGGCCCGCTAGTTAACGTAGATAGTCCAAGTGCCGCAAGTTAATCTTCATAGTCCACGGGCCCGCTAGTTAACCTACATAGTCCAAGTACTCGCTAGTTAACCTAGATCGTGCAAGTGTCCGCTAGTTAACCTACATAGTCCAAGTGCGAGTTAGCTAACCTAGATAGTCCAAGGGCCCGCTAGTTGACCTACATAGTCCAAGTGCCCGCTAGGTATCCTAGATAATCCAAGTGCCCGCTAAGGAACCTTCACAGTCCAAGTGCCAGCTAAGTAACCTAGAGAGTCCAAGTACCCGCTAGTTAACCTAGATAGTCCTAGTGCCCATTAGTTAACCTAGAGTGTCCAAGTGCCCACTAGGGGACGTACATAGTCCAAGTGCCCGTTAGCTAACCTAGATAGTCCAAGTGCCCGCTAGTTAACATTGATCATCCAAGTGCCCCCTAGTTAACCTAGATAGTCCAAGTGCACGCTTGTTGACCTACATAGTCCAAGTGCCCTCTAGTTAAGCTAGATCGTCCAAGTGCCCGCTAGTTAACCTACATTGTCCAAGGGCCCGCTAGTTATCTTACGTAGTCCAAGGTCCGCTAGTTAACCTAGATAGTCCAAGTGCTCGCTAGTTAACCTACATAGTACAAGGGCCCTCTAGGTAACCTATATAGTCCAAGTGCCCGCTAGTTAATCTACATAGTCCAAGTGCCCGCTAAGAAACCTAGATAGTCCAAGTGCCGTTAGGTAACCTAGATAGTCCAAGTGCCCGCTAGGTAACCTACATAGTCCGAGTTCCCACTAGGTAACCTAGATAGTCCAAGTGCTCGTTACCTAACCTAGATAGTCCAATTGCCCGCTATGCAACATACATAGTCCAAGTGCCCGTTCGTTAACTTGAAGTCGAAGTGCCCACTAGGTAACCTAGACTGTCCAAGTGCCCGCTAGGTTACCTACATAGTCCAAATGCCCGTTCGGTAACCTAGCTAGTGCAAATGCCCGGTACTTAACCTACATAGTCCAAGTTCCCGCTAGGTAACCTAGATAGTCCAAGGGCCCGCTAGTTAACCTACATAGTCCAAGTGCCCGGTAGTTAACTTACATAGTTCAAGTGTCTGTAGGGAACATACATAGTCCAAGTGCCCTCTAGGGAACATACAGAGTCCAAGTGCCCGCTAGGGAACCTACGTAGTCCAAGTGCCCGGTAGGGAATCTACATAGTCGAAGGGCCCGCTAGTTAACGTAGATAGTCAAAGTGCCGCTAGTTAATCTACATAGTTCAAGGGCCCGCTAGTTAACCTACATAGTCCAAGTACCCGCTAGTTAACCTAGATCGTCCAGGTGTCCGCTAGTTAACCTACATAGTACAAGTGCCCACTAGGGAACCTACATAGTCCAAGTGCCCGCTCTGGAACATACATAGTCCAAGTGCCCGCTAGGGAATCTATATAGTACAAGGGCCCGCTACTTAACGTAGATAGTCGAAGTGCCGCTAGTTAATCTACATAGTCCAAGGGCCCGCTAGTTAACCTACATAGTCCAAGTACCCGCTAGTTAACCTAAATAGTCCAAGTGCCCGATAGAGAACCTACATAGTCCAAGTGCCCGCTAGTTAACATAGATAGTCCAAGTATCCGCTAGGAAACGTACATAGTCCAAGTGCCCGCTAGGTAACGTACATAGTCCAAGTGCCCGCTAGGTAACGTAGATAGTCCAAGTGCCTGCTAGGGAACGTACATAGTCCAAGTGCCCGCTAGGTAACCTAGATAGTCCAAGTGCCCACTAGTTAACCTACATAGTCCAAGTGCCTGCTAGGTAACCTAGATAGTCCAAATGCCCACTCGTTAACCTACATACACCAGGTTCCCCCTAGGTAACCTAGATAATCCAAGGGCCTGCTTGGTAACCTACATTGTCCTAGTGCCCCCTAGTTAACCTACATTCTCCAAGTGCCCGATAGGGAACCTACAAAGTCTAAGTGCCCGCTAGGTAATCTATATAGTCCAAATGACCGCTAGGGAGCATACATAGTCCAAATGCCCGCTAGGTAACCTAGATATTCCAAGGGTCCGCTAGGTAACCTACATAGTCCTAGTGCCCCCTAGTTAACCTACATAGTCCATGTGCCCGATAGGGAACATACATAATCCAAGTGCCCGCTAGGGAACCTATATAGTGCAAGTGCCCGGTAGGTAACCTAGATAGTCCAAGTACCCGGTAGGTAACGTAGATAGTTCAAGTGCACGCTAGGTAACCTAGATAGTCCAAGTGCCCGCTAGGTTACCTACAGAGTCTAAGTGCCCGCTAGGTTATCTATATAGTCCAAATGCCCGCTAGGGAACCTACATAGTCCAAGTGCCCGCCAGGTAACCTAGATAATCCAAGTACCCGCTAGGGAACCTTCATAGTCCAAGTGCCAGCTAGGTAACCTAGATAGTCCACGTGCCCGCTAGTTAACCTAGATAGTCCTAGTGCCAGTTAGTTAACCTAGAGTGTCCAAGTGAACACTAGGGGATGTACTTAATCCAAGTGCCCGTTAGCTAACCTAGATAGTCCAAGTGCCCGCTAGTTAACATTGATCATCCAAGTGCCCGCTATTTAACCTAGATAGTCCAAGTGCACGATAGTTTACGTAGATAGTCCAAGTGCCCTCTAGTTAACCTAGATCGTCCAAGTGCCCGCTAAGAAACCTAGATAGTACAAGTGCCCGTTAGGTAACCTAAATAGTCCAAGTGCCCGCTAGGTAACCTACATAGTCCAAGTTCCCGCTAGGTAACCTAGATAGTCAAATTGCCCGTTACTTAACCTAGATAGTCCAATTGCCCGGTATGCAACATACATAGTCCAAGTGCCCGTTCATTAACCTAGAAGTCCAAGTGCCCGCTAGGTAACCTAGACTGTCCAAGTGCCCGCTAGTTTACCTACATAGTCCAAATGCCCTTTCGGTAACCTAGATAGTGCAAGTGCCCGGTAGTTAACCTACATAGTCCAAGTGCCCGCTAGGTAACCTAGATAGTGCAAGGACCCGCTAGTTAACCTACATAGTCCAAGTGCCCGGTAGTTAACTTACATAATTCAAGTGTCCGTAGGGAACATACATAGTCCAAGTGACCGTTAGGGAACATATAGAGTCCAAGTGCCCGCTAGGGAACCTACATAGTCCAAGTGCCCGCTAGGGAATCTACATAGTCCAAGTGCCCCCTAGTTAATGTAGATAGTCCAAGTGCCGCTAGTTAACCTAGATCGTCCAAGTGTCTGCTAGTTAACCTACATAGTACAAGTGCCCGCTAGGGAACCTAGATAGTCCAAGTGCCCGCTCTGGAACCTACATACTCCAAGGGCCTGCGAGGGAACCTACATAGCCCAAGTGCCCGCTCTGGAATATACATAGTCCAAGTGCCCGGTAGGGAATCTACATAGTCCAAGGGCCCGCTAGTTAATGTAGATAGTCCAAGTGCCGCTAGTTAATCTACATAGTACAAGGGCCCGCTAGTTAACCTACATAGTCCACGTACCCGCTAGTTAACCTAGATCGTCCAAGTGCCCGCTAGGTAACCTAAATAGTCCAAGGGCCCGCTAGTTAACCTACATAGTCCAAGGGCCCACTAGTTAACCTACATCGTCCAAGGGCCCGCTAGTTAACCTAGATAGTCCAAGTGCCCGCTAGTTAACCTACATAGTCCAAGTGCCCGCTAGGTAACCTAGACAGTTCAAGTGACCACTAGGTTACCTACATAGTCCAAGTGCCCGTTCGTTAACCTACATAATCCTAGTGCCCGCTATGTAACCAATATAGTCCAAATGCCCGCTAGGGTCCCTAATATTCCAAATGCCCGCTAGTTAACCTAGATAGTCCAAGTGCTCGCTAGTTAACCTAGATAGTCCAAGTGCCCGCTAGTTAATCTAGATAGTCCAAGTGCCTGCTAGTTAACCTACATAGTGCAAGTGTCCACTAGTTAACCTACATATTCCAAGTGCCCGCTAGTTAACATAGATATTCCAAGTGCCCGCTAGGGAACGTACATAGTCCAAGTGCCCGCTAGGTAACCTAGATAGTGCAAGTGCCCGCTAGTTTTCCTAGATAGTTCAAGTACCCGCTAGGTAACCTAGATCGTCCAAGGGCCCCCTAGTTAGCCTACATAGTCCAAGTGCCCGGTAGGTAACCTAGATAGTCCAAGTGCCCGTTCGGTAACCTAGATAGTCCAAGTGCCCTTTAGGGAACCTAGATAGTCCACGGGCCCGCTATAAACCGACATAGTCCATGGGCCCGCTAGTTAACCTTCATACTGCAAGTGTCCGCTAGTTAACCTACATATTCCAAGTGCCCGCTAGTTAACCTACATAATCTAAGTGCCCGTTAGCTAACCTAGATAGTCCAAGGGTCTGCTAGTTGACCTACATAGTCCAAGTGCCCGTTAGTTAACCTAGTTAGTCCAAGTGCCCTCTAGTTAACCTAGATATTCCAAGTGCCTGCTAGGTAATCTATATAGTGCAAGTGTCCGCTAGTTAACCTACATATTCCAAGTGCCCGCTAGTTAACATAGATAGTCCAAATGCCTGCTAGGGAACGTACATAGTCCAAGTGCCCGCTAGATAACCTAGATAGTGCAAGTGCCCGCTAGTTAACCTAGATACTTCAAGTATCCGCTAGGTAACCTAGATCGTCCAAGGGCCCCCTAGTTAGCCTACATAGTCCAACTGCCCTTTAGGTAACCTAGATAGTCCAAGTGCCCTTTCGGTAACGTAGATAGTCCAAGTGCTCTTTAGGGAACCTAGATAGTCCAAGGGCCCGCTAGTAAACCTACATAGTCCATGGGCCCGCTAGTTAACCTACATATTCCAAGTGCCCTCTAGTTAACCTACATAATCTAAGTGCCCGTTAGCTAACCTAGATATTCCAAGGGCCCGCTAGTTGACCTACATAGTCCAAGTGCCAGATAGGTATCCTAGATTGTACAAGTGCCCGCTAGGGAACCTAAATAGTCCAAGTGCCTGTTAGCTAACCTAGATAGTCCAAGTGCCCGTTCGTTAACCTAGATAATCCAAGTGCCCGCTAGGTAACCCAGAGAGCCCAGTGCGTGCTAGTTAACCTACATAGTCCAAATGCCCGCTAGGTAACCTAGTTATTCCAAGGGTCCGCTAGGTAACCTACATAGTCCTAGTGCCCCCTAGTTAACCTACATAGTCCAAGTGCCCGATAGGGAACATACATAATCCAAGTGCCCGCTAGGGAACCTATATAGTGCAAGTGCCCGGTAGGTAACCTAGATAGTCCAAGTACCCGGTAGGTAACGTAGATAGTTCAAGTGCACGCTAGGTAACCTACATAGTCCAAGTTCCCGCTAGGTAACCTAGATAGTCCAAGTGCCCGTTACTTAACCTAGATAGTCCAATTGCCCGCTATGCAACATACATAGTCCAAGTGCCCGTTCGTTAACCTAGAAGTCCAAGTGCCCGCTAGTTTACCTACATACTCCAAATGCCCGTTCGGTAACCTAGATAGTGCAAGTGCCCGGTAGTTAACCTACATAGTCCAAGTGCCCGCTAGGTAACCTAGATAGTCCAAGGACGCGCTAGTTAACCTACATAGTCCAAGTGCCCGGTAGTTAACTTACATAGTTCAAGTGTCCGTAGGGAACATACATAGTCCAAGTGCCCCTTAGGGAACATATAGAGTCCAAGTGCCCGCTAGGGAATCTACATAGTCCAAGGGCCCCCTAGTTAATGTAGATAGTCCAAGTGCCGCTAGTTAACCTAGATCGTCCAAGTGCCCGCTAGTTAACCTAGATAGTCCAAGGGCACGCTAGTTAACCTACATAGTCCAAGTGCACGCTAGTTAACCTAGATAGTCCAAGTGGCCGCTTGTTAACCTAGATAGTCCAACTGCCTGCTAGGTAACCTACATAGTGCAAGTGTCCGCTAGTTAACCTACATATTCCAAGTGCCCACTAGTTAACATAGATAATTCAAGTGCCCGCTGGGAACGTACATAGTCCAAGTCCCCGCTAGGTAAGCTAGAGAGTGCAAGTGCCCGCTAGTTAACCTAGATAGTCCAAGTACCCGCTAGGTAACCTAGATCGTCCAAGGGCCCCCTAGTTAGCCTACGTAGTCCAAGTGCCCGCTAAGTAACCTAGATAGTCCAAGTTACTGTTCGGTAACCTAGATAATCCAAGTGCCCGTTTGGTAACCTAGATAGTCCAAGTGCCCTTTAGGGAACTCAGATAGTCTAAGGGCCCTCTAGTAAATCTACATAGTCCATGGGCCCGCTAGTTAACCTACATAGTGCAAGTGTCCGCTAGTTAACCTACATATTCCAAGTGCCCGCTAGTTAACCTACATAATCTAAGTGCCCGTTAGCTAATCTAGATAGTCCAAGGGCCCGCTAGTTGGCCTACATAGTCCAAGTGCCAGCTAGGTAACCTAGATAGTACAAGTGCCGGCTAGGGAACCTAGATAGTCCAAGTGCCTGTTAGCTAACCTAGATAGTCCAAGTGGAGGCTAGGTAACGTACATAGTCCAAGTGCCCGTTCGTTAACCTAGATAATCCAATTGCAGGCTAGGTAACCTACATAGTCAAAGTGCCCTTTCGTTAACCTAGATAGTCCAAGTGTCCGCTAGGTATCCTACATAGTCCAAGGGCCCGCTAGGTAACCTATATAGTCCAAGTGCCCGCTAAGAAACCAAGATAGTCCAAGTGCCCGTTATGTAACCTAGATAGTCCAAGTGCCCGCTAGGTAACCTACATAGTCCAAGTTCCCGCTAGGTAACCTAGATAGTCCAAGTACCCGTTACCTAACCTAGATAATCCAATTGCCCGCTATGCAACATACATAGTCCAAGTGCCCATTCGTTAACCTAGAAGTCCAAATGCCCGCTAGGTAACCTACATAGTCCAAATGCCCGTTCGGTAACCTAGATAGTCCAAGTGCCCGCTAATTAACCTACATAGTCCAAATGCCCGCTAGGTAACCTAGATAGTACAAGTGCCGGGTAGGTAACCTACATAGTTCAAGTGCTCGCTAGTTAACCTAGATAGTCCAAGTGCCCGTTCGTTAACCTAGATAGTCCAAGTGCCCGCTAGGTAACCTAGACAGTCCAAGTGCCTGCTAGGTAACTTACATAGTCCAAATGCCCGTTCGTTAACCTACATAGTCCAAGGGCCCACTATTTAACCTAGATCGTCCAAGTGTCTTTGGTTAACCTACATAGTCCAAGTGCCCGCAAGGTAACCTATATAGTCCAAGTTCCAGCTATGTAACCTAGATAGTCCAAGGGCCCGCTAGTTAACCTACATAGTCCAAGTGCCCGCTAGGTAAACTAGATAGTTCAAGTGCCCGCTAAGGAACCTACATAGTCCAAGTGCACGCTAGTTAACCCAGATAGTCCAAGTGCCCGCTAGTTAAACTAGATAGTCCAAGTGCCGCTAGGTAACCTACATTGTGCAAGTGTCCCCTAGTTAACCTACATAGTCCAAGTGCCCGCTAGTTAACATAGATAGTCCAAGTGCCTGCTAGGTAACCTAGATGGTGCAAGTGCCCGGTAGTTAACCTACATAGTCCAAGTGCCCGCTAGGTAACCTAGATAGTCTAAGGGCCCGCTAGTTAACCTACATAGTCCAAGTGTCCGGTAGTTAACTTACATAGTTCAAGTGTCCGTAAGGAACATATATAGTCCAAGTGCCCGCTAGGGAACATACAGAGTCTAAGTGCCTGCTAGGGAACCTACGTAGTCCAAGTGCCCGCTAGGGAATCTACATAGTCCAGGGCCCGCTAGTTAACGTAAATACTCCAAGTGCCCCTAGTTAATCTACATAGTTCAAGGGCCCGCTGGTTAACCTACATAGTCTCAACTACCCGCTAGTTAACCTAGATCGTCCAAGTGTCCGCTAGTTAACCTACATAGTACAAGTGCCCGCTAGGGAACCTACATAGTCCAAGTGCCTGCTAGGGAACCTACATAGTCCAAGTGCCCGCTAAGGAATCTACATAGTGCATGGGCCCGCTAGTTAACGTAGATAGTCCAAGTGCGGCTAGTTAATCAACATAGTCCAAGGGCCCGCTAGTTAACCTACATAGTCCAAGTACCCGCTAGTTAACCTAGATCGTCCAAGTGCCAGCTAGTTAACCTACATATTCCAAGGGCCCGCTAGTTAACCTACATAGTCCAATGGCCCGCTAGTTAACCTACATCGTCCAAGGGCCCGCTAGTTAACCTAGATAGTCCAAGTGCCCCCTAGTTAACCTACATACTCCAAGTGCCCGCTAGGTAACCTAGAGTGTTCAAGTGACCACTAGGTTACCTACATAGTCCAAGTTCCCGTTTGTTAACCTACATAGTCCAAGTGCCCGCTAGGTAACCAATATACACCAAATGCCCGCTAGGGACCCTAATACTCCAAATGCCCGCTAGTTAACCTAGATAGTCTAAGTGCTCGCTAGTTAACATAGATAGTCCAAGTGCCCGCTAGTTAACCTAGATAGACCAAGTGCCCGCTAGGGAACCTATCTAGTCCAAGTGCCCGATTGGGAACCTACATAGTACAAGTGCCCGCTAGTTAACATAGATAGTCCAAGTGCCCGCTAGGTAACGTACATAGTCCAAGTGCCCGCTAGGTAACCTAGATAGTCCAAATGCCCACTAGGGAACCCACATAATCCAAGTGCCCGTCAGGTAACCTAGATAGTCCAAATGCCCGCTAGGGAACCCACATAGTCCAAGTGTCCGCTAGGGAACCTACATAGTCCAAGTGCCCGTTAGTTAACCTAGATAGTCCAAGTGCCCGCTTGGTAACCTAGATAGTCCAACAGCCCGTTAGGTAACCTACATACTCCAAGTACCCGCTAGGTAACGTAGATAGTTCAAGTGCCAGCTAGTTAACCTAGATAGTCCAAGTGCCCGCTAGGTAACCTACAAAGTCTAAGTGCCCGCTAGGTAATCTATATAGTCCAAATGCCCGTTAGTGAGCCTACATAGTCCAAATGCCCGCTAGGTAACCTAGATAGTCCAAGGGCCCGCTAGGTAACCTACATAGTCCTAGTGCCCCCTAGTTAACCAACATTCTCTAAGTGCCCGATAGGGAACCTACATAGTCCAAGTTCCCGCTAGGTAACCTACATAGTCCAAATGCCGTCTAATTAACCTACATAGTCCAAGTGCCCGATAGGGAACCTACATAATCCAAGTGCCCGCTAGGGAACCTAGATAGTCCAAGTGCCTGTTAGCTAACCTAGATAGTCCAAGTGGAGGCTAGGTAACGTACATAGTCCAAGTGCCCGTTCGTTAACCTAGATAATCCAATTGCAGGCTAGGTAACCTACATAGTCAAAGTGCCCTTTCGTTAACCTAGATAGTCCAAGTGTCCGCTAGGTATCCTACATAGTCCAAGGGCCCGCTAGGTAACCTATATAGTCCAAGTGCCCGCTAAGAAACCAAGATAGTCCAAGTGCCCGTTATGTAACCTAGATAGTCCAAGTGCCCGCTAGGTAACCTACATAGTCCAAGTTCCCGCTAGGTAACCTAGATAGTCCAAGTACCCGTTACCTAACCTAGATAATCCAATTGCCCGCTATGCAACATACATAGTCCAAGTGCCCATTCGTTAACCTAGAAGTCCAAATGCCCGCTAGGTAACCTACATAGTCCAAATGCCCGTTCGGTAACCTAGATAGTCCAAGTGCCCGCTAATTAACCTACATAGTCCAAATGCCCGCTAGGTAACCTAGATAGTACAAGTGCCGGGTAGGTAACCTACATAGTTCAAGTGCTCGCTAGTTAACCTAGATAGTCCAAGTGCCCGTTCGTTAACCTAGATAGTCCAAGTGCCCGCTAGGTAACCTAGACAGTCCAAGTGCCTGCTAGGTAACTTACATAGTCCAAATGCCCGTTCGTTAACCTACATAGTCCAAGGGCCCACTATTTAACCTAGATCGTCCAAGTGTCTTTGGTTAACCTACATAGTCCAAGTGCCCGCAAGGTAACCTATATAGTCCAAGTTCCAGCTATGTAACCTAGATAGTCCAAGGGCCCGCTAGTTAACCTACATAGTCCAAGTGCCCGCTAGGTAAACTAGATAGTTCAAGTGCCCGCTAAGGAACCTACATAGTCCAAGTGCACGCTAGTTAACCCAGATAGTCCAAGTGCCCGCTAGTTAAACTAGATAGTCCAAGTGCCGCTAGGTAACCTACATTGTGCAAGTGTCCCCTAGTTAACCTACATAGTCCAAGTGCCCGCTAGTTAACATAGATAGTCCAAGTGCCTGCTAGGTAACCTAGATGGTGCAAGTGCCCGGTAGTTAACCTACATAGTCCAAGTGCCCGCTAGGTAACCTAGATAGTCTAAGGGCCCGCTAGTTAACCTACATAGTCCAAGTGCCCGCTAGGTAAACTAGATAGTTCAAGTGCCCGCTAAGGAACCTACATAGTCCAAGTGCACGCTAGTTAACCCAGATAGTCCAAGTGCCCGCTAGTTAAACTAGATAGTCCAAGTGCCGCTAGGTAACCTACATTGTGCAAGTGTCCCCTAGTTAACCTACATAGTCCAAGTGCCCGGTAGTTAACCTACATAGTCCAAGTGCCCGCTAGGTAACCTAGATAGTCTAAGGGCCCGCTAGTTAACCTACATAGTCCAAGTGTCCTGTAGTTAACTTACATAGTTCAAGTGTCCGTAAGGAACATATATAGTCCAAGTGCCCGCTAGGGAACATACAGAGTCTAAGTGCCTGCTAGGGAAACTACGTAGTCCAAGTGCCCGCTAGGGAATCTACATAGTCCAGGGCCCGCTAGTTAACGTAAATACTCCAAGTGCCCCAGTTAATCTACATAGTTCAAGGGCCCGCTGGTTAACCTACATAGTCTCAACTACCCGCTAGTTAACCTAGATCGTCCAAGTGTCCGCTAGTTAACCTACATAGTACAAGTGCCCGCTAGGGAACCTACATAGTCCAAGTGCCTGCTAGGGAACCTACATAGTCCAAGTGCCCGCTAAGGAATCTACATAGTGCATGGGCCCGCTAGTTAACGTAGATAGTCCAAGTGCTGCTAGTTAATCAACATAGTCCAAGGGCCCGCTAGTTAACCTACATAGTCCAAGTACCCGCTAGTTAACCTAGATCGTCCAAGTGCCAGCTAGTTAACCTACATATTCCAAGGGCCCGCTAGTTAACCTACATAGTCCAATGGCCCGCTAGTTAACCTACATCGTCCAAGGGCCCGCTAGTTAACCTAGATAGTCCAAGTGCCCCCTAGTTAACCTACATACTCCAAGTGCCCGCTAGGTAACCTAGAGTGTTCAAGTGACCACTAGGTTACCTACATAGTCCAAGTTCCCGTTCGTTAACCTACATAGTCCAAGTGCCCGCTAGGTAACCAATATACACCAAATGCCCGCTAGGGACCCTAATACTCCAAATGCCCGCTAGTTAACCTAGATAGTCTAAGTGCTCGCTAGTTAACATAGATAGTCCAAGTGCCCGCTAGTTAACCTAGATAGACCAAGTGCCCGCTAGGGAACCTATCTAGTCCAAGTGCCCGATTGGGAACCTACATAGTACAAGTGCCCGCTAGTTAACATAGATAGTCCAAGTGCCCGCTAGGTAACGTACATAGTCCAAGTGCCCGCTAGGTAACCTAGATAGTCCAAGTGCCCGCTAGGGAACGTACATAGTCCAAATGCCCGCTAGGTAACCTAGATAGTCCAAATGCCCACTAGGGAACCCACATAATCCAAGTGCCCGTCAGGTAACCTAGATAGTCCAAATGCCCGCTAGGGAACCCACATAGTCCAAGTGTCCGCTAGGGAACCTACATAGTCCAAGTGCCCGTTAGTTAACCTAGATAGTCCAAGTGCCCGCTTGGTAACCTAGATAGTCCAACAGCCCGTTAGGTAACCTACATACTCCAAGTACCCGCTAGGTAACGTAGATAGTTCAAGTGCCAGCTAGTTAACCTAGATAGTCCAAGTGCCCGCTAGGTAACCTACAAAGTCTAAGTGCCCGCTAGGTAATCTATATAGTCCAAATGCCCGTTAGTGAGCCTACATAGTCCAAATGCCCGCTAGGTAACCTAGATAGTCCAAGGGCCCGCTAGGTAACCTACATAGTCCTAGTGCCCCCTAGTTAACCTACATTCTCTAAGTGCCCGATAGGGAACCTACATAGTCCAAGTTCCCGCTAGGTAACCTACATAGTCCAAATGCCGTCTAATTAACCTACATAGTCCAAGTGCCCGATAGGGAACCTACATAATCCAAGTGCCCGCTAGGGAACCTACATAGTCCAAGTGCCCGTTAGGTAACCTAGATAGCCAAATGCCCGCTAGGTAACCTAGACAGTCCAAGTGTCTGCTAGGTAACCTACATAGTCCAAATGCCCGTTCGTTAACCTACATAATCCAAGGGCCCACTAGTTAACCTAGATCGTCTAAGTGTCCTCTACTTAACCTACATAGTCCAAATGCACGCTAGTTAACCTACATAGTCCAAGTGCCGCTAGGTAACCTCCATAGTGCAAGTGTTCCCTAGTTAACCTACATAGTCCATGTGGCCGGTAGTTAACATAGATAGTCCAAGTTCCCACTAGTTAACATAGATAGTCCAAGTGCCCACTAGGGAACATACATAGTACAAGTGCCTGCTAGGGAACCTACATAGTTCAAGTGTCCCTAGGGAACATACAGAATCCAAGTGCCCGCTAGGGAATCTACATAGTCCAAGGATCCGCTAGTTAACGTAGATAGTCCAAGTACCCGCTAGTTAACCTAGATTGTCCAAGTGCACGCTAGTTAACCTACATAGTCCAAGGGCCCGCTAGTTAACCTATATAATCCAAGTGCCCGATAGGGAACCTACATTGTCAAAGTGCCCGCTAGGGAACCTACATAGTCCAAGTTCCCGCTAGTTAACCTAGATAGTCCAAGTGCCCGCTAGTTAACCTAGATAGTCCAAGTGCCCGCTAGTTAACCAGGATCATCAAAGTGCCCTCTAGTTAACTTACATAGTCCAAAGGCCTGCTAGTTAACCTACATAGAGCAAGGGCCCGCTAGTTAACCTTGATAGTACAAGTGCCCGCTAATTAACCTACATAGTCCAAGTTCCCGCAAGGTAACCTAGACAGTCCAAGTGACCTTTAGGTTACCTACATAGTCCAAGTGCCCGTTCGTTAACCTACATAGTCCAAGTGCCCGCTAGGTAACGTAGATAGCCCAAGTGCCCGCTAGGGAACGTACATAGTCCAAGTGCCCGCTAGGTAACCTAGATAGTCCAAATGCCCGCTAGTTAACCAACATAGTCCAAGTCCCTCCTAGGTAAACTACACAGTCCAAGTGCCCACTAGGTAACCTATACAGTCCAAGTACCCGATAGGGAACCTACATAGTCCAAGTGCTCGCTAGGCAACCTACATAGTCCAAGTGCCCGCTAGGTAACTTACATAGTCCAATTGCCCGTTAGCTAACCTAGATAGTCGAAGTGTCCGCTAGTTAACCTACATAGTCCAAGTGCCCGTTCGTTAACCTAGATGGGCCAAGTGCCTGCTAGGTAACCTAGACAGTCCAAGTGCCGGCTAGGTTACCTACATAGTCCAAGTGCACGTTCGTTAACCTAGATAGTCAAAGTGCCTGCTAGGTAACTTAAATAGTCCAAGTGCTCGCTAGGGAACCTACATAGTCCAAGTGCCCGCTAGGTAACCTAGATAGTCCAATTGCCCGTTAGCTAACCTAGATAGTCGAAGTGCCCGCTAGTAAACCTAGATAGTCCAAGGGCCCGCTAGTTAATCTAGATAGTCCAAGTGCCCGCTAGGAAACCTAGATAGTCCAAGTGCCCGCTAGGGTATGTACATAGTTCAAGTTCCCGCTAGGTAACCTAGATTGTCCAAGTGTCCGCAAGTTAACCTACATAGTCCAAGTGCCCGCTAGGTAACCTAGATAGTCCAAGGTCCTGCTAGTTAACCTACATAGTCCAATGCCCGATAGTGAACATACAAAGTGCAAGTGCCCGCTGAGGAACCTACATAGTCCAAGTGCCCGATAGGGAACCTACATATTCCAAGTGCCCGTTAGGGAACCTAGATAGTCCAAGTGCCCGTAGGGAACCTACATAGTCAAAGTGCCCGCTAGGGAACCTGCATTGTACAAGTGCCCGCTAATTAACCTAGATAGTCCAAGTGCCCGCTAGTTAACCTAGAGAGTCCAAGTGCCCGCTAGTTAACCTTGATCATCCAAGTGCCCGCTAGTTAACCTACATAGTCCAAGTGCCTGATAGGGAACCTACATAGTCCAAGTGCCCGCAGAGGAACCTACATAGTCCATGTGCCCGTTAGGGAACCTAGATAGTCCAAGTGCCCGTAGGGAACCTATATAGTCCAAGTGCCCGCTAGGGAACCTAC
Source organism: Tenrec ecaudatus (assembly GCF_050624435.1). Lineage (NCBI taxonomy): Eukaryota > Metazoa > Chordata > Mammalia > Afrosoricida > Tenrecidae > Tenrec > Tenrec ecaudatus. The sequence continues at coordinate 60,648,041 of NC_134548.1, read as the reverse complement.
ATAGTTAAAGTGCCCGCTAGGGAGCCTGCATTGTGCAAGTGCCCGCTAGTTAACCTAGATAGTCCAAGTGCCCGCTAGTTAACCTAGATTGTCGAAGTGCCCGATAGTTAACCTACATAATCCAAGAACCTGCTAGTTAACCTAGATAGTCCAAGTGCCCGCTAGTTAACCTACATAGTCCAAGGGCCCGCTAGTTAACCTAGATATTCCAAGTGCCCGCTTGTTAACCTAGATCGTCCAAGTGTACGCTAGTTAACCTACATAGTCCAAGTTCCCGTTAGGTAACCTATATAGTCCAAGTGGCGGCTAGGTAACCTACATAGTCCAAGTGCCCGTTCGTTAACTTAGATAATCCAAGTGCCCGCTAGGGAACCTACATAGTCCAAGTGCCCGTTGGCAACCTACATAGTCCAAGTGCCCACTAGTTAACCTACATAGTCCAGGTTCCCTCTAGGTAACCTAGATAGTCCAAGGGCCCGCTTGGTAACCTACATTGTCCTAGTGCCCCCTAGTTAACCTATATTCTCCAAGTGCCCGATAGGGAACCTAGATAGTCCAAGTGCCCGCTAGGTAACCTACATAGTCCAAATGCCCGCTAGTTAACCTACATAGTCCAAGTGCCCGATAGGGAACCTACATAATCCAAGTGCCCGCTAGGGAACCTACATAGTCCAAGTGCCCGTTAGGTAACCTAGATAGTCCAAATGCCCGCTAGGGAACCCACATAGTCCAAGTGCCCGCTTGGTAACCTACAAAATCTAAGTGCCCGCTAGGTAATCTATATAGTCCAAATGACCGCTAGGGAGCCTACATAGTCCAAATGCCCGCTAGGTAACCTAGATAGTCCAAGGGCCCGCTAGGTAACCTACATAGTCCTAGTGCCCCCTAATTAACCTACATTCTCCAAGTGCCCGATAGGGAACCTACATAGTCCAAGTGCCCGCTAGGTAACCTACATAGTCCAAATGCCCTCTAGTTAACCTACATAGTCCAAGTGCCCGATAGGGAACCTAAATAATCCAAGTGCCCGCTAGGGAACCTACATAGTCCAAGTGCTCGTTTGGTAACCTAGATTGTCCAAATGCCCGCTAGGGAACTTACATTGTCCAAGGGCCCGCTAGGGAACCTACATAGTCCAAGTACTCGTTAGTTAACCTAGATAGTCCAAGAGCCTGCTTGGTAACCTAGATAGTCCAACAGCCCGCTAGGTAACCTACATACTCCAAGAACCTGCTAGGTTACGTAGATAGTTCAAGTGCCAGCCAGGTAACCTAGAAAGTCTAACAGCCCGCTAGGTAACCTACAAAGACTAAGTGCCCGCTAGGTTATCTATATAGTGCAAATGCCCGCTAGGGAACGTACATAGTCCAAGTTCCCGCTAGTTAACCTAGATCGTCCAATTGCCCGCTAGTTAAGCAACATAGTCAATGGGCCCGCTAGTTAACCTAGATCGTGCAAGTGTCCGCTAGTTAACCTACATAGTCCAAGTGCCAGTTAGCTATCCTAGATAGTCCAAGGGCCCGCTAGTTGACCTACATAGTCCAAGTGCCCGCTAGGTAACCTAGATAATCCAAGTGCCCGCTAGGGAACCTTCATAGTCCAAGTGCCAGCTAGGTAACCTAGATAGTCCTAGTGCCCGTTAGTTAACCTAGAGTGGCCAAGTGCCCACTAGGGGACGTACTTAGTCCAAGTTCCCGTTAGCTAACCTAGATAGTCCAAGTGCCCGCTAGTTAACATTGATCATCCAAGTGCCCGCTACTTAACCTAGATAGTCTAAGTGCACGCTAGTTAACCTAGATAGTCCAAGTGCCCTCTAGTTAACCTAGATCGTCGAATAGCCCGCTAGTTAACCTACATAGTCCAAGTGCCCGCTAGTTAACCTACATAGTCCAAGGGCCCGCTAGTTAACCTAGATAGTCCAAGTGCCCGCTAGTTAACCTACATAATCTAAGTGCCCGTTAGCTAATCTAGATAGTCCAAGAGCCCGCTAGTTGACCTACATAGTCCAAGTGCCAGCTAGATAACCTAGATAGTACAAGTGCCCGCTAGGGAACCTAGATAGTCCAAGTGCCTGTTAGCTAACCTAGATAGTCCAAGTGGAGGCTAGGTAACGTACATAGTCCAAGTGCCCGTTCGTTAACCTAGATAATCCAATTGCCCGCTAGGTAACCTACATAGTCAAAGTGCCCTTTCGTTAACCTAGATAGTCCAAGTGTCCGCTAGGTAACCTACAAAGTCCAAGGGCCCGCTAGGTAACCTATATAGTCCAAGTGCCCGCTAAGAAACCAAGATAGTCCAAGTGCCCATTATGTAACCTAGATAGTCCAAGTGCCCGCTAGGTAACCTACATAGTCCAAGTTCCCGCTAGGTAACCTAGATAGTCCAAGTACCCGTTACCTAACCTAGATAATCCAATTGCCCGCTATGCAACATACATAGTCCAAGTGCCCATTCGTTAACCTAGAAGTCCAAATGCCCGCTAGGTAACCTACATAGTCCATATGCCCGTTCGGTAACCTAGATAGTCCAAGTGCCCGCTAATTAACCTACATAGTCCAAATGCCCGCTAGGTAACCTAGATAGTGCAAGTGCCCGCTAGGTAACCTACATAGTCCAAGTGCTCGCTAGTTAACCTAGATAGTCCAAGTGCCCGTTCGTTAACCTAGATAGTCCAAGTGCCCGCTAGGTAACCTAGACAGTCCAAGTGCCTGCTAGGTAACTTACATAGTCCAAATGCCCGTTCGTTAACCTACATAGTCCAAGGGCGCACTATTTAACCTAGATCGTCCAAGTGTCTTTGGTTATCCTACATAGTCAAAGTGCCCGCAAGGTAACCTATATAGTCCAAGTTCCAGCTATGTAACCTAGATAGTCCAAGGGCCCGCTAGTTAACCTACATAGTCCAAGTGCCCGCTAGTTAACATAGATAGTCCAAGTGCCCGCTAGGTAACGTACATAGTCCAAGTGCCCGCTAGGTAACCTTGATAGTCCAAGTGCCCGCTAGGGAACGTACATAGTCCAAGTGCCCGATAGGTAACCTAGATAGTCCAATTGCCCACTAGGGAACCCACATAGTCCAATTGCCCGTCAGGTAACCTAGATAGTCCAAATGCCCGCTAGGGAACCCACATAGTCCAAGTGTCCGCTAGGGAACTTACATAGTCCAAGGGCCCGCTAGGGAACCTACATAGTCCAAGTGCCCGTTAGTTAACCTAGATAGTCCAAGTGCCCGCTTGGTAACCTAGATAGTCCAACAGCCCGGTAGGTAACCTACATACACCAAGTACCCGCTAGGTAACGTAGATAGTTCAAGTGCCAGCTAGTTAACCTAGATAGTCCAAGTGCCCGCTAGGTAACCTACAAAGTCTAAGTGCCCGCTAGGTAATCTATATAGTCCAAATGCCCGTTAGTGAGCCTACATAGTCCAAATGCCCGCTAGGTAACCTAGATAGTCCAAGGGCCCGCTAGGTAACCTACATAGTCCTAGTGCCCCCTAGTTAACCTACATTCTCTAAGTGCCCGATAGGGAACCTACATAGTCCAAGTTCCCGCTAGGTAACCTACATAGTCCAAATGCCGTCTAATTAACCTACATAGTCCAAGTGCCCGATAGGGAACCCACATAATCCAAGTGCCCGCTAGGGAACCTACATAGTCCAAGTGCCCGTTAGGTAACCTAGATAGCCAAGTGCCCGCTAGGTAACCTAGACAGTCCAAGTGTCTGCTAGGTAACCTACATAGTCCAAATGCCCGTTCGTTAACCTACATAATCCAAGGGCCCACTAGTTAACCTAGATCGTCTAAGTGTCCTCTACTTAACCTACATAGTCCAAATGCTCACTAGTTAACCTACATAGTCCAAGTGCCGCTAGGTAACCTCCATAGTGCAAGTGTTCCCTAGTTAACCTACATAGTCCATGTGGCCGGTAGTTAACATAGATAGTCCAAGTTCCCACTAGTTAACATAGATAGTCCAAGTGCCCACTAGGGAACATACATAGTACAAGTGCCCGCTAGGTAACCTAGATAGTGCATGTGCCCGGTAGTTAACCTACATAGTCCAAGTGCCCGCTAGGTAACCTACATAGTCCAAGGGCCCGCTAGTTAACCTACATAGTCCAAGTGCCCGGTAGTTAACTTACATAGTCCAAGTGCCCCCTCTGGAACCTACATAGTCCAAGTGCCTGCTAGGGAACCTACATAGTTCAAGTGTCCCTAGGGAACACACAGAATCCAAGTGCCCGCTAGGGAATCTACATAGTCCAAGGACCCGCTAGTTAATGTAGATAGTCCAAGTACCCGCTAGTTAACCTAGATCGTCCAAGTGCACGCTAGTTAACCTACATAGTCCAAGGGCCCGCTAGTTAACCTATATAGTCCAAGTGCCCGCTAGAGAACCTACATAGTCAAAGTGCCCGCTAGGGAACCTACATAGTCCAAGTGCCCGCTAGTTTACCTAGATAGTCCAAGTGCCCGCTAGTTAACCTAGATAGTCCAAGTGCCCGCTAGTTAACCAGGATCATCAAAGTGCCCTCTAGTTAACTTACAGAGTCCAAAGGCCTGCTAGTTAACCTACATAGAGTAAGGGCCCGCTAGTTAACCTTGATAGTACAAGTGCCCGCTAGTTAACCTACATAGTCCAAGTTCCCGCAAGGTAACCTAGACAGTCCAAGTGACCTTTAGGTTACCTACATAGTCCAAGTGCCCGTTCGTTAACCTACATAGTCCATGTGCCCGCTAGGTAACGTAGATAGCCCAAGTACCCGCTAGGGAACGTACATTGTCCAAGTGCCTGCTAGGTAACCTAGATAGTCCAAATGCCCGCTAGTTAACCAACATAGTCCAAGTGCCTCCTAGGTAAACTACACAGTCCAAGTGCCCACTAGGTAACCTAGACAGTCCAAGTACCCGATAGGGAACCTACATAGTGCAAGTGCTCGCTAGGCAACCTACATAGTCCAAGTGCCCGCTAGGTAACTTAGATAGTCCAATTGCCCGTTAGCTAACCTAGATAGTCGAAGTGTCCGCTAGTTAAACTACATAGTCCAAGTGCCCGTTCGTTAACCTAGATGGGCCAAGTGCCTGCTAGGTAACCTAGACAGTCCAAGTGCCGGCTAGGTTACCTACATAGTCCAAGTGCACGTTCGTTAACCTAGATAGTCAAAGTGCCTGCTACGTAACTTAAATAGTCCAAGTGCTCGCTAGGGAACCTACATAGTCCAAGTGCCCGCTAGGTAACCTAGATAGTCCAATTGCCCGTTAGCTAACCTAGATAGTCGAAGTGCCCGCTAGTAAACCTAGATAGTCCAAGGGCCCGCTAGTTAATCTAGATAGTCCAAGTGCCTGCTAGGAAACCTAGATAGTCCAAGTGCCCGCTAGGGTATGTACATAGTCCAAGTGCCCGCTAGGTAACCTACATAGTCCAAGTTCCCGCTACGTAACCTAGATAGTCCAAGTGCCCGTTACCTAACCTAGATAATCCAATTGCCCGCTATGCAACATACATAGTCCAAGTGCCCATTTGTTAACCTAGAAGTCCAAGTGCCCGTTAGGTAACCTACATAGTCCAAATGCCCGTTCGGTAACCTAGATAGTCCAAGTGCCCGCTAATTAACCTACATAGTCCAAGTGCCCGCTAGGTAACCTAGATAGTGCAAGTGCCCGCTAGGTAACCTACATAGTCCAAGTGCCCGCTAGTTAACCTAGATAGTCCAAGTGCCCGTTCGTTAACCTAGATAGTCCAAGTGCCCGCTAGGTCACCTAGACAGTCCAAGTGCCTGCTAGGTAACTTACATTGTCCAAATGCCCCTTCGTTAACCTACATAGTCCAAGGGCCCATTATTTAACCTAGATCGTCTAAGTGTCTTTGGTTAACCTACATAGTCCAAGTGCCCGCAAGGTAACCTATATAGTCCAAGTTCCAGCTATGTAACCTAGATAGTCCAAGGGCCCGCTAGTTAACCTACATAGTCCAAGTGCCCGCTAGGTAAACTAGATAGTCCAAGTGCCCGCTAAGGAACCTACATAGTCCAAGTGCACGCTAGTTAACCCAGATACTCCAAGTGCCCGCTAGTTAACCTAGATAGTCCAAGTGCCGCTAGGTAACCTACATAGTGCAAGTGTCCCCTAGTTAACCTACATAGTCCAAGTGCCCGCTAGTTAACATAGATAGTCCAAGTGCCCTCTAGGGAACGTACATAGTCCAAGTGCCCGCTAGGTAACCTAGATAGTGCAAGTGCCCGGTAGTTAACCTACATAGTCCAAGTGACCGCTACGTAACCTAGATAGTCTAAGGGCCCGCTAGTTAACCTACATAATCTAAGTGCCCGTTAGCTAATCTAGATAGTCCAAGAGCCCGCTAGTTGACCTACATAGTCCAAGTGCCAGCTAGATAACCTAGATAGTACAAGTGCCCGCTAGGGAACCTAGATAGTCCAAGTGCCTGTTAGCTAACCTAGATAGTCCAAGTGGAGGCTAGGTAACGTACATAGTCCAAGTGCCCGTTCGTTAACCTAGATAATCCAATTGCCCGCTAGGTAACCTACATAGTCAAAGTGCCCTTTCGTTAACCTAGATAGTCCAAGTGTCCGCTAGGTAACCTACAAAGTCCAAGGGCCCGCTAGGTAACCTATATAGTCCAAGTGCCCGCTAAGAAACCAAGATAGTCCAAGTGCCCATTATGTAACCTAGATAGTCCAAGTGCCCGCTAGGTAACCTACATAGTCCAAGTTCCCGCTAGGTAACCTAGATAGTCCAAGTACCCGTTACCTAACCTAGATAATCCAATTGCCCGCTATGCAACATACATAGTCCAAGTGCCCATTCGTTAACCTAGAAGTCCAAATGCCCGCTAGGTAACCTACATAGTCCATATGCCCGTTCGGTAACCTAGATAGTCCAAGTGCCCGCTAATTAACCTACATAGTCCAAATGCCCGCTAGGTAACCTAGATAGTGCAAGTGCCCGCTAGGTAACCTACATAGTCCAAGTGCTCGCTAGTTAACCTAGATAGTCCAAGTGCCCGTTCGTTAACCTAGATAGTCCAAGTGCCCGCTAGGTAACCTAGACAGTCCAAGTGCCTGCTAGGTAACTTACATAGTCCAAATGCCCGTTCGTTAACCTACATAGTCCAAGGGCGCACTATTTAACCTAGATCGTCCAAGTGTCTTTGGTTATCCTACATAGTCAAAGTGCCCGCAAGGTAACCTATATAGTCCAAGTTCCAGCTATGTAACCTAGATAGTCCAAGGGCCCGCTAGTTAACCTACATAGTCCAAGTGCCCGCTAGTTAACATAGATAGTCCAAGTGCCCGCTAGGTAACGTACATAGTCCAAGTGCCCGCTAGGTAACCTTGATAGTCCAAGTGCCCGCTAGGGAACGTACATAGTCCAAGTGCCCGATAGGTAACCTAGATAGTCCAATTGCCCACTAGGGAACCCACATAGTCCAATTGCCCGTCAGGTAACCTAGATAGTCCAAATGCCCGCTAGGGAACCCACATAGTCCAAGTGTCCGCTAGGGAACTTACATAGTCCAAGGGCCCGCTAGGGAACCTACATAGTCCAAGTGCCCGTTAGTTAACCTAGATAGTCCAAGTGCCCGCTTGGTAACCTAGATAGTCCAACAGCCCGGTAGGTAACCTACATACACCAAGTACCCGCTAGGTAACGTAGATAGTTCAAGTGCCAGCTAGTTAACCTAGATAGTCCAAGTGCCCGCTAGGTAACCTACAAAGTCTAAGTGCCCGCTAGGTAATCTATATAGTCCAAATGCCCGTTAGTGAGCCTACATAGTCCAAATGCCCGCTAGGTAACCTAGATAGTCCAAGGGCCCGCTAGGTAACCTACATAGTCCTAGTGCCCCCTAGTTAACCTACATTCTCTAAGTGCCCGATAGGGAACCTACATAGTCCAAGTTCCCGCTAGGTAACCTACATAGTCCAAATGCCGTCTAATTAACCTACATAGTCCAAGTGCCCGATAGGGAACCCACATAATCCAAGTGCCCGCTAGGGAACCTACATAGTCCAAGTGCCCGTTAGGTAACCTAGATAGCCAAGTGCCCGCTAGGTAACCTAGACAGTCCAAGTGTCTGCTAGGTAACCTACATAGTCCAAATGCCCGTTCGTTAACCTACATAATCCAAGGGCCCACTAGTTAACCTAGATCGTCTAAGTGTCCTCTACTTAACCTACATAGTCCAAATGCTCACTAGTTAACCTACATAGTCCAAGTGCCGCTAGGTAACCTCCATAGTGCAAGTGTTCCCTAGTTAACCTACATAGTCCATGTGGCCGGTAGTTAACATAGATAGTCCAAGTTCCCACTAGTTAACATAGATAGTCCAAGTGCCCACTAGGGAACATACATAGTACAAGTGCCCGCTAGGTAACCTAGATAGTGCATGTGCCCGGTAGTTAACCTACATAGTCCAAGTGCCCGCTAGGTAACCTACATAGTCCAAGGGCCCGCTAGTTAACCTACATAGTCCAAGTGCCCGGTAGTTAACTTACATAGTCCAAGTGCCCCCTCTGGAACCTACATAGTCCAAGTGCCTGCTAGGGAACCTACATAGTTCAAGTGTCCCTAGGGAACACACAGAATCCAAGTGCCCGCTAGGGAATCTACATAGTCCAAGGACCCGCTAGTTAATGTAGATAGTCCAAGTACCCGCTAGTTAACCTAGATCGTCCAAGTGCACGCTAGTTAACCTACATAGTCCAAGGGCCCGCTAGTTAACCTATATAGTCCAAGTGCCCGCTAGAGAACCTACATAGTCAAAGTGCCCGCTAGGGAACCTACATAGTCCAAGTGCCCGCTAGTTTACCTAGATAGTCCAAGTGCCCGCTAGTTAACCTAGATAGTCCAAGTGCCCGCTAGTTAACCAGGATCATCAAAGTGCCCTCTAGTTAACTTACAGAGTCCAAAGGCCTGCTAGTTAACCTACATAGAGTAAGGGCCCGCTAGTTAACCTTGATAGTACAAGTGCCCGCTAGTTAACCTACATAGTCCAAGTTCCCGCAAGGTAACCTAGACAGTCCAAGTGACCTTTAGGTTACCTACATAGTCCAAGTGCCCGTTCGTTAACCTACATAGTCCATGTGCCCGCTAGGTAACGTAGATAGCCCAAGTACCCGCTAGGGAACGTACATTGTCCAAGTGCCTGCTAGGTAACCTAGATAGTCCAAATGCCCGCTAGTTAACCAACATAGTCCAAGTGCCTCCTAGGTAAACTACACAGTCCAAGTGCCCACTAGGTAACCTAGACAGTCCAAGTACCCGATAGGGAACCTACATAGTGCAAGTGCTCGCTAGGCAACCTACATAGTCCAAGTGCCCGCTAGGTAACTTAGATAGTCCAATTGCCCGTTAGCTAACCTAGATAGTCGAAGTGTCCGCTAGTTAAACTACATAGTCCAAGTGCCCGTTCGTTAACCTAGATGGGCCAAGTGCCTGCTAGGTAACCTAGACAGTCCAAGTGCCGGCTAGGTTACCTACATAGTCCAAGTGCACGTTCGTTAACCTAGATAGTCAAAGTGCCTGCTACGTAACTTAAATAGTCCAAGTGCTCGCTAGGGAACCTACATAGTCCAAGTGCCCGCTAGGTAACCTAGATAGTCCAATTGCCCGTTAGCTAACCTAGATAGTCGAAGTGCCCGCTAGTAAACCTAGATAGTCCAAGGGCCCGCTAGTTAATCTAGATAGTCCAAGTGCCTGCTAGGAAACCTAGATAGTCCAAGTGCCCGCTAGGGTATGTACATAGTCCAAGTGCCCGCTAGGTAACCTACATAGTCCAAGTTCCCGCTACGTAACCTAGATAGTCCAAGTGCCCGTTACCTAACCTAGATAATCCAATTGCCCGCTATGCAACATACATAGTCCAAGTGCCCATTTGTTAACCTAGAAGTCCAAGTGCCCGTTAGGTAACCTACATAGTCCAAATGCCCGTTCGGTAACCTAGATAGTCCAAGTGCCCGCTAATTAACCTACATAGTCCAAGTGCCCGCTAGGTAACCTAGATAGTGCAAGTGCCCGCTAGGTAACCTACATAGTCCAAGTGCCCGCTAGTTAACCTAGATAGTCCAAGTGCCCGTTCGTTAACCTAGATAGTCCAAGTGCCCGCTAGGTCACCTAGACAGTCCAAGTGCCTGCTAGGTAACTTACATTGTCCAAATGCCCCTTCGTTAACCTACATAGTCCAAGGGCCCATTATTTAACCTAGATCGTCTAAGTGTCTTTGGTTAACCTACATAGTCCAAGTGCCCGCAAGGTAACCTATATAGTCCAAGTTCCAGCTATGTAACCTAGATAGTCCAAGGGCCCGCTAGTTAACCTACATAGTCCAAGTGCCCGCTAGGTAAACTAGATAGTCCAAGTGCCCGCTAAGGAACCTACATAGTCCAAGTGCACGCTAGTTAACCCAGATACTCCAAGTGCCCGCTAGTTAACCTAGATAGTCCAAGTGCCGCTAGGTAACCTACATAGTGCAAGTGTCCCCTAGTTAACCTACATAGTCCAAGTGCCCGCTAGTTAACATAGATAGTCCAAGTGCCCTCTAGGGAACGTACATAGTCCAAGTGCCCGCTAGGTAACCTAGATAGTGCAAGTGCCCGGTAGTTAACCTACATAGTCCAAGTGCCCGCTAGGTAACGGAGATAGCCCAAGTGCCCGCTAGGGAACGTACATAGTCCAAGTGCCCGCTAGGTAACCTAGATAGTCCAAGTGACCGCTAGTTAACCAACATAGTCCAAGTTCCTCCTAGGTAAACTACATAGTCCAAGTGCCCACTAGGTAACCTAGACTGTCCAATTGCCCCCTAGTTAACCTAGACAGTCCAAGTAACCCATAGGGAACCTACATAGTCCAAGTGCTCGCTAGGCAACCTACATAGTCCAAGTGCCCGCTAGGTAACCTAGATAGTCCAATTGCCCGTTAGCTAACCTAGATAGTCGAAGTGTCCGCTAGTTAAACTACATAGTCCAAGTGCCCGTTCGTTAACCTAGATGGGCCAAGTGCCTGCTAGGTAACCTAGACAGTCCAAGTGCCGGCTAGATTACCTACATAGTCCAAGTGCACGTTCGTTAACCTAGATAGTCAAAGTGCCTGCTACGTAACTTAAATAGTCCAAGTGCTCGCTAGGGAACCTACATAGTCCAAGTGCCCGCTAGGTAACCTAGATAGTCCAATTGCCCGTTAGCTAACCTAGATAGTCGAAGTGCCCGCTAGTAAACCTAGATAGTCCAAGGGCCCGCTAGTTAATCTAGATAGTCCAAGTGCCTGCTAGGAAACCTAGATAGTCCAAGTGCCCGCTAGGGTATGTACATAGTCCAAGTGCCCGCTAGGTAACCTACATAGTCCAAGTTCCCGCTACGTAACCTAGATAGTCCAAGTGCCCGTTACCTAACCTAGATAATCCAATTGCCCGCTATGCAACATACATAGTCCAAGTGCCCATTTGTTAACCTAGAAGTCCAAGTGCCCGTTAGGTAACCTACATAGTCCAAATGCCCGTTCGGTAACCTAGATAGTCCAAGTGCCCGCTAATTAACCTACATAGTCCAAGTGCCCGCTAGGTAACCTAGATAGTGCAAGTGCCCGCTAGGTAACCTACATAGTCCAAGTGCCCGCTAGTTAACCTAGATAGTCCAAGTGCCCGTTCGTTAACCTAGATAGTCCAAGTGCCCGCTAGGTCACCTAGACAGTCCAAGTGCCTGCTAGGTAACTTACATTGTCCAAATGCCCCTTCGTTAACCTACATAGTCCAAGGGCCCATTATTTAACCTAGATCGTCTAAGTGTCTTTGGTTAACCTACATAGTCCAAGTGCCCGCAAGGTAACCTATATAGTCCAAGTTCCAGCTATGTAACCTAGATAGTCCAAGGGCCCGCTAGTTAACCTACATAGTCCAAGTGCCCGCTAGGTAAACTAGATAGTCCAAGTGCCCGCTAAGGAACCTACATAGTCCAAGTGCACGCTAGTTAACCCAGATACTCCAAGTGCCCGCTAGTTAACCTAGATAGTCCAAGTGCCGCTAGGTAACCTACATAGTGCAAGTGTCCCCTAGTTAACCTACATAGTCCAAGTGCCCGCTAGTTAACATAGATAGTCCAAGTGCCCTCTAGGGAACGTACATAGTCCAAGTGCCCGCTAGGTAACCTAGATAGTGCAAGTGCCCGGTAGTTAACCTACATAGTCCAAGTGACCGCTACGTAACCTAGATAGTCTAAGGGCCCGCTAGTTAACCTACATAGTCCAAGTGCCCGGTAGTTAACTTACATAGTTCAAGTGTCCGTAAGGAACATATATAGTCCAAGTGCCCGCTAGGGAATATACAGAGTCTAAGTGCCCGCTAGGGAACCTATGTAGTCCAAGTGCCCGCTAGGGAATCTACATAGTCCAAGGGCCCGTTAGTTAGCGTAGATAGTCCAAGTGCCGCTAGTTAATCTACATAGTTCAAGGGCCCGCTAGTTAACCTACATAGTCCAAGTGCCGATAGGGAACCTACATATTCCAAGTGCCCGTTAGTCAACCTAGATAATCCAAGTGCCCGCAGGGAACCTATATAGTCCAAGTGCCCGCTAGGGAACCTACATATTCAAAGTGCCCGCTAGGGAACCTGCATTGTGCAAGTGCCCGCTAGTTAACCTAGATAGTCCAAGTGCCCGCTAGTTAACTTACATAGTCCAAGGTCAGCTAGTTAACCTAGATAGTCCAAGTGCCCGCTAGTTAACCTACATAGTCCAAGGTCAGCTAGTTAACCTAGATAGTCCAAGTGCCCGCTAGTTAACCTACATAGTCCAAGAACCCGCTAGTTAACCTAGATAGTCCAAGTGCCCGATAGTTTACCTACATAGTCCTCGGGCTCGCTAGTTAACCTAGATATTCCAAGTGCCCGCTAGTTAACCTAGATCTTCCAAGTGTCCGCTAGTTAACCTACATAGTCCAAGTTCCTGTTAGGTAACCTAGATAGTAAAAGTGCCCGATAGTTTACCTACATAGTCCAAGGTCAGCTAGTTAACCTAGATAGTCCACGTGCCCGCTAGTTAACCTAGATCTTCCAAGTGTCCGCTAGTTAACCTACATAGTCCAAGTTCCTGTTAGGTAACCTAGATAGAAAAAGTGCCCGCAAGGTAACCTACATAGTCCAAGTGCCCTTTCGTTAACCTAGATAGTCCAAGTGCCCGCTAGGTAACCTACATAGTCAAAGGGTCCGCTAGGTAACCTATATAGTCCAAGTGCCCGTTACCTAACCTAGATAGTCCAATTGCCCGCTATGCAACATACATAGTCCAAGTGCCCGCTAGTTAACCTACATAGTCCAAGTGCCCACTAGGTAACCTAGATAGTCCAAGTGCCCGCTAGGTAACTTACATAGTCCAAATGCCCGCTAGGCAACCTAGATAGTCCAAGTGCCCGTTCGTTAACCTAGATAGCCAAGTGCCCGCTAGGTAAACTAGACAGTCCAAGTGTCTGCTAGGTAACCTACATAGCCCAAATGCCCGTTCGTTAACCTACATAGTCCAAGGGCCCACTAGTTAACCTAGATCGTCTAAGTGTCCTCTACTTAACCTACATAGTCCAAATGCACGCTAGTTAACCTACATAGTCCAAGTGCCGCTAGGTAACCTACATAGTGCAAGTGTCCCCTAGTTAACCTACATAGTCCCAGTAGCCGGTAGTTAACATAGATAGTCCAAGTGCCCACTAGTTAACATAGATAGTCCAAGTGTCTGTTAGGGAACATACATAGTCCAAGTGCCCGCTAGGTAACCTAGATAGTGCATGTGCCCGGTAGTTAACCTACATAGTCCAAGTGCCCGCTAGGTAACCTAGATAGTCCAAGGGCCCGCTAGTTAACCTACATAGTCCAAGTGCCCGGTAGTTAACTTACATAGTCCTAGTGCCCCCTCTGGAACCTACATAGTCCAAGTGCCTGCTAGGGAACCTACATAGTTCAAGTGTCCGTAGGGAGTACACAGAATCCAAGTGGCCGCTAGGGAATCTACATAGTCCAAGGGCCCGCTAGTTAACGTAGATAGTCCAAGTACGCGCTAGTTAACCTAGATCGTCCAAGTGCACGCTAGTTAACCTACATAGTCCAAGGGCCCGCTAGTTAACCTATATAGTCCAAGTGCCCGCTAGGGAACCTACATAGTCAAAGTGCCCGCTAGGGAACCTACATAGTCCAAGTGCCCGCTAGTTTACCTAGATAGTCCAAGTGCCCGCTAGTTAACCTAGATAGTCCAAGTGCCCGCTAGTTAACCAGGATCATCAAAGTGCCCTCTAGTTAACTTACAGAGTCCAAAGGCCTGCTAGTTAACCTACATAGAGCAAGGGCCCGCTAGTTAACCTTGATCGTCCAAGTGCCCGCTAGTTAACCTACATAGTCCAAGTTCCCGCTAGGTAACCTAGACAGTCCAAGTGACCATTAGGTTACCTACATAGTCCAAGTGCCCGTTCGTTAACCTACATAGTCCAAGTGCCCGCTAGGTAACGGAGATAGCCCAAGTGCCCGCTAGGGAACGTACATAGTCCAAGTGCCCGCTAGGTAACCTAGATAGTCCAAGTGACCGCTAGTTAACCAACATAGTCCAAGTTCCTCCTATGTAAACTTCATAGTCCAAGTGCCCACTAGGTAACCTAGACTGTCCAATTGCCCCCTAGTTAACCTAGACAGTCCAAGTACCCCATAGGGAACCTACATAGTCCAAGTGCTCGCTAGGGAACCTACATAGTCCAAGTGCTCGCTAGGCAACCTACATAGTCCAAGTGCCCGCTAGGTAACCTAGATAGTCCAATTGCCCGTTAGCTAACCTAGATAGTCGAAGTGTCCGCTAGTTAACCTACATAGTCCAAGTGCCCGTTCGTTAACGTAGATAGGCCAAGTGCCTGCTAGGTAACCTAGACAGTCCAAGTGCCCGCTAGAATACCTACATAGTCCAAGTGCACGTTCGTTAACCTAGATAGTCAAAGTGCCTGCTAGGTAACCTAAATAGTACAAGTGCACGCTAGGGAACCTACATAGTCCAAGTGCCCGCTAGGTAACCTAGATAGTCCAATTGCCCTTTAGCTAACCTAGATACTCGAAGTGTCCGCTAGTTAACCTACATAGTCCAAGTGCCCGTTCGTTAACGTAGATAGGCCAAGTGCCTGCTAGGCAACCTAGACAGTCCAAGTGCCCGCTAGGTCACCTACATAGTCCAAGTGCACGTTCGTTAACCTAGATAGTCCAAGTGCCCGCTGGTAACCTACATAGTACAAGGGCCCGCTAGGTAACCTTGATAGTCCAAGTGCCTTCTAGTTAACCTACATAGTCCATGTGCTCGCTAGGTAACCTACAAAGTCCAAGTGCCCACTAGGTAACCTAAGTAATCCAAATGCCCGCTAGGGAAACTACATAGTCCAAGTGCCCGCTAGTTAACCTCGATAGTCCAAGTGCCCGCTAGTAAACCTAGATAGTCCAAGGGCCCGCTAGTTAATCTAGATAGTCCAAGTGCCCGCGAGTTAAACTAGATAGTCCAAGTGCCCGCTAGTTAACCTAGATCGTCTAAGGGCCCGCTGGTTAACCTAGATAATCCAAGTGCCCGCTAGTTAACTTACATAGTCCAAGGGCCCTCTAGTTAACTTAGATAGTCCAAGTGCCCGCTAGGGGACGTACATAGAACAAGTGCCCGCTAGGTAACCTAGATAGTCCAAGTGCCCGCTAGGGTATGTACATAGTTCAAGTGCCCGCTAGGTAACCTAGATTGTCCAAGTGTGCGCTAGTTAACCTACATAGTCCAAGTGCCCGCTAGGTAACCTAGATAGTCCAAGGTCCTGCTAGATAACCTACATAGTCCAATGCCCGATAGGGAACCTACAAAATCCAAGTGCCCGCTCAGGAACCTATATAGTCCAAGTCCCCGATAGGGAACCTACATATTCCAAGTGCCCGTTAGGGAACCTAGATAGTCCAAATGCCCGTAGGGAACCTATATAGTCCAAGTGCCCTCTAGGGAACCTACATAGTCAAAGTGCCCGCTAGGGAACCTGCATTGTAAAAGTGCTCGCTAATTAACCTAGATAGTCCAAGTGCCCGCTAGTTAACCTAGATAGTCGAAGTGCCCGCTAGGGAACCTACATTGTTAAAGTGCCCGCTAGGGAGCCTGCATTGTGCAAGTGCCCGCTAGTTAACCTAGATAGTCCAAGTGCCCGCTAGTTAACCTAGATTGTCGAAGTGCCTGATAGTTAACCTACATAGTCCAAGGTCAGCTAGTTAACCTAGATAGTCCAAGTGCCCGCTAGTTAACCTACATAGTCCAAGGTCAGCTAGTTAACCTAGATAGTCCAAGTGCCCGCTAGTTAAACTACATAGTCCAAGAACCTGCTAGTTAACCTAGATAGTCCAAGTGCCCGCTAGTTAACCTACATAGTCCAAGGGCCTGCTAGTTAACCTAGATATTCCAAGTTCCTGTTATCTAACCTAGATAATCCAAGTGCCCGCTAGGTAACCTACATAGTCCAAGTGCCCTTTCATTAACCTAGATAGTCCAAGTGCCCGCTAGGTAACCTACATAGTCCAAGGGCCCGCTAGGTAACCTATATAGTCCAAGTGCCCGCTAAGAAGCCAAGATAGTCCAAGTGCCCGTTAGGTAACCTAGATAGTCCAAGTGCCCGCCAGGCAACCTACATAGTCCAAGTTCCCGCTAGGTAACCTAGATAGTCCAAGTGCCCGTTACCTAACCTAGATAATCCAATTGCCCGCTATGCAACATACATAGTCCAAGTGCCCATTCGTTAACCTAGAAGTCCAAGTGTCCGTTAGGTAACCTACATAGTCCAAATGCCCGTTCGGTAACCTAGATAGTCCAAGTGCCCGCTAATTAACCTACATAGTCCAAGTGCCCGCTAGGTAACCTAGATAGTGCAAGTGCCCGCTAGGTAACCTACATAGTCCAAGTGCCCGCTAGTTAACCTAGATAGTCCAAGTGCCCGTTCGTTAACCTAGATAGTCCAAGTGCCTGCTAGGTAAACTACATAGTCCATGTGCCCGTTCGTTAACCTAGATAGTCCAAGTGACTGCTAGGTAACCTAGATAGTCCAAGTGCCCGCTAGGTAACCTAGATACTCAAAGTGCCCGTTACCTAACCTAGATAGTCCAAGTGCCCGCTGAGGAACCTATATAGTCCAAGTGCCCGATAGGGAACCTACATATTCCAAGTGCCCGTTAGGGAACCAGGATAGTCCAAGTGCCCGTAGGGAACCTATATAGTCCAAGTGCCCTCTAGGGAACCTACATAGTCAAAGTGCCCGCTAGGGAACCTGCATTGTACAAGTGCCTGCTAGTTAACCTAGATAGTCCAAGTGCCGCTAGGTAACCTACATAGTGCAAGTGTCCCCTAGTTAACGTACATAGTCCAAGTGCCCGCTATTAAACATAGATAGTCCAAGTGCTCTCTAGGGAACGTACATAGTCCAAGTGCCCGCTAGGTAACCTAGATAGTGCAAGTGCCCGGTAGTTAACCTACATAGTCCAAGTGCCCGCTAGGTAACCTAGATAGTCTACGGGCCCGCTAGTTAACCTACATAGTCCAAGTGCCCGGTAGTGAACTTACATAGTTCAAGTGTCCATAAGGATCATATATAGTCCAAGTGCCCGCTAGGGAACATACAGAGTCTAAGTGCCCGCTAGGGTACCGATGTAGTCCAAGTGCCCACTAGGGAATCTACATAGTCCAAGGGCCCGCTAGTTAACGTAGATAGTCCAATTGCCGCTAGTTAATCTACATAGTTCAAGGGCCCGCTAGTTAACCTACATAGTCCAAGTGCCTGATAGGGAACCTACATAGTCCAAGTGCCCGCAGAGGAACCTACATAGTCCAAGTGCCCGATAGGGAACCTACATATTCCAAGTGCCCATTAGGGAAACTAGATAGTCCAAGTGCCCGCAGGGAACCTATATAGTCCAAGTGCCCGCTAGGGAACCTACATAGTCAAAGTGCCCGCTAGGGAACCTATATAGTCCAAGTGCCCGTTACCTAACCTAGATAGTCCAATTGCCCGCTATGCAACATACATAGTCCAAGTACCCGCTAGTTAAACTACATAGTCCAAGTGCCCGCTAGGTAACCTAGATAGTCCAAGTGCCCGTTAGGTAACTTACATAGTCCAAATGCCCGCTA
This sequence comes from Tenrec ecaudatus, assembly GCF_050624435.1. Lineage (NCBI taxonomy): Eukaryota > Metazoa > Chordata > Mammalia > Afrosoricida > Tenrecidae > Tenrec > Tenrec ecaudatus. Next base: position 60,629,880 of record NC_134548.1, on the reverse strand, counting down.
GGCAACCTAGATAGTCCAAGTGCCCGTTCGTTAACCTAGATAGCCAAGTGCCCGCTAGGTAAGCTAGACAGTCCAAGTGTCTTCTAGGTAACCTACATAGTCCAAATGCCCGTTCGTTAACCTACATAGTCCAAGGGCCCACTAGTTAACCTAGATCGTCTAAGTGTCCTCTACTTAACCTACATAGTCCATATGCACGCTAGTTAACCTACATAGTCCAAGTGCTGCTAGGTAACCTACATAGTGCAAGTGTCCCCTAGTTAACCTACATAGTCCAAGTGCCCGCTAGTAAACCTAGATAGTCCAAGGGCCCGCTAGTTAATCTAGATAGTCCAAGTGCCCGCGAGTTAACCTAGATAGTCCAAGTGCCCGCTAGTTAACCTAGATCATCTAAGGGCCCGCTGGTTAACCTAGATAATCCAAGTGCCCGCTAGTTAACTTACATAGTCCAAGGGCCCTCTAGTTAACTTAGATAGTCCAAGTGCCCGCTAGGGGACGTACATAGAACAAGTGCCCGCTAGGTAACCTAGATAGTCCAAGTGCCCGCTAGGGTATGTACATAGTCCAAGTGCCCGCTAGGTAACCTAGATAGTCCAAGGTCCTGCTAGATAACCTACATAGTCCAATGCCCGATAGGGAACCTACAAAATCCAAGTGCCCGCTCAGGAACCTATATAGTCCAAGTCCCCGATAGGGAACCTACATATTCCAAGTGCCCGTTAGGGAACCTAGATAGTCCAAATGCCCGTAGGGAACCTATATAGTCCAAGTGCCCTCTAGGGAACCTACATAGTCAAAGTGCCCGCTAGGGAACCTGCATTGTAAAAGTGCTCGCTAATTAACCTAGATAGTCCAAGTGCCCGCTAGTTAACCTAGATAGTCGAAGTGCCCGCTAGGGAACCTACATTGTTAAAGTGCCCGCTAGGGAGCCTGCATTGTGCAAGTGCCCGCTAGTTAACCTAGATAGTCCAAGTGCCCGCTAGTTAACCTAGATTGTCGAAGTGCCTGATAGTTAACCTACATAGTCCAAGGTCAGCTAGTTAACCTAGATAGTCCAAGTGCCCGCTAGTTAACCTACATAGTCCAAGGTCAGCTAGTTAACCTAGATAGTCCAAGTGCCCGCTAGTTAAACTACATAGTCCAAGAACCTGCTAGTTAACCTAGATAGTCCAAGTGCCCGCTAGTTAACCTACATAGTCCAAGGGCCTGCTAGTTAACCTAGATATTCCAAGTTCCTGTTATCTAACCTAGATAATCCAAGTGCCCGCTAGGTAACCTACATAGTCCAAGTGCCCTTTCGTTAACCTAGATAGTCCAAGTGCCCGCTAGGTAACCTACATAGTCCAAGGGCCCGCTAGGTAACCTATATAGTCCAAGTGCCCGCTAAGAAGCCAAGATAGTCCAAGTGCCCGTTAGGTAACCTAGATAGTCCAAGTGCCCGCCAGGCAACCTACATAGTCCAAGTTCCCGCTAGGTAACCTAGATAGTCCAAGTGCCCGTTACCTAACCTAGATAATCCAATTGCCCGCTATGCAACATACATAGTCCAAGTGCCCATTCGTTAACCTAGAAGTCCAAGTGTCCGTTAGGTAACCTACATAGTCCAAATGCCCGTTCGGTAACCTAGATAGTCCAAGTGCCCGCTAATTAACCTACATAGTCCAAGTGCCCGCTAGGTAACCTAGATAGTGCAAGTGCCCGCTAGGTAACCTACATAGTCCAAGTGCCCGCTAGTTAACCTAGATAGTCCAAGTGCCCGTTCGTTAACCTAGATAGTCCAAGTGCCTGCTAGGTAAACTACATAGTCCATGTGCCCGTTCGTTAACCTAGATAGTCCAAGTGACTGCTAGGTAACCTAGATAGTCCAAGTGCCCGCTAGGTAACCTAGATACTCAAAGTGCCCGTTACCTAACCTAGATAGTCCAAGTGCCCGCTGAGGAACCTATATAGTCCAAGTGCCCGATAGGGAACCTACATATTCCAAGTGCCCGTTAGGGAACCAGGATAGTCCAAGTGCCCGTAGGGAACCTATATAGTCCAAGTGCCCTCTAGGGAACCTACATAGTCAAAGTGCCCGCTAGGGAACCTGCATTGTACAAGTGCCTGCTAGTTAACCTAGATAGTCCAAGTGCCGCTAGGTAACCTACATAGTGCAAGTGTCCCCTAGTTAACGTACATAGTCCAAGTGCCCGCTATTAAACATAGATAGTCCAAGTGCCCTCTAGGGAACGTACATAGTCCAAGTGCCCGCTAGGTAACCTAGATAGTGCAAGTGCCCGGTAGTTAACCTACATAGTCCAAGTGCCCGCTAGGTAACCTAGATAGTCTACGGGCCCGCTAGTTAACCTACATAGTCCAAGTGCCCGGTAGTGAACTTACATAGTTCAAGTGTCCATAAGGATCATATATAGTCCAAGTGCCCGCTAGGGAACATACAGAGTCTAAGTGCCCGCTAGGGTACCGATGTAGTCCAAGTGCCCACTAGGGAATCTACATAGTCCAAGGGCCCGCTAGTTAACGTAGATAGTCCAATTGCCGCTAGTTAATCTACATAGTTCAAGGGCCCGCTAGTTAACCTACATAGTCCAAGTGCCTGATAGGGAACCTACATAGTCCAAGTGCCCGCAGAGGAACCTACATAGTCCAAGTGCCCGATAGGGAACCTACATATTCCAAGTGCCCATTAGGGAAACTAGATAGTCCAAGTGCCCGCAGGGAACCTATATAGTCCAAGTGCCCGCTAGGGAACCTACATAGTCAAAGTGCCCGCTAGGGAACCTATATAGTCCAAGTGCCCGTTACCTAACCTAGATAGTCCAATTGCCCGCTATGCAACATACATAGTCCAAGTACCCGCTAGTTAAACTACATAGTCCAAGTGCCCGCTAGGTAACCTAGATAGTCCAAGTGCCCGTTAGGTAACTTACATAGTCCAAATGCCCGCTAGGCAACCTAGATAGTCCAAGTGCCCGTTCGTTAACCTAGATAGCCAAGTGCCCGCTAGGTAAGCTAGACAGTCCAAGTGTCTTCTAGGTAACCTACATAGTCCAAATGCCCGTTCGTTAACCTACATAGTCCAAGGGCCCACTAGTTAACCTAGATCGTCTAAGTGTCCTCTACTTAACCTACATAGTCCATATGCACGCTAGTTAACCTACATAGTCCAAGTGCTGCTAGGTAACCTACATAGTGCAAGTGTCCCCTAGTTAACCTACATAGTCCAAGTGGCCGGTAGTTAACATAGATAGTCCAAGTGCCCACTAGTTAACATAGATAGTCCAAGTGCCCGCTAGGTAACCTAGATAGTGCATGTGCCCGGTACTTAACCTACATAGTCCAAGTGCCCGCTAGGTAACCTAGATAGTCCAAGGGCCCGCTAGTTAACCTATATAGTCCAAGTGCCCGGTAGTTAACTTACATAGTCCAAGTGCCCCCTCTGGAACCTACATAGCCCAAGTGCCTGCTAGGGAACCTACATAGTTCAAGTGTCCGTTGGGAACATACAGAATCCAAGTGCCCGCTAGGGAATCTACATAGTCCAAGGGCCCGCTAGTTAACGTAGATAGTCCAAGTACTCGCTAGTTAACCTAGATCGTCCAAGTGCACGCTAGTTAACCTACATAGTCCAAGGGCCCGCTAGTTAACCTATATAGTCCAAGTGCCCGCTAGGCAACCTACATAGTCCAAGTGCCCGCTAGTTAACCTAGATAGTCCAAGTGCCCGCTAGTTAACCTAGATAGTCCAAGTGCCCGCTAGTTAACCAGGATCATCAAAGGGCCCTCTAGTTTACTTACATAGTCCAAAGGCCTGCTAGTTAACCTACATAGAGCAAGGGCCCGCTAGTTAACCTTGATAGTCCAAGTACCCGCTAGTTAACCTACATAGTCCAAGTTCCCGCTAGGTAACCTAGACAGTCCAAGTGACCATTAGGTTACCTACATAGTCCAAGTGCCCGTTCGTTAACCTACATAGTCCAAGTGTCCGCTAGTTAACCTAGATAGTCCAAGTGCCCGCTAGTTAACCTACATAGTCCAAGGTCAGCTAGTTAACCTAGATAGTCCAAGTGCCCGCTAGTTAACCTACATAGTCCAAGAACCCGCTAGTTAACCTAGATAGTCCAAGTGCCCGCTAGTTAACCTACATAGTCCTAGGGCCCTCTAGTTAACCTAGATATTCCAAGTGCCCGCTAGTTAACCTAGATCGTCCAAGTGTCCGGTAGTTAACCTACATAGTCCAAGTTCCCGTTAGGTAACCTAGATAGTCCAAGTGCCCGCTAGGTAACCTACATAGTCAAAGGGTCCGCTAGGTAACCTATATAGTCCAAGTGCCCGTTACCTAACCTAGATAGTCCAATTGCCCGCTATGCAACATACATAGTCCAAGTACCCGCTAGTTAAACTACATAGTCCAAGTGCCCGCTAGGTAACCTAGATAGTCCAAGTGCCCGCTAGGTAACTTACATAGTCCAAATGCCCGCTAGGCAACCTAGATAGTCCAAGTGCCCGTTCGTTAACCTAGATAGCCAAGTGCCCTCTAGGTAAGCTAGACAGTCCAAGTGTCTTCTAGGTAACCTACATAGTCCAAATGCCCGTTCGTTAACCTACATAGTCCAAGGGCCCACTAGTTAACCAAGATCGTCTAAGTGTCCTCTACTTAACCTACATAGTCCATATGCACGCTAGTTAACCTACATAGTCCAAGTGCTGCTAGGTAACCTACATAGTGCAAGTGTCCCCTAGTTAACCTACATAGTCCAAGTGGCCGGTAGTTAACATAGATAGTCCAAGTGCCCACTAGTTAACATAGATAGTCCAAGTGCCCGCTAGGTAACCTAGATAGTGCATGTGCCCGGTACTTAACCTACATAGTCCAAGTGCCCGCTAGGTAACCTAGATAGTCCAAGGGCCCGCTAGTTAACCTATATAGTCCAAGTGCCCGGTAGTTAACTTACATAGTCCAAGTGCACCCTCTGGAACCTACATAGCCCAAGTGCCTGCTAGGGAACCTACATAGTTCAAGTGTCCGTTGGGAACATACAGAATCCAAGTGCCCGCTAGGGAATCTACATAGTCCAAGGGGCCGCTGGTTAACGTAGATAGTCCAAGTACTCGCTAGTTAACCTAGATCGTCCAAGTGCACGCTAGTTAACCTACATAGTCCAAGGGCCCGCTAGTTAACCTATATAGTCCAAGTGCCCGCTAGGCAACCTACATAGTCCAAGTGCCCGCTAGTTAACCTAGATAGTCCAAGTGCCCGCTAGGTAACCTACATAGTCCAAGTTCCCGCTAGGTAACCTAGATAGTCCAAGTGCCCGTTACCTAACCTAGATAATCCAATTGCCCGCTATGCAACATACATAGTCCAAGTGCCCATTCGTTAACCTAGAAGTCCAAGTGTCCGTTAGGTAACCTACATAGTCCAAATGCCCGTTCGGTAACCTAGATAGTCCAAGTGCCCGCTAATTAACCTACATAGTCCAAGTGCCCGCTAGGTAACCTAGATAGTGCAAGTGCCCGCTAGGTAACCTACATAGTCCAAGTGCCCGCTAGTTAACCTAGATAGTCCAAGTGCCCGTTCGTTAACCTAGATAGTCCAAGTGCCTGCTAGGTAAACTACATAGTCCATGTGCCCGTTCGTTAACCTAGATAGTCCAAGTGACTGCTAGGTAACCTAGATAGTCCAAGTGCCCGCTAGGTAACCTAGATACTCAAAGTGCCCGTTACCTAACCTAGATAGTCCAAGTGCCCGCTAAGCAACCTACATAGACCAAGTGCCCGTTCGTTAACCTAGATAGTCCAAGTGCCCGCTAGGTAACTTACATAGTCCAAATGCCCGTTCGTTAACCTACATAGCCCAAGGGCCCACTATTTAACCTAGATCGTCCAAGTGTCTTTGGTTAACCTACATAGTCCAAGTGCCCGCAAGGTAACCTATATAGTCCAAGTTCCAGCTATGTAACCTAGATAGTCCAAGGGCCCGCTAGTTAACCTAAATAGTCAAAGTGCCCGCTAGGTAAACTAGATAGTCCAAGTGCCCGCTAAGGAACTTACATAGTCCAAGTGCACGCTAGTTAACCCAGATAGTCCAAGTGCCCGCTAGTTAACCTAGATAGTCCAAGTGCCGCTGGGTAACCTACATAGTGCAAGTGTCCCCTAGTTAACGTACATAGTCCAAGTGCCCGCTAGGTAACCTAGATAGTGCAAGTGCTGGGAGTTAAACTACATAGTCCAAGTGCCCGCTAGGTAACCTAGATAGTCTAAGGGCCCGCTAGTTAACCTACATAGTCCAAGTGCCCGGTAGTTAACTTACATAGTTCAAGTGTCCGTAAGGAACATATATAGTCCAAGTGCCCGCTAGGGAATATACAGAGTCTAAGTGCCCGCTAGGGAACCTATGTAGTCCAAGTGCCCGCTAGGGAATCTACATAGTACAAGGGCCCGTTCGTTAACCTACATAGTCCAAGTGTCCGCTAGTTAACCTAGATAGTCCAAGTGCCCGCTAGTTAACCTACATAGTCCAAGGTCAGCTAGTTAACCTAGATAGTCCAAGTGCCCGCTAGTTAACCTACATAGTCCAAGAACCCGCTAGTTAACCTAGATAGTCCAAGTGCCCGCTAGTTAACCTACATAGTCCTAGGGCCCTCTAGTTAACCTAGATATTCCAAGTGCCCGCTAGTTAACCTAGATCGTCCAAGTGTCCGGTAGTTAACCTACATAGTCCAAGTTCCCGTTAGGTAACCTAGATAGTCCAAGTGCCCGCTAGGTAACCTACATAGTCAAAGGGTACGCTAGGTAACCTATATAGTCCAAGTGCCCGTTACCTAACCTAGATAGTCCAATTGCCCGCTATGCAACATACATAGTCCAAGTACCCGCTAGTTAAACTACATAGTCCAAGTGCCCGCTAGGTAACCTAGATAGTCCAAGTGCCCGCTAGGTAACTTACATAGTCCAAATGCCCGCTAGGCAACCTAGATAGTCCAAGTGCCCGTTCGTTAACCTAGATAGCCAAGTGCCCTCTAGGTAAGCTAGACAGTCCAAGTGTCTTCTAGGTAACCTACATAGTCCAAATGCCCGTTCGTTAACCTACATAGTCCAAGGGCCCACTAGTTAACCAAGATCGTCTAAGTGTCCTCTACTTAACCTACATAGTCCATATGCACGCTAGTTAACCTACATAGTCCAAGTGCTGCTAGGTAACCTACATAGTGCAAGTGTCCCCTAGTTAACCTACATAGTCCAAGTGGCCGGTAGTTAACATAGATAGTCCAAGTGCCCACTAGTTAACATAGATAGTCCAAGTGCCTGCTAGGTAACCTAGATAGTGCATGTGCCCGGTACTTAACCTACATAGTCCAAGTGCCCGCTAGGTAACCTAGATAGTCCAAGGGCCCGCTAGTTAACCTATATAGTCCAAGTGCCCGGTAGTTAACTTACATAGTCCAAGTGCACCCTCTGGAACCTACATAGCCCAAGTGCCTGCTAGGGAACCTACATAGTTCAAGTGTCCGTTGGGAACATACAGAATCCAAGTGCCCGCTAGGGAATCTACATAGTCCAAGGGGCCGCTGGTTAACGTAGATAGTCCAAGTACTCGCTAGTTAACCTAGATCGTCCAAGTGCACGCTAGTTAACCTACATAGTCCAAGGGCCCGCTAGTTAACCTATATAGTCCAAGTGCCCGCTAGGCAACCTACATAGTCCAAGTGCCCGCTAGTTAACCTAGATAGTCCAAGTGCCCGTTAGGTAACCTACATAGTCCAAGTTCCCGCTAGGTAACCTAGATAGTCCAAGTGCCCGTTACCTAACCTAGATAATCCAATTGCCCGCTATGCAACATACATAGTCCAAGTGCCCATTCGTTAACCTAGAAGTCCAAGTGTCCGTTAGGTAACCTACATAGTCCAAATGCCCGTTCGGTAACCTAGATAGTCCAAGTGCCCGCTAATTAACCTACATAGTCCAAGTGCCCGCTAGGTAACCTAGATAGTGCAAGTGCCCGCTAGGTAACCTACATAGTCCAAGTGCCCGCTAGTTAACCTAGATAGTCCAAGTGCCCGTTCGTTAACCTAGATAGTCCAAGTGCCTGCTAGGTAAACTACATAGTCCATGTGCCCGTTCGTTAACCTAGATAGTCCAAGTGACTGCTAGGTAACCTAGATAGTCCAAGTGCCCGCTAGGTAACCTAGATACTCAAAGTGCCCGTTACCTAACCTAGATAGTCCAAGTGCCCGCTAAGCAACCTACATAGACCAAGTGCCCGTTCGTTAACCTAGATAGTCCAAGTGCCCGCTAGGTAACTTACATAGTCCAAATGCCCGTTCGTTAACCTACATAGCCCAAGGGCCCACTATTTAACCTAGATCGTCCAAGTGTCTTTGGTTAACCTACATAGTCCAAGTGCCCGCAAGGTAACCTATATAGTCCAAGTTCCAGCTATGTAACCTAGATAGTCCAAGGGCCCGCTAGTTAACCTAAATAGTCAAAGTGCCCGCTAGGTAAACTAGATAGTCCAAGTGCCCGCTAAGGAACTTACATAGTCCAAGTGCACGCTAGTTAACCCAGATAGTCCAAGTGCCCGCTAGTTAACCTAGATAGTCCAAGTGCCGCTGGGTAACCTACATAGTGCAAGTGTCCCCTAGTTAACGTACATAGTCCAAGTGCCCGCTAGGTAACCTAGATAGTGCAAGTGCTGGGAGTTAAACTACATAGTCCAAGTGCCCGCTAGGTAACCTAGATAGTCTAAGGGCCCGCTAGTTAACCTACATAGTCCAAGTGCCCGGTAGTTAACTTACATAGTTCAAGTGTCCGTAAGGAACATATATAGTCCAAGTGCCCGCTAGGGAATATACAGAGTCTAAGTGCCCGCTAGGGAACCTATGTAGTCCAAGTGCCCGCTAGGGAATCTACATAGTACAAGGGCCCGTTCGTTAACCTACATAGTCCAAGTGTCCGCTAGTTAACCTAGATAGTCCAAGTGCCCGCTAGTTAACCTACATAGTCCAAGGTCAGCTAGTTAACCTAGATAGTCCAAGTGCCCGCTAGTTAACCTACATAGTCCAAGAACCCGCTAGTTAACCTAGATAGTCCAAGTGCCCGCTAGTTAACCTACATAGTCCTAGGGCCCTCTAGTTAACCTAGATATTCCAAGTGCCCGCTAGTTAACCTAGATCGTCCAAGTGTCCGGTAGTTAACCTACATAGTCCAAGTTCCCGTTAGGTAACCTAGATAGTCCAAGTGCCCGCTAGGTAACCTACATAGTCAAAGGGTCCGCTAGGTAACCTATATAGTCCAAGTGCCCGTTACCTAACCTAGATAGTCCAATTGCCCGCTATGCAACATACATAGTCCAAGTACCCGCTAGTTAAACTACATAGTCCAAGTGCCCGCTAGGTAACCTAGATAGTCCAAGTGCCCGCTAGGTAACTTACATAGTCCAAATGCCCGCTAGGCAACCCAGATAGTCCAAGTGCCCGTTCGTTAACCTAGATAGCCAAGTGCCCTCTAGGTAAGCTAGACAGTCCAAGTGTCTTCTAGGTAACCTACATAGTCCAAATGCCCGTTCGTTAATCTACATAGTCCAAGGGCCCACTAGTTAACCAAGATCGTCTAAGTGTCCTCTACTTAACCTACATAGTCCATATGCACGCTAGTTAACCTACATAGTCCAAGTGCTGCTAGGTAACCTACATAGTGCAAGTGTCCCCTAGTTAACCTACATAGTCCAAGTGGCCGGTAGTTAACATAGATAGTCCAAGTGCCCACTAGTTAACATAGATAGTCCAAGTGCCCGCTAGGTAACCTAGATAGTGCATGTGCCCGGTACTTAACCTACATAGTCCAAGTGCCCGCTAGGTAACCTAGATAGTCCAAGGGCCCGCTAGTTAACCTATATAGTCCAAGTGCCCGGTAGTTAACTTACATAGTCCAAGTGCACCCTCTGGAACCTACATAGCCCAAGTGCCTGCTAGGGAACCTACATAGTTCAAGTGTCCGTTGGGAACATACAGAATCCAAGTGCCCGCTAGGGAATCTACATAGTCCAAGGGGCCGCTGGTTAACGTAGATAGTCCAAGTACTCGCTAGTTAACCTAGATCGTCCAAGTGCACGCTAGTTAACCTACATAGTCCAAGGGCCCGCTAGTTAACCTATATAGTCCAAGTGCCCGCTAGGCAACCTACATAGTCCAAGTGCCCGCTAGTTAACCTAGATAGTCCAAGTGCCCGCTAGGTAACCTACATAGTCCAAGTTCCCGCTAGGTAACCTAGATAGTCCAAGTGCCCGTTACCTAACCTAGATAATCCAATTGCCCGCTATGCAACATACATAGTCCAAGTGCCCATTCGTTAACCTAGAAGTCCAAGTGTCCGTTAGGTAACCTACATAGTCCAAATGCCCGTTCGGTAACCTAGATAGTCCAAGTGCCCGCTAATTAACCTACATAGTCCAAGTGCCCGCTAGGTAACCTAGATAGTGCAAGTGCCCGCTAGGTAACCTACATAGTCCAAGTGCCCGCTAGTTAACCTAGATAGTCCAAGTGCCCGTTCGTTAACCTAGATAGTCCAAGTGCCTGCTAGGTAAACTACATAGTCCATGTGCCCGTTCGTTAACCTAGATAGTCCAAGTGACTGCTAGGTAACCTAGATAGTCCAAGTGCCCGCTAGGTAACCTAGATACTCAAAGTGCCCGTTACCTAACCTAGATAGTCCAAGTGCCCGCTAAGCAACCTACATAGACCAAGTGCCCGTTCGTTAACCTAGATAGTCCAAGTGCCCGCTAGGTAACTTACATAGTCCAAATGCCCGTTCGTTAACCTACATAGCCCAAGGGCCCACTATTTAACCTAGATCGTCCAAGTGTCTTTGGTTAACCTACATAGTCCAAGTGCCCGCAAGGTAACCTATATAGTCCAAGTTCCAGCTATGTAACCTAGATAGTCCAAGGGCCCGCTAGTTAACCTAAATAGTCAAAGTGCCCGCTAGGTAAACTAGATAGTCCAAGTGCCCGCTAAGGAACTTACATAGTCCAAGTGCACGCTAGTTAACCCAGATAGTCCAAGTGCCCGCTAGTTAACCTAGATAGTCCAAGTGCCGCTGGGTAACCTACATAGTGCAAGTGTCCCCTAGTTAACGTACATAGTCCAAGTGCCCGCTAGGTAACCTAGATAGTGCAAGTGCTGGGAGTTAAACTACATAGTCCAAGTGCCCGCTAGGTAACCTAGATAGTCTAAGGGCCCGCTAGTTAACCTACATAGTCCAAGTGCCCGGTAGTTAACTTACATAGTTCAAGTGTCCGTAAGGAACATATATAGTCCAAGTGCCCGCTAGGGAATATACAGAGTCTAAGTGCCCGCTAGGGAACCTATGTAGTCCAAGTGCCCGCTAGGGAATCTACATAGTACAAGGGCCCGCTAGTTAACGTAGATAGTCCAAGTGCCGCTAGTTAATCTACATAGTTCAAGGGCCCGCTAGTTAACCTACATAGTCCAAGTGCCTGATAGGGAACCTACATAGTCCAAGTGCCCGCAGAGGAACCTACATAGTCCAAGTGCCCGATAGGGAACCTACATATTCCAAGTGCCCGTTAGGGAACCTAGATAGTCCAAGTGCCCGCTAGGGAACCTACATAGTCAAAGTGCCCGCTAGGAAACCTGCATTGTGCAAGTGCCCGCTAGTTAACCTAGATAGTCCAAGTGCCCGCTAGTTAACCTACATAGTCCAAGGTCAGCTAGTTAACCTAGATAGTCCACGTGCCCGCTAGTTAACCTACATAGTCCAAGAACCCGCTAGTTAACCTACATAGTCAATGTGCCCGCTAGGGAACCTGCATTGTAAAAGTGCCCGCTAATTAACCTAGATAGTCCAAGTGCCCGCTAGTTAACCTAGATAGTCGAAGTGCCCGCTAGGGAACCTACATAGTCCAAGTGCCCGCTAGGTAACCTAGTTATTCCAAGTTCCTGTTAGCTAACCTAGATAATCGAAGTGCCCGCTAGGTAACCTACATAGTCCAAGTGCCCTTTCGTTAACCTAGATAGTCCAAGTGCCCGCTAGGTAACCTACATAGTCAAAGGGTCCGCTAGGTAACCTATATAGTCCAAGTGCCCGTTACCTAACCTAGATAGTCCAATTGCCAGCTATGCAACATACATAGTCCAAGTACCCGCTAGTTAACCTACATAGTCCAAGTGCCCGCTAGGTAACCTAGATAGTCCAAGTGCCCGCTAGGTAACTTACATAGTCCAAATGCCCGCTAGGCAACCTAGATAGTCCAAGTGCCCGTTCGTTAACCTAGATAGCCAAGTGCCCGCTAGGTAACCTAGACAGTCCAAGTGTCTGCTAGGTAACCTTCATAGTCCAAATGCCCGTTCGTTAACCTACATAGTCCAAGGGCCCACTAGTTAACCTAGATCGTCTAAGTGTCCTCTACTTAACCTACATAGTCCAAATGCACGCTAGTTAACCTACATAGTACAAGTGCCGCTAGGTAACCTACATATTGCAAGTGTCCCCTAGTTAACCTACATAGTCCAAGTGGCCGGTAGTTAACATAGATAGTCCAAGTGCCCACTAGTTAACATAGATAGTCCAAGTGCCCGCTAGGGAACATACATAGTCCAAGTGCCCGCTAGGTAACCTAGATAGTGCATGTGCCCGGTAGTTAACCTACATAGTCCAAGTGCCCGCTAGGTAACCTAGATAGTCCAAGGGCCCGCTAGTTAACCTACATAGTCCAAGTGCCCGGTAGTTAACTTACATAGTCCAAGTGCCCCCTCTGCAACCTACATAGTCCAAGTGCCTGCAAGGGAACCTACATAGTTCAAGTGTCTGTAGGGAACATACAGAATCCAAGTTCCCGCTAGGGAATCTACATAGTCCAAGGGCCTGCTAGTTAACGTAGATAGTCCAAGTACCCGCTAGTTAACCTAGATCATCCAAGTGCACGCTAGTTAACCTACATAGTAGTTAACCTATATAGTCCAAGTGCCCGCTAGGGAACCTACATAGTCCAAGTGCCCGCTAGGTAACCTAGATAATCCAAGTGCCCGCTAGTTAACCTAGATAGTCCAAGTGCCCGCTAGGGGACGTACATAGTCCAAGTGCCCGCTAGGTAACCTAGATAGTCCATGTGCCCGCTAGGGTATGTACATAGTTCAAGTGCCCGCTAGGTAACCTAGATTGTCCAAGTGTGCGCTAGTTAACCTACATAGTCCAAGTGCCCGCTAGGTAACCTAGATAGTCCAAGGTCCTGCTAGTTAACCTACATAGTCCAATGCCCGATAGGGAACCTACGAAGTCCAAGTGCCCGCTGAGGAACCTATATAGTCCAAGTGCCCGATAGGGAACCTACATATTCCAAGTGCCCGTTAGGGAACCAGGATAGTCCAAGTGCCCGTAGGGAACCTATATAGTCCAAGTGCCCTCTAGGGAACCTACATAGTCAAAGTGCCCGCTAGGGAACCTGCATTGTACAAGTGCCTGCTAGTTAACCTAGATAGTCCAAGTGCCGCTAGGTAACCTACATAGTGCAAGTGTCCCCTAGTTAACGTACATAGTCCAAGTGCCCGCTATTAAACATAGATAGTCCAAGTGCCCTCTAGGGAACGTACATAGTCCAAGTGCCCGCTAGGTAACCTAGATAGTGCAAGTGCCCGGTAGTTAACCTACATAGTCCAAGTGCCCGCTAGGTAACCTAGATAGTCTACGGGCCCGCTAGTTAACCTACATAGTCCAAGTGCCCGGTAGTGAACTTACATAGTTCAAGTGTCCATAAGGATCATATATAGTCCAAGTGCCCGCTAGGGAACATACAGAGTCTAAGTGCCCGCTAGGGTACCTATGTAGTCCAAGTGCCCACTAGGGAATCTACATAGTCCAAGGGCCCGCTAGTTAACGTAGATAGTCCAATTGCCGCTAGTTAATCTACATAGTTCAAGGGCCCGCTAGTTAACCTACATAGTCCAAGTGCCTGATAGGGAACCTACATAGTCCAAGTGCCCGCAGAGGAACCTACATAGTCCAAGTGCCCGATAGGGAACCTACATATTCCAAGTGCCCATTAGGGAAACTAGATAGTCCAAGTGCCCGCAGGGAACCTATATAGTCCAAGTGCCCGCTAGGGAACCTACATAGTCAAAGTGCCCGCTAGGGAACCTATATAGTCCAAGTGCCCGTTACCTAACCTAGATAGTCCAATTGCCCGCTATGCAACATACATAGTCCAAGTACCCGCTAGTTAAACTACATAGTCCAAGTGCCCGCTAGGTAACCTAGATAGTCCAAGTGCCCGCTAGGTAACTTACATAGTCCAAATGCCCGCTAGGCAACCTAGATAGTCCAAGTGCCCGTTCGTTAACCTAGATAGCCAAGTGCCCGCTAGGTAAGCTAGACAGTCCAAGTGTCTTCTAGGTAACCTACATAGTCCAAATGCCCGTTCGTTAACCTACATAGTCCAAGGGCCCACTAGTTAACCTAGATCGTCTAAGTGTCCTCTACTTAACCTACATAGTCCATATGCACGCTAGTTAACCTACATAGTCCAAGTGCTGCTAGGTAACCTACATAGTGCAAGTGTCCCCTAGTTAACCTACATAGTCCAAGTGGCCGGTAGTTAACATAGATAGTCCAAGTGCCCACTAGTTAACATAGATAGTCCAAGTGCCCGCTAGGTAACCTAGATAGTGCATGTGCCCGGTACTTAACCTATATAGTCCAAGTGCCCGCTAGGTAACCTAGATAGTCCAAGGGCCCGATAGTTAACCTATATAGTCCAAGTGCCCGGTAGTTAACTTACATAGTCCAAGTGCCCCCTCTGGAACCTACATAGCCCAAGTGCCTGCTAGGGAACCTACATAGTTCAAGTGTCCGTTGGGAACATACAGAATGCAAGTGCCCGCTAGGGAATCTACATAGTCCAAGGGCCCGCTAGTTAACGTAGATAGTCCAAGTACTCGCTAGTTAACCTAGATCGTCCAAGTGCACGCTAGTTAACCTACATAGTCCAAGGGCCCGCTAGTTAACCTATATAGTCCAAGTGCCCGCTAGGCAACCTACATAGTCCAAGTGCCCGCTAGTTAACCTAGATAGTCCAAGTGCCCGCTAGTTAACCTAGATAGTCCAAGTGCCCGCTAGTTAACCAGGATCATCAAAGGGCCCTCTAGTTTACTTACATAGTCCAAAGGCCTGCTAGTTAACCTACATAGAGCAAGGGCCCGCTAGTTAACCTTGATAGTCCAAGTACCCGCTAGTTAACCTACATAGTCCAAGTTCCCGCTAGGTAACCTAGACAGTCCAAGTGACCATTAGGTTACCTACATAGTCCAAGTGCCCGTTCGTTAACCTACATAGTCCAAGTGTCCGCTAGTTAACCTAGATAGTCCAAGTGCCCGCTAGTTAACCTACATAGTCCAAGGTCAGCTAGTTAACCTAGATAGTCCAAGTGCCCGCTAGTTAACCTACATAGTCCAAGAACCCGCTAGTTAACCTAGATAGTCCAAGTGCCCGCTAGTTAACCTACATAGTCCTAGGGCCCTCTAGTTAACCTAGATATTCCAAGTGCCCGCTAGTTAACCTAGATCGTCCAAGTGTCCGGTAGTTAACCTACATAGTCCAAGTTCCCGTTAGGTAACCTAGATAGTCCAAGTGCCCGCTAGGTAACCTACATAGTCAAAGGGTCCGCTAGGTAACCTATATAGTCCAAGTGCCCGTTACCTAACCTAGATAGTCCAATTGCCCGCTATGCAACATACATAGTCCAAGTACCCGCTAGTTAAACTACATAGTCCAAGTGCCCGCTAGGTAACCTAGATAGTCCAAGTGCCCGCTAGGTAACTTACATAGTCCAAATGCCCGCTAGGCAACCTAGATAGTCCAAGTGCCCGTTCGTTAACCTAGATAGCCAAGTGCCCTCTAGGTAAGCTAGACAGTCCAAGTGTCTTCTAGGTAACCTACATAGTCCAAATGCCCGTTCGTTAACCTACATAGTCCAAGGGCCCACTAGTTAACCTAGATCGTCTAAGTGTCCTCTACTTAACCTACATAGTCCATATGCACGCTAGTTAACCTACATAGTCCAAGTGCTGCTAGGTAACCTACATAGTGCAAGTGTCCCCTAGTTAACCTACATAGTCCAAGTGGCCGGTAGTTAACATAGATAGTCCAAGTGCCCACTAGTTAACATAGATAGTCCAAGTGCCCGCTAGGTAACCTAGATAGTGCATGTGCCCGGTACTTAACCTACATAGTCCAAGTGCCCGCTAGGTAACCTAGATAGTCCAAGGGCCCGCTAGTTAACCTATATAGTCCAAGTGCCCGGTAGTTAACTTACATAGTCCAAGTGCCCCCTCTGGAACCTACATAGCCCAAGTGCCTGCTAGGGAACCTACATAGTTCAAGTGTCCGTTGGGAACATACAGAATCCAAGTGCCCGCTAGGGAATCTACATAGTCCAAGGGGCCGCTGGTTAACGTAGATAGTCCAAGTACTCGCTAGTTAACCTAGATCGTCCAAGTGCACGCTAGTTAACCTACATAGTCCAAGGGCCCGCTAGTTAACCTATATAGTCCAAGTGCCCGCTAGGCAACCTACATAGTCCAAGTGCCCGCTAGTTAACCTAGATAGTCCAAGTGCCCGCTAGTTAACCTAGATAGTCCAAGTGCCCGCTAGTTAACCAGGATCATCAAAGGGCCCTCTAGTTTACTTACATAGTCCAAAGGCCTGCTAGTTAACCTACATAGAGCAAGGGCCCGCTAGTTAACCTTGATAGTCCAAGTACCCGCTAGTTAACCTACATAGTCCAAGTTCCCGCTAGGTAACCTAGACAGTCCAAGTGACCATTAGGTTACCTACATAGTCCAAGTGCCCATTCGTTAACCTACATAGTCCAAGTGCCCGCTAGGTAACCTAGATAGTCCAAGTGCCCGCTAGTTTACCAACATAGTCCAAGTGCCTCCTAGGTAAACTACATAGTCCAAGTGCCCACTAGGTAACCTAGACTGTCCAATTGCCCCCTAGTTAACCTAGACAGTCCAAGTACCCCATAGGGAACCTACATAGTCCACGTGCTCGCTAGGGAACCTACATAGTCCAAGTGCCCGCTAGGTAACCTAGATAGTCCAATTGCCCGTTAGCTAACCTAGATAGTCGAAGTGTCCGCTAGTTAACCTACATAGTCCAAGTGCCCGTTCGTTAACGTAGATAGGCCAAGTGCCTGCTAGGTAACCTAGACAGTCCAAGTGCCCGCTAGGTTACCTACATAGTCCAAGTGCACGTTCGTTAACCTAGATAGTCAAAGTGCCTGCTAGGTAACCTAAATAGTCCAAGTGCCAGCTAGGGAACCTACATAGTCCAAGTGCCCGCTAGGTAACCTAGATAGTCCAATTGCCCGTTAGCTAACCTAGATAGTCGAAGTGTCCGCTAGTTAACCTACATAGTCCAAGTGCCCGTTCGTTAACGTAGATAGGCCATGTGCCTGCTAGGTAACCTAGACAGTCCAAGTGCCCGCTAGGTTACCTACATAGTCCAAGTGCACGTTCGTTAACCTAGATAGTCCAAGTGCCCGCTGGTAACCTACATAGTACAAGGGCCCGCTAGGTAACCTTGATAGTCCAAGTGCCTTCTAGTTAACCTAGATAGTCCAATTGCCCGTTAGCTAACCTAGATAGTCGAAGTGTCCGCTAGTTAACCTACATAGTCCAAGTGCCCGCTAGTTAACCTAGATAGTCCAAGTGCCCGCTAGTAAACCTACATAGTCCAAGGGCCCGCTAGTTAATCTAGATAGTCCAAGTGCCCGCTAGTTAACCTAGATAGTCCAAGTGCCCGCTAGTTAACCTAGATCGTCTAAGGGCCCGCTAGTTAACCTAGATAATCCAAGTGCCCGCTAGTTAACCTACATATTCCAAGGGCCCTCTAGTTAACGTAGATAGTCCAAGTGCCCACTAGGTAACCTAGATAGTCCAAGTGCCCGCCAGGGTATGTACATAGTTCAAGTGCCCGCTAGGTGACCTAGATAGTCCAAGTGCTCGCTAGGTAACCTACATAGTCCAAGTTCCCGCTACGTAACCTAGATAGTCCAAGTGCCCGTTACCTAACCTAGATAATCCAATTGCCCGCTATGCAACATACATTGTCCAAGTGCCCATTCGTTAACCTAGAAGTCCAAGTGCCCGTTAGGTAACCTACATAGTCCAAATGCCCGTTCGGTAACCTAGATAGTCCAAGTGCCCGCTAATTAACCTACATAGTCCAAGTGCCCGCTAGGTAACCTAGATAGTGCAAGTGCCCGCTAGTTAACCTACATAGTCCAAGTGCCCGCTAGTTAACCTAGATAGTCCAAGTGCCCGTTCGTTAACCTAGATAGTCCAAGTGCCCGCTAGGTCACCTAGACAGTCCAAGTGCCTGCTAGGTAACTTACATTGTCCAAATGCCCCTTCGTTAACCTACATAGTCCAAGGGCCCATTATTTAACCTAGATCGTCTAAGTGTCTTTGGTTAACCTACATAGTCCAAGTGACCGCAAGGTAACCTATATAGTCCAAGTTCCAGCTATGTAACCTAGATAGTCCAAGGGCCCGCTAGTTAACCTACATAGTCCAAGTGCCCGCTAGGTAAACTAGATAGTCCAAGTGCCCGCTAAGGAACCTACATAGTCCAAGTGCACGCTAGTTAACCCAGATAGTCCAAGTGCCCACTAGTTAACCTAGATAGTCCAAGTGCCGCTAGGTAACCTACATAGTGCAAGTGTCCCCTAGTTAACCTACATAGTCCAAGTGCCCGCTAGTTAACATAGATAGTCCAAGTGCCCTCTAGGGAACGTAAATAGTCCAATTGCCCGCTAGGTAACCTAGATAGTGCAAGTGCCCGGTAGTTAACCTACATAGTCCAAGTGACCGCTAAGTAACCTAGATAGTCTAAGGGCCCGCTAGTTAACCTACATAGTCCAAGTGCCCGGTAGTTAACTTACATAGTTCAAGTGTCCGTAAGGAACATATATAGTCCAAGTGCCCGCTAGGGAACATACAGAGTCTAAGTGCCCGCTAGGGAACCTATGTAGTCCAAGTGCCCGCTAGGGAATCTACATAGTCCAAGGGCCCGTTAGTTAACGTAGATAGTCCAAGTGCCGCTAGTTAATCTACATAGTTCAAGGGCCCGCTAGTTAACCTACATAGTCCAAGTGCCGATAGGGAACCTACATATTCCAAGTGCCCGTTAGGGAATCTAGATAATCCAAGTGCCCGCAGGGAACCTATATAGTCCAAGTGCCCGCTAGGGAACCTACATATTCAAAGTGCCCGCTAGGGAACCTGCATTGTGCAAGTGCCCGCTAGTTAATCTAGATAGTCCAAGTGCCCACTAGTTAACTTACATAGTCCAAGGTCAGCTAGTTAACCTAGATAGTCCAAGTGCCCGCTAGTTAACCTACATATTCCAAGGGCCCTCTAGTTAACGTAGATAGTCCAAGTGCCCACTAGGTAACCTAGATAGTCCAAGTGCCCGCCAGGGTATGTACATAGTTCAAGTGCCCGCTAGGTGACCTAGATAGTTCAAGTGCTCGCTAGGTAACCTACATAGTCCAAGTTCCCGCTACGTAACCTAGATAGTCCAAGTGCCCGTTACCTAACCTAGATAATCCAATTGCCCGCTATGCAACATACATAGTCCAAGTGCCCATTCGTTAACCTAGAAATCCAAGTGCCCGTTAGGTAACCTACATAGTCCAAATGCCCGTTCGGTAACCTAGATAGTCCAAGTGCCCGCTAATTAACCTACATAGTCCAAGTGCCCGCTAGGTAACCTAGATAGTGCAAGTGCCCGCTAGGTAACCTACATAGTCCAAGTGCCCGCTAGTTAACCTAGATAGTCCAAGTGCCCGTTCGTTAACCTAGATAGTCCAAGTGCCCGCTAGGTCACCTAGACAGTCCAAGTGCCTGCTAGGTAACTTACATTGTCCAAATGCCCCTTCGTTAACCTACATAGTCCAAGGGCCCATTATTTAACCTAGATCGTCTAAGTGTCTTTGGTTAACCTACATAGTCCAAGTGACCGCAAGGTAACCTATATAGTCCAAGTTCCAGCTATGTAACCTAGATAGTCCAAGGGCCCGCTAGTTAACCTACATAGTCCAAGTGCCCGCTAGGTAAACTAGATAGTCCAAGTGCCCGCTAAGGAACCTACATAGTCCAAGTGCACGCTAGTTAACCCAGATAGTCCAAGTGCCCGCTAGTTAACCTAGATAGTCCAAGTGCCGCTAGGTAACCTACATAGTGCAAGTGTCCCCTAGTTAACCTACATAGTCCAAGTGCCCGCTAGTTAACATAGATAGTCCAAGTGCCCTCTAGGGAACGTAAATAGTCCAATTGCCCGCTAGGTAACCTAGATAGTGCAAGTGCCCGGTAGTTAACCTACATAGTCCAAGTGACCGCTAAGTAACCTAGATAGTCTAAGGGCCCGCTAGTTAACCTACATAGTCCAAGTGCTCGGTAGTTAACTTACATAGTTCAAGTGTCCGTAAGGAACATATATAGTCCAAGTGCCCGCTAGGGAACATACAGAGTCTAAGTGCCCGCTAGGGAACCTATGTAGTCCAAGTGCCCGCTAGGGAATCTACATAGTCCAAGGGCCCGTTAGTTAACGTAGATAGTCCAAGTGCCGCTAGTTAATCTACATAGTTCAAGGGCCCGCTAGTTAACCTACATAGTCCAAGTGCCGATAGGGAACCTACATATTCCAAGTGCCCGTTAGGGAATCTAGATAATCCAAGTGCCCGCAGGGAACCTATATAGTCCAAGTGCCCGCTAGGGAACCTACATATTCAAAGTGCCCGCTAGGGAACCTGCATTGTGCAAGTGCCCGCTAGTTAATCTAGATAGTCCAAGTGCCCACTAGTTAACTTACATAGTCCAAGGTCAGCTAGTTAACCTAGATAGTCCAAGTGCCCGCTAGTTAACCTACATATTCCAAGGGCCCTCTAGTTAACGTAGATAGTCCAAGTGCCCACTAGGTAACCTAGATAGTCCAAGTGCCCGCCAGGGTATGTACATAGTTCAAGTGCCCGCTAGGTGACCTAGATAGTTCAAGTGCTCGCTAGGTAACCTACATAGTCCAAGTTCCCGCTACGTAACCTAGATAGTCCAAGTGCCCGTTACCTAACCTAGATAATCCAATTGCCCGCTATGCAACATACATAGTCCAAGTGCCCATTCGTTAACCTAGAAATCCAAGTGCCCGTTAGGTAACCTACATAGTCCAAATGCCCGTTCGGTAACCTAGATAGTCCAAGTGCCCGCTAATTAACCTACATAGTCCAAGTGCCCGCTAGGTAACCTAGATAGTGCAAGTGCCCGCTAGGTAACCTACATAGTCCAAGTGCCCGCTAGTTAACCTAGATAGTCCAAGTGCCCGTTCGTTAACCTAGATAGTCCAAGTGCCCGCTAGGTCACCTAGACAGTCCAAGTGCCTGCTAGGTAACTTACATTGTCCAAATGCCCCTTCGTTAACCTACATAGTCCAAGGGCCCATTATTTAACCTAGATCGTCTAAGTGTCTTTGGTTAACCTACATAGTCCAAGTGACCGCAAGGTAACCTATATAGTCCAAGTTCCAGCTATGTAACCTAGATAGTCCAAGGGCCCGCTAGTTAACCTACATAGTCCAAGTGCCCGCTAGGTAAACTAGATAGTCCAAGTGCCCGCTAAGGAACCTACATAGTCCAAGTGCACGCTAGTTAACCCAGATAGTCCAAGTGCCCGCTAGTTAACCTAGATAGTCCAAGTGCCGCTAGGTAACCTACATAGTGCAAGTGTCCCCTAGTTAACCTACATAGTCCAAGTGCCCGCTAGTTAACATAGATAGTCCAAGTGCCCTCTAGGGAACGTAAATAGTCCAATTGCCCGCTAGGTAACCTAGATAGTGCAAGTGACCGCTACGTAACCTAGATAGTCTAAGGGCCCGCTAGTTAACCTACATAGTCCAAGTGCCCGGTAGTTAACTTACATAGTTCAAGTGTCCGTAAGGAACATATATAGTCCAAGTGCCCGCTAGGGAACATACAGAGTCTAAGTGCCCGCTAGGGAACCTATGTAGTCCAAGTGCCCGCTAGGGAATCTACATAGTCCAAGGGCCCGTTAGTTAACGTAGATAGTCCAAGTGCCGCTAGTTAATCTACATAGTTCAAGGGCCCGCTAGTTAACCTACATAGTCCAAGTGCCGATAGGGAACCTACATATTCCAAGTGCCCGTTAGGGAACCTAGATAATCCAAGTGCCCGCAGGGAACCTATATAGTCCAAGTGCCCGCTAGGGAACCTACATATTCAAAGTGCCCGCTAGGGAACCTGCATTGTGCAAGTGCCCGCTAGTTAATCTAGATAGTCCAAGTGCCCACTAGTTAACTTACATAGTCCAAGGTCAGCTAGTTAACCTAGATAGTCCAAGTGCCCGCTAGTTAACCTACATAGTCCAAGAACCCGCTAGTTAACCTAGATAGTCCAAGTGCCCGATAGTTTACCTACATAGTCCTCGGGCTCGCTAGTTAACCTAGATATTCCAAGTGCCTGCTAGTTAACCTAGATCTTCCAAGTGTCCGCTAGTTAACCTACATAGTCCAAGTTCCTGTTAGGTAACCTAGATAGTAAAAGTGCCCGCAAGGTAACCTACATAGTCCAAGTGCCCGCTAGGTAACCTAGATATTCCAAGTTCCTGTTAACTAAGCTAGATAATCCAAGTGCCCGCTAGGTATCCTACATAGTCCAAGTGCCCTTTCGTTAACCTAGATAGTCCAAGTGCCCGCTAGGTAACCTACATAGTCAAAGGGTCCGCTAGGTAACCTATATAGTCCAAGTGCCCGTTACCTAACCTAGATAGTCCAATTGCCCGCTATGCAACATACATAGTCCAAGTGCCCGCTAGTTAACCTACATAGTCCAAGTGCCCACTAGGTAACCTAGATAGTCCAAGTGCCCGCTAGGTAACTTACATAGTCCAAATGCCCGCTAGGCAACCTAGATAGTCCAAGTGCCCGCTAGGTAAACTAGACAGTCCAAGTGTCTGCTAGGTAACCTACATAGCCCAAATGCCCGTTCGTTAACCTACATAGTCCAAGGGCCCACTAGTTAACCTAGATCGTCTAAGTGTCCTCTACTTAACCTACATAGTCCAAATGCACGCTAGTTAACCTACATAGTCCAAGTGCCGCTAGGTAACCTACATAGTGCAAGTGTCCCCTACTTAACCTACATAGTCCCAGTAGCCGGTAGTTAACATAGATAGTCCAAGTGCCCACTAGTTAACATAGATAGTCCAAGTGTCTGCTAGGGAACATACATAGTCCAAGTGCCCGCTAGGTAACCTAGATAGTGCATGTGCCCGGTAGTTAACCTACATAGTCCAAGTGCCCGCTAGGTAACCTAGATAGTCCAAGGGCCCGCTAGTTAACCTACATAGTCCAAGTGCCCGGTAGTTAACTTACATAGTCCAAGTGCCCCCTCTGGAACCTACATAGTCCAAGTGCCTGCTAGGGAACCTACATAGTTCAAGTGTCCGTAGGGAATACACAGAATCCAAGTGCCCACTAGGGAATCTACATAGTCCAAGGGCCCGCTAGTTAACGTAGATAGTCCAAGTACCCGCTAGTTAACCTAGATCGTCCAAGTGCACGCTAGTTAACCTACATAGTCCAAGGACCCGCTAGTTAACCTAGATCGTCTAAGTGTCCTCTACTTAACCTACATAGTCCAAATGCACGCTAGTTAACCTACATAGTCCAAGTGCCGCTAGGTAACCTACATAGTGCAAGTGTCCCCTAGTTAACCTACATAGTCCAAGTAGCCGTTAGTTAACATAGATAGTCCAAGTGCCCACTAGTTAACATAGATAGTCCAAGTGTCCGCTAGGGAACATACATAGTCCAAGTGCCCGCTAGGTAACCTAGATAGTCCAAGGGCCCGCTAGTTAACCTACATAGTCCAAGTGCCCGGTAGTTAACTTACATAGTCCAAGTGCCCCCTCTGGAACCTACATAGTCCAAGTGACTGCTAGGGAACCTACATAGTTCAAGTGTCCGTAGGGAACACACAGAATCCAAGTGTCCGCTAGGGAATCTACATAGTCCAAGGGCCCGCTAGTTAACGTAGATAGTCCAAGTACCCGCTAGTTAACCTAGATCGTCCAAGTGCACGCTAGTTAACCTACATAGTCCAAGGGCCCGCTAGTTAACCTATATAGTCCAAGTGCCCGCTAGGGAACCTACATAGTCAAAGTGCCCGCTAGGTAACCTACATAGTCCAAGTGCCCGCTAGTTTACCTAGATAGTCCAAGTGCCCGCTAGTTAACCTAGATAGTCCAAGTGCCCGCTAGTTAACCAGGATCATCAAAGTGCCCTCTAGTTAACTTACAGAGTCCAAAGGCCTGCTAGTTAACCTAAATAGAGCAAGGGCCCGCTAGTTAACCTTGATAGTCCAAGTGCCCGCTAGTTAACCTACATAGTCCAAGTTCCCGCTAGGTAACCTAGACAGTCCAAGTGACCATTAGGTTACCTACATAGTCCAAGTGCCCGTTCGTTAACCTACATAGTCCAAGTGCCCGCTAGGTAACGGAGATAGCCCAAGTGCCCGCTAGGGAACGTACATAGTCCAAGTGCCCGCTAGGTAACCTAGATAGTCCAAGTGACCGCTAGTTAACCAACATAGTCCAAGTTCCTCCTAGGTAAACTACATAGTACAAGTGCCCACTAGGTAACCTAGACTGTCCAATTGCCCCCTAGTTAACCTAGACAGTCCAAGTACCCCATAGGGAACCTACATAGTCCAAGTGCTCGCTAGGGAACCTACATAGTCCAAGTGCTCGCTAGGCAACCTACATAGTCCAAGTGCCCGCTAGGTAACCTAGATAGTCCAATTGCCCGTTAGCTAACCTAGATAGTCGAAGTGTCCGCTAGTTAACCTACATAGTCCAAGTGCCCGTTCGTTAACGTAGATAGGCCAAGTGCCTGCTAGGTAACCTAGACAGTCCAAGTGCCCGCTAGGTTACCTACATAGTCCAAGTGCACGTTCGTTAACCTAGATAGTCAAAGTGCCTGCTAGGTAACCTAAATAGTACAAGTGCACGCTAGGGAACCTACATAGTCAAAGTGCCCGCTAGGTAACCTAGATAGTCCAATTGCCCGTTAGCTAACCTAGATACTCGAAGTGTCCGCTAGTTAACCTACATAGTCCAAGTGCCCGTTCGTTAACGTAGATAGGCCAAGTGCCTGCTAGGCAACCTAGACAGTCCAAGTGCCCGCTAGGTCACCTACATAGTCCAAGTGCACGTTCGTTAACCTAGATAGTCCAAGTGCCCGCTGGTAACCTACATAGTACAAGGGCCCGCTAGGTAACCTTGATAGTCCAAGTGCCTTCTAGTTAACCTACATAGTCCATGTGCTCGCTAGGTAACCTACAAAGTCCAAGTGCCCAGTAGGTAACCTAAGTAATCCAAATGCCCGCTAGGGAAACTACATAGTCCAAGTGCCCGCTAGTTAACCTCGATAGTCCAAGTGCCCGCTAGTAAACCTAGATAGTCCAAGGGCCCGCTAGTTAATCTAGATAGTCCAAGTGCCCGCGAGTTAACCTAGATAGTCCAAGTGCCCGCTAGTTAACCTAGATCGTCTAAGGGCCCGCTGGTTAACCTAGATAATCCAAGTGCCCGCTAGTTAACTTACATAGTCCAAGGTCCCTCTAGTTAACCTAGATAGTCCAAGTGCCCGCTAGGGGACGTACATAGAACAAGTGCCCGCTAGGTAACCTAGATAGTCCAAGTGCCCGCTAGGGTATGTACATAGTTCAAGTGCCCGCTAGGTAACCTAGATTGTCCAAGTGTGCGCTAGTTAACCTACATAGTCCAAGTGCCCGCTAGGTAACCTAGATAGTCCAAGGTCCTACTAGATAACCTACATAGTCCAATGCCCGATAGGGAACCTACAAAATCCAAGTGCCCGCTGAGGAACCTATATAGTCCAAGTCACCGATAGGGAACCTACATATTCCAAGTGCCCGTTAGGGAACCTAGATAGTCCAAGTGCCCGTAGGGAACCTATATAGTCCAAGTGCCCTCTAGGGAACCTACATAGTCAAAGTGCCCGCTAGGGAACCTGCATTGTAAAAGTGCTCGCTAATTAACCTAGATAGTCCAAGTGCCCGCTAGTTAACCTAGATAGTCGAAGTGCCCGCTAGGGAACCTACATTGTTAAAGTGCCCGCTAGGGAGCCTGCATTGTGCAAGTGCCCGCTAGTTAACCTAGATAGTCCAAGTGCCCGCTAGTTAACCTAGATTGTCGAAGTGCCTGATAGTTAAACTACATAGTCCAAGGTCAGCTAGTTAACCTAGATAGTCCAAGTGCCCGCTAGTTAACCTACATAGTCCAAGGGCCTGCTAGTTAACCTAGATATTCCAAGTTCCTGTTATCTAACCAAGATAATCCAAGTGCCCGCTAGGTAACCTACATAGTCCAAGTGCCCTTTCGTTAACCTAGATAGTCCAAGTGCCCGCTAGGTAACCTACATAGTCCAAGGGCCCGCTAGGTAACCTATATAGTCCAAGTGCCCGCTAAGAAACCAAGATAGTCCAAGTGCCCGTTAGGTAACCTAGATAGTCCAAGTGCCCGCTAGGTAACCTACATAGTCCAAGTTCCCGCTAGGTAACCTAGATAGTCCAAGTGCCCGTTACCTAACCTAGATAATCCAATTGCCCGCTATGCAACATACATAGTCCAAGTGCCCATTCGTTAACCTAGAAGTCCAAGTGTCCGTTAGGTAACCTACATAGTCCAAATGCCCGTTCGGTAACCTAGATAGTCCAAGTGCCCGCTAATTAACCTATATAGTCCAAGTGCCCGCTAGGTAACCTAGATAGTGCAAGTGCCCGCTAGGTAACCTACATAGTCCAAGTGCCCGCTAGTTAACCTAGATAGTCCAAGTGCCCGTTCGTTAACCTAGATAGTCCAAGTGCCTGCTAGGTAAACTACATAGTCCATGTGCCCGTTCGTTAACCTAGATAGTCCAAGTGCCTGCTAGGTAACCTAGATAGTCCAAGTGCCCGCTAGGTAACCTAGATACTCAAAGTGCCCGTTACCTAACCTAGATAGTCCAAGTGCCCGCTAAGCAACCTACATAGACCAAGTGCCCGTTCGTTAACCTAGATAGTCCAAGTGCCCGCTAGGTAACTTACATAGTCCAAATGCCCGTTCGTTAACCTACATAGCCCTAGGGCCCACTATTTAACCTAGATCGTCCAAGTGTCTTTGGTTAACCTACATAGTCCAAGTGCCCGCAAGGTAACCTATATAGTCCAAGTTCCAGCTATGTAACCTAGATAGTCCAAGGGCCCGCTAGTTAACCTAAATAGTCAAAGTGCCCGCTAGGTAAACTAGATAGTCCAAGTGCCCGCTAAGGAACCTACATAGTCCAAGTGCACGCTAGTTAACCCAGATAGTCCAAGTGCCCGCTAGTTAACCTAGATAGTCCAAGTGCCGCTGGGTAACCTACATAGTGCAAGTGTCCCCTAGTTAACGTACATAGTCCAAGTGCCCGCTAGGTAACCTAGATAGTGCAAGTGCTGGGAGTTAAACTACATAGACCAAGTGCCCGCTAGGTAACCTAGATAGTCTAAGGGCCCGCTAGTTAACCTACATAGTCCAAGTGCCCGGTAGTTAACTTACATAGTTCAAGTGTCTGTAAGGAACATATATAGTCCAAGTACCCGCTAGGGAATATACAGAGTCTAAGTGCCCGCTAGGGAACCTATGTAGTCCAAGTGCCCGCTAGGGAATCTACATAGTACAAGGGCCCGCTAGTTAACGTAGATAGTCCAAGTGCCGCTAGTTAATCTACATATTTCAAGGACCCGCTAGTTAACCTACATAGTCCAAGTGCCTGATAGGGAACCTACATAGTCCAAGTGCCCGCAGAGGAACCTACATAGTCCAAGTGCCCGATAGGGAACCTACATATTCCAAGTGCCCGTTAGGGAACCTAGATAGTCCAAGTGCCCGCTAGGGAACCTACATAGTCAAAGTGCCCGCTAGGAAACCTGCATTGTGCAAGTGCCCGCTAGTTAACGTAGATAGTCCAAGTGCCCGCTAGTTAACTTACATAGTCCAAGGTCAGCTAGTTAACCTAGATAGTCCAAGTGCCCGCTAGTTAACCTACATAGTCCAAGGTCAGCTAGTTAACCTAGATAGTCCACGTGCCCGCTAGTTAACCTACATAGTCCAAGAACCCGCTAGTTAACCTACATAGTCAATGTGCCCGCTAGGGAACCTGCATTGTAAAAGTGCCCGCTAATTAACCTAGATAGTCCAAGTACCCGCTAGTTAACCTAGATAGTCGAAGTGCCCGCTAGGGAACCTACATAGTCCAAGTGCCCGCTAGGTAACCTAGTTATTCCAAGTTCCTGTTAGCTAACCTAGATAATCGAAGTGCCCGCTAGTTAACCTACATAGTCCAAGTGCCCGTTCGTTAACGTAGATAGGCCAAGTGCCTGCTAGGTAACCTAGACAGTCCAAGTGCCTGCTAGGTTACCTACATAGTCCAAGTGCACGTTCGTTAACCTAGATAGTCAAAGTGCCTGCTAGGTAACCTAAATAGTCCAAGTGCCCGCTAGGGAACCTACATAGTCCAAGTGCCCGCTAGGTAACCTAGATAGTCCAATTGCCCGTTAGCTAACCTAGATAGTCAAAGTGTCCGCTAGTTAACCTACATAGTCCAAGTGCCCGTTCGTTAACGTAGATAGGCCAAGTGCCTGCTAGGTAACCTAGACAGTCCAAGTGCCCGCTAGGTTACCTACATAGTCCAAGTGCACGTTCGTTAACCTAGATAGTCCAAGTGCCCGCTGGTAACCTACATAATACAAGGGCCCGCTAGGTAACCTTGATAGTCCAAGTGCCTTCTAGTTAACCTAGATAGTCCAATTGCCCGTTAGCTAACCTAGATAGTCGAAGTGTCCGCTAGTTAACCTACATAGTCCAAGTGCCCGCTAGTTAACCTAGATAGTCCAAGTGCCCGCTAGTAAACCTACATAGTCCAAGGGCCCGCTAGTTAATCTAGATAGTCCAAGTGCCCGCTAGTTAACCTAGATAGTCCAAGTGCCCGCTAGTTAACCTAGATCGTCTTAGGGCCCGCTAGTTAACCTAGACAATCCAAGTGCCCGCTAGTTAACCTACATATTCCAAGGGCCCTCTAGTTAACGTAGATAGTCCAAGTGCCCGCTAGGGGACGTACATTGTCCAAGTGCCCACTAGGTAACCTAGATAGTCCAAGTGCCCGCCAGGGTATGTACATAGTTCAAGTGCCCGCTAGGTAACCTAGATAGTCCAAGTGCCCGCTAGGTAACCTACATAGTCCAAGTTCCCGCTAGGTAACCTAGATAGTCCAAGTGCCCGTTACCTAACCTAGATAATCCAATTTACCGCTATGCAACATACATAGTCCAAGTGCCCATTCGTTAACCTAGAAGTCCAAGTGCCCGCTAGGCAACCTACATAGTCCAAATGCCCGTTCGGTAACCTAGATAGTACAAGTGCCCGCTAATTAACCTACATAGTCCAAGTGCCCGCTAGGTAACCTAGATAGTGCCAGTGCCCGCTAGGTAACCTACAAAGTCCAAGTGCCCGAATGTATAAGGGTGCTTTGCTCAATTGATGTATGTACAGATTGTGATAAGAGCCTTATGAGCCCCAATAAAACGATTAAAATAAATAAATAAAGAATGAAAGAAAAAAAAAAGAAATGTATTGGCCTTTGGGGAGGGGCAAAGAGGGCTGGATTGAGAAAGTCTGTGGCATCCAGTTCTGACTTGACTTTTGGATCCAGAATCTTTCAGGAGTCATGGCCTTGCCCTCCAGCCAGAACTTCCAATAACCGTCTTCTCAGAGCCTTGTTAAATTCTCATAATACGTTACACCTGCCATCCTGTGAGCAGCTACCAAACCCAGGCACTTTTTTCTTTCTTTTTTTTTTTTAACAGGAACAATAAAGTTTATTGAACCGTAGCTTAGTACAGGCGCTGGGGTTCCCCACGGTGCTCTTAATGTACAAAGCACGGATATTCTGCCAATTCTTCTTCAGCAGCGAAACCAAAAAGTTGACAGCCAAGTGGATGTTGTACACGAGTTCATCATCTGTCATCTTCACATGGCCAACTGCCACTGCCAGACACAGCACCTTCTTCATCTGGAACTTGACGGTGGACTTCACCTCGTCGACCTTGGCCACCATGTTCTCATTGTGGGTCAGCAGGGAAGGGAATTTCCCGGCCTTGTTCAGGCCCGGGCCCAGAATTCGAGGAATCTGCTTGATCAGGGTCTCTGAGGCCAAAAAGGCATCATACTTCTTGGCCAGCTTTTTGACCAACTTCTTATTCTTGTTGAGCTTCTTGAGCGCCTCGATGTCCATGTGAGGGATCTCCACGGCCTTCGCTTGTCGCAGTGCTGCTGGTCCCCAAGGACACACACTGAGAACTTGGGGCGCGGGGTGGACTTAAGCCTGACGGTGCCAGAGAAGCGTTTGTCCTTCTGAGGGTCGTAGTTCTTCAGGCTGCTCTGCAGCTCCACCGTCTCCAAAAACTTCCGGCGCTTGCGCTGGTTCCTGTGCAGGACTTCCCGCACCGCCTCGTAGAGTGTGTCGCGAGAGACTTTGGTACTCATGGTTCCTAGCGCTGTGGCAACCGGAAAAGAGACCCAGGCACCTTTTTCAAAGACAAGCTCGCTCTCTCTACCCTTAAGAGCAGGTAGGTTTTGGATGATGGATATGAGATACCACAGAAGGCAAATCTGTAATCTTCCATGATGCCCAAAACATGCTGTCACAACCAGGACCCATGACAATCCCTCAGTTTCCTAAATTGCTTCACTGTTGCTTTTTAATTAATATATGACATTAACTTGTCATATATTGATAACAGGGATGACCCTGAACTAGATGAATAAATTAAAGCTCTCCTCATCCTGTGCTTTTATATGAATGTGTTAATTATTTTTGTCATTAGGGAGAATGATGGAGGGATGGAGCAATACCAAACGGAGTTTGACAAAGTGTTGTGTTTGCTGCGGGAAACATGGTGCGTGTCAGATACAATCCGTCACCCAGTGAGTCTGCAATTAACACCAAGGGACCAAGGTAGGATTCCCGGTAATAAATAGCCTTCCTCCCAGATGCTAGTGGAGACCCAGCAGGACCCACTGTTGTGTTGTAGCAGTTGTACACGGGACCTTATGGGAGACAGAGCTGGTGTTTGAAATGAGTTTTGTTTGTCCCCAGTTGGCTCAGATTTGTTTTTTAGATAGCATAATCACTAACATTTAAACACAGGGTGATGTCACGTAACAATCTGCAGCTTCTGAGAAATGGAGAGGCCCGACTTTGCTGGTTGACAATGCACCTCTGGAAGACAAGGGGGACCACAGAGGGACTGGGGGGGGCAGGCAGATGTGGTGATCGGAGTTTGGAATCCTTGTTTTCCACGTAGAGGTGGCAAGGAGTTCAAGGGTTCAGAAATTGAGGAGGGAAGTTCCAGAAGACAAGTCTGTGTGGTCCATAATAAACCAATATAGGGGTTGAGATTTCAATCCGTTGGCTATTTATTTTGTGCCTGGTAGCCAACAACCAGTCCAGAATTCCTGACCTCGCCAACCGTGTGAAACAAGGACCATTCCAGAATTACATAGAAGCAAGCATGGAAGCAAGGGCATCCACCACCCCGAATGCGTAGGGGTCAGGAACCAAGTGCTTTCTGTAGAACAGCCCCAGAAGGCAGACCTTTGGCTGGAAAACCTGTTAGGGAGCTAGCATAGGGACTGGCAGGCCCATTACACAAGCTCAGAGGTCTGAGCTACCGGCTCATGAAGTAGAGGCTCACTGCATGCTCAGAAGTTCAGGTTTCCAGCCAGCAGGGGGAGCTACGCCTGGGTGGGCGCTGTACCTGCATTGGCTCACCTAGGCCAGGTGAATTCAATTCAACAATACAGCCAATGAGGTCGAACTACGTCATCGACCACGCCTCCCTAACCGCTCATAAAACTCAAGAGGATCCCAAACCAGGCCTCGGCGTGAGCTGTTTCTGGGTGGAGCCGCGGACCGAGGCACACCTGCCCCAGGTGAGGTCCAACAGAAGCGGTGCTGTGTGACTGGAAGCTATGAGGTAAGCCGGCCCCAGGAGTGGGCCTTCCCATGCTGGTCTCACGGGTTGTGGGCCCCTCTGGGCTCCTTTCACCTCACCACCCTTGGGAGAATTGTTGGGTTGAGTTCACCTGGCCTAGGTGAGCCAATCCAAGTGGCGCCCCACCCAATACAGTGGAGGCCCCTGGGGACGCTTGTAGCGTATTGCCGCAGCCCCAGCTTTTTGTGTCGGTCTTTGCACCATTTCTTGCTGGTGTCAGTCTTTACGCCGTTTCCTGCTGGTGTCGGTCTTTGCGCCGTTTCTTGCTGGTGTTGGTCTTTGCGCCGTTTCTTGCTGGTGTCGGTCTTTGCGTCGTTTCTTGCTGGTGTCGGACTTTGGGCCGTTTCTTGCTGGTGTCGGTCTTTGCGCCGTTTCTTGCTGGTGTCGGTCTTTGCGCCGTTTCTTGCTGGTGTCGGTCTTTGCGCCGTTCCTTGCTGGTGTCTGTCTTTGCGCCGTTTCTTGCTGGTGTCGGTCTTTGCGCCGTTCCTTGCTGGTGTGCGGGACTTGATGTGCCTCTCTGTGCCTGCCTTCCCGGGCTGCATTTGGGAGGGGGCTGGGACGCTGCTGCCTGGAGGCTGGGAGGATTTTGACTCCCAAAGCCTTCTCGAGGCTCAGTGTAAAAGTTTATTTGGACTCGAAAACAGAATCAAAGACCCAATTAATTAAGTTTTAGAAGCAGGCTTTATTGTGAACTTGTGGCGGGTTCAGCAACACAGGGTATTGAGCTATTGAAGCCACGCCAGGGAAAAAATCCTGGCGGCGTTTTTATGCCCGCTGCTGGCAGGCACAGCTGGGGAGAATCATAGCTTGGGGGGGGGGGGTTTGGATCTGCGCACACAGATGCTTCCGAAGGGAGAAGGTCGTTAATCTTACCTATATATGTCAGGGACGCGTGGAGTGACCATATCTTCAGAAAACCTTCTGGCTTTGGGAGGAGCTGGTTCCAGGAATTTGGGGTTGAGCAGAGGAGGGGAGGTCAGTTAAGGGTCAGTCTTGAGAGCTAAAATGGAGTCTGTTGTGCCAAGACAGGACGTTTTAGACTGACCCTATAGGGAAAAGGGACAACATTAGTCCATTTCTGTAACTGCTTCCTGTGGGTAGTGGGCGAAGAGCAAGGGGAGGGGCTTTTCCAGGCAGAGTACTGGGGGTTGCGGCCTGGCACAGGGTGGAGAGGTTGTTGTTGCTGGTGGACTGCTATACGGGTGATTTCGCGGAGTCGACTTTGCAGGAGCTGAATGAGACAAGGAGCAATTAAGAGCAAAATTACTACTAAAATTATGGGTTCTAGTATGGGGGCTAGGAAGGAGTACAGAGAAGCGTTCCACCAGGAAGAGGATCCGTCTCTTCTGAATCTGTTGTTTTGCAGCTCACGGTTTAGCTTGTTGAGGGTCTGGACTCTAGTTTCCACAATTCCCAGCTTATTGATGTAATAACAGCATTCCTCCTGGAGGAATAAGCAGGTTCCTCCTTTTTCAGCAGTGATGAGGTCTAAAGTGCAACGGCTCTGCAAGGCAACTTGGGCAACAGAGGTTGTTTGTTTCTGCAGGGAGGCTAGAGATTTGGCAGAGGCATCGACTGCCAGCTGGAAGCGTGTGGATAACTTGTCTGCTGTGGTGATAGAGGGTCTAAGGGTCCCGCCGCTGAGTCCTACTGCACCTGCTGCTTAGGCTAAGGAGATTCTCACTGCTATCGGAAGAAAAACTGCTCTTTTAGTTTGGCGACTGTATACCTGGATGTATTTGTCCTGGACCTCAGCCGGAGTGTATGTAGTGAGCTGCGGAACCAGAGTGACGGGCAGGCACAAAAGGGTAAGGTAGAACTGATGTTTAAATGCTTAGTGTATAGTTGCACCAAAAGAAAATTTTTTTCTGGCGCTGTTAGTGGTTTGGAGGGGATTTGGGTGACATTACATGTCTGTGTCGATGGATTGGAGTAGCAAAAGGGCACTTGAGTGTTTTCTGGTTGGATGTACAGAGGAATATTGGGGATGGTTATGGGTTTTGTGGTCTTTACGTTGGATGAAAATGACAGGGCAGGACCTGGTACTGCTACCAGAGGAGGGCGTTCTAGGGCTGCACACATGCAGCAGGTGGAGAGGTTGCCTAGTCCAGCAAAGTGGCGATGGCCAGTCCCTGCTGTAGCAGGGTAAGCTGGGAGAAGGGAGACTCAGAAGGTTTAGAAATTTGCTTAGTGAGTTGAAGGTCTTGGATCTGAATATTACAGTGGATGGTGGATTGGACCTGGAGTAGCGACCTCCATACATAGAGTTTGGCGTCTGGAAATTTCTCTCGGCGAGTGGCGTACCACGCTCCTGGAACCAGAGGTGTCCACCGGCTATCCCAGGGGTCTGGGATTGTGAGAGTGTATTTAGATTGATGGTAGTAGAATCATCCCTGGGGACAAAGGGAAAGGTAAAGTATCTGGCAGGAAGACCAAGGACACCCTACATTTTTCTGTATTCACCTTTTTGCACATTGGGTAGTTGCCTTCTGGTCATACAGGTAGCAAATGATGGGATCAGCTTTTCCTTGATGCCGCTTAAAGTCAGTGAAATTTAAGTATATGGGTGTTCTGCACCCTGTGGGTGGGCAGTCAGCGGTGGCCAGCAAATAATCATAACGCTTAGTGCGGGCGTAATTGGTATAGTTTTCAGTCAAGTAAAATCGCCAGCAAAAGGGGAAATTATATTAGGTTTAGCTGGCTGGCTTGGTGAGGCGAGTGAGGTGGAGAGACATAGGACCAGTAGATTGAGCCAGACCACTGGGAGCCATGGTCAGAGTTCACTGCTGCCTTGACTCGGGACAAATGTACCCAGGAATCTATTCCAAGACCCTTGACTGCCAAGGGAGTGGTGAGCACTACGGTGTAAGGGCCTTCCCACCGGGGTGCTAAGGGTCTGGGTGCTAGGGATTTAATTAACACAGCATTTCCAGGATGCACTGGTTTTTGGTGATCAGCAGAGGTCGGAGATGGTTCAGGGATGGGGGAGTTTTCGTGTTGTCTAAGAAGGTTGCGGAGCAAGGACAAGTATGGAAGGTACGAAGCTAGCGGAGGGCAATCAGTTGCAGGAAGAGGCGAGAAAAGAAAAGGTTGTCCGTAGAGTATTTCGATCATGGCTGGGGAGGATCTGCACACATAGGTGCTTCAGAGGGGTCGTTAATCTTATCTATATGTGAGGGAGGGTTGGAGTGACCATATATTCAGAAAACATTCTGGCTTTGGGACGAGCTGGTTCCAGGAATTTGGGGTAGAGCAGGGGAGGGGAGGTCGGTTAGGGGTCAGTCTTGAGAGCTAAGATGGAGGTGCAGGCCTCTAAATGGAGTCTGTTGCACCAAGACTGGGACACAGTGGTGTGCTGCGGCTCCGCCAAGCAAGATGGCTGGGAGCGCCCACATCTACCCTGTTGGTTTGGGCAGGTCTCTGGCTGGGTGGTTGGCTCCAGGCTGGCTTTCGGCTAGGCCACAATCTGCGGCTTCCATTTTCCCAGCCACATGACTCCACTCCCAGGCAGAATGGCGCCACCTGTGTCTGTTGTAGCTACTGTCTCTTCCCAGAAAGAAAGCCACCCAGACCGCGGGCAAGTTCAACAGAACAAGTTTTATTTTCTGCGCAGAGACTGTCAGCTCTCTTGAGAGGAGACTGAGTGGCCCCCAGTCTAATTTTCCAAAGGTTTTTATACTTTTGCAATGTGCAGGTGTGCAAGCAGGTAGAGTAGAGAAGCAGGGTGTTGCAGTTAGCCATTCTTAGTTGAACATTACATGCTCTGGTCTTTCCTTCTGTACGTTCCCTTGGGCTATGTCTGCACAGCCTACCTCCCCAATATCAGCTAGTTCGTTGACAGTTCATAGCTAGTTTATTTACTGTTCATAATGGCTTCTATCAGCTCAAAATGACTTCTCTTGTCAAGGCTGTTTAAGCTTTGCCCAGAGCTGCTACATTCCCTCCTCTTCTTAGCCGAGTTCAAATCATTGAATCTGCGGTAGCCAGCCCAGTGTATGGTGGGCTCAGCACTAAGAGTTTTATGGTTTGTACTTTCTGTGTGAGGACTGCCACTAGCTTATTGGTTATTATTGGTCCAAACGTGAGGTTTAGCAGGAGGAGGATTAGGCGTCCGGCTAGGGGCGTTACTAGGGTGGTTCGCCAGGTTGCCCAATTAAGTAGCTTTTCAAACCAATTGGTTTCTTCATTTCTTTTCTTGACTCTTTCCTCTAATCTTTTCCTAACCAGGGCTAAACTATCTTTAATGATTCCTGAATGGTTTGCATAAAACAAGTTTCTCCTAATGCCATGCACAACACTCCTTGTTTCAAAAGGAGCAAGTCAAGCCGTCGGCGGTTTGGCAACACACTTCTACAAGGGAGTGTAAGGATCTTTCTAAATGGGAAACATGGTATTTTTATCCCTGTATATCTAAAGCAATTTGCTGACAAAGAGTCTGATAGTTTAAGTTTCCTTGTATTAAAGCAACTGACCCGACTGCAGCTAATCCCATAATCCCAAGCACCGTTAACAGTGGGACTGACATTGGGGCTCTTTTAGCTCATCCAGAAATTCCAAAGTTATCCCTACCTCCTTCACCAGAACACAGGTACACTTGAGGAATAACATGCACTAGGACACAAATACCCGGGTCTGCTGCTAATACTGGGGAAAGGAGACAGGGTGCTAGTCCTGTGGAACAAGTAAAGCAAGTACCCGTTGTGGCAGATAACAAATAAGGATCACCATTTGGTTCAATAGGAACAGCTTGAAGGCAAAAATCTTGATATTTTGATATATTAAAGGGATAATTAGATGAATAAAAACAGTCTTCGCCCTTGGTAATCTTTTAAAGTGAGCTAGAGTTGAGTCCACTCTAACCTCACCTACAGACTGCTGCTTCGTGTAATCCTTCTTACTAACATTTCTAATTGGATTACGCTCTGCACCAATAGTGCTATTTGTAGCTGTGCCTACCGAGTAAGGGGGAGCAGGGTTCAGACAAAGCCAACAATCAGTTGCGAGGTTAGGATTTGAGTTCATAAATTGGAATACAGCATCCAGAGTATCAAACACAGAACCTTGAGGTGGCTCCTGAATGGGAAGGGCCCTTTGAGTTGGGCTGGCAGTGAACGGGAAAATTACTGAAGAGTCTGGAGGGTGCGGCAAAGGAATCTTAATGATACCCAGCTGTGGCTCTTCAGGATTTATCACCAGGTTTGGGCCTATTTATGGACAGGAAGTTGCCATATTTTACTTTACTGCATAGTAAAGGTTGTCCCGGGATCTCTATCATTTACATAATACTGAATTCCCCATGTGTTCCCAGTGAACCCAATAACGCTTGAATCCAGTTCTTATTGGGTTACATTTGG
Organism: Tenrec ecaudatus; assembly: GCF_050624435.1. Classification (NCBI taxonomy): domain Eukaryota; kingdom Metazoa; phylum Chordata; class Mammalia; order Afrosoricida; family Tenrecidae; genus Tenrec; species Tenrec ecaudatus. Next base: position 60,592,348 of record NC_134548.1, on the reverse strand, counting down.
AAACCATACACGTGGTGGGATCAAACCCCTCCGACTTGAGTCCCATTCTTGTAAAAACAATAGGGTCGTCTTTAACAAGTTTCCACCCTGAAGATGATAGTTTCACAACCCTAAGCTGCACAATGGCAATGTCCCTCCCCTTGGCAGTTAGGGAGCCCATGAGCCGGGCATCTATAGAAATGGTGTGTTTGGAGCCTTCTTTCTATAGAGGGTATTCCGCACCCATAGGACGGGATTCCGGTTATGGGCCCCATTGTGCCCTTTACCTTTAAAGGATCCGGAATGCCAGCTCTTTCCTAGCAAATCAAACAAATCAAAGCAGAAACGGGGTCAGACCCAGTGTAAGAAGTTACATATTCACTGTTGGAGGTTCGAGTAGCAGTCCACAGATGTGTTTGTGGTTGGGCGAAATGGCGGGTGCTGACAGCAATGCTCAGACAAAAACAATTAAGTTCTGTAAAGCCTTAATTTTGAGGGTTTTTCTGTCTTTCTGAGTGTTCATCTTTTCAGGATATGCTCAGGGAGGGCTTTTTTTGACTTGTGACTGATGAATCCACGGCCCCTTCCCCACTACTTTAATAGCAGTTGGTGTTATAAGTATCACCTAGTATGGGCCAGTCCCCCTAGGTTCTAAGGTCTCGGGTCAGTGCTTCTTTACCCACGTTCAGTCTCCAGGTTGCAAGTTGTGGGCTGCCTCTTCACTTTTCCCTTGGTTGGGCCCAAAATGAAGGTGTCGGAGCAGATGATTTGTCTCACCTGCTGGACAGCCTGCAGGCACTTCATGAAGGAACAAGTAGTGACTTCCATTACTTCTACTTCCTTCAGTCTTGGGAGGATTGGGGAAGGTCTGCCAAACTTAAATTCAAACGGGGTCGTGCTTTTCACATAGGGAGTGCATCGGACTCGAAGTAGGGCAAAAGGTAAAGAAAGGATCAATCCAGTTCTCGCCAGTTTCTAAATGCAACTTAACTAACAATTCCTTTAGGGTTCTGTTTATTCTTTCTACTTGCCTTGAACTTTGGGGCCTATAAGCCCAGTAGAGCTTCCAGTTAATATTTAGAAGCATTGCTAATACTTTAGTAATTTGAGCAATGAATACTGGGCCATTGTTGGACCCCAAGGTGGTGGGAAGCCAAATCTAGGGACAATTTTAGTTACTAATAATTTACACCCAGTGGCAGCAGTGTCCTTCTTCGTTGGGAAGGCTCCCACCCATCCAGAATAGGTGTCCACTAGCACCAGCAAATACCCGTAGCCATACTTTCTAAGTTTGATATCCATAAAGTCCACCTCCCAGAATTCTCCAGGAGTACTACCTCGAGCTTGTGGTTGGGGTTGCTCCTTTTCTTTTGTAGGGATGTTTCCCCGAGCGAGCACAGTGCAAGCAACAGTGGTGTCATCTGCCACCCAGTGTCCAAGCCTGGGTATGTAAAAGTACCTGAGGAGCAACTGAGACCATTTAGAGGATCCTGAGTGCATACCTTCATGTAGTCCTTGAATCAGATCTCTCCCAGAGCTTCTGGCATGAATCTTCTTCCATCAGGATGGAGCAGCCACCTGGATGCTCCGAGTTTCTTTGGCAGCCCAGCTCTTGGCTTACCTTTAGATCATTTTCCGAGTATGTAGGTTGTGGCAGTAACACTGGGGATGGCATGGTCATGGCCATTACCTTGGGGATTTGTGGTATAATCCTGGCATTCGAGATCCACCGGTCCAGGGGACTTGTTAGGAGGGGCTCAACCATAGGTCCCCCTACCCCAGCAATATCCTGCCCCAGTGTAAGCTTCCTAGCTTCTATAACTAGGATGGCCATGGCAGCCTCAGCTCGCATGCAGCTCGGCCATCCTGCAGTTGCAGAGTCTAGTGTGATTGAAAGATCGGCCACAGGTCTCTTTCATGGCTGCAAGTTCTGAGTTAGCATTCCTTTTGCTGTGCCCCTGGCCTGATAGACAATTGGAAGGGATTTTCTATGTCTGGAAGGGGAAGAGAGGGTGCCCATATGAACGACGTTTTTAAGGATTCAAAGGCTTGCTGTTCTACTTCAGTCCATTGAAGTTTTTCCTTTCCCCAGTACTTGCATATAGGAGTTTGGCTAATCCATCAAATCCCAAATTCCACAATGGACAGTACCCCACAAATCCTAGAAACTCTCACACCTGCCTCTTAGTCTCAGGGACTGGGATTTTGAGGATCACCTCAGTGCGGCTGGGGGACAAGGTCTGTTTTCCCTCCTCCAGTTGGTAGCCTAGGTATACAGCTTTATTGACACACAGTTGAGCCTCTCTTTCAGATTCCCTGGACCCCAATTGGCCAAGGACTATTAACAGGTCCTCGGTAGCACTTGGGCATTCCTCCAGGGTTTCGGAGGCCAGGAGGAGGTCATCTGCATACTGGAGCAAGGGGGTTTGGGGGTGTTCCTCCTTGTATTCCTGTAAGTCTTCATTGGGTTGACGTACAGAGGACAAGGGTATGGAGAACAAAGCATCCTTTAAGTCCAAAACAGTATAACAAATTCAGTTTGATGGGATAGTACTCAGGAGGGTCTCGGAGTTTGGTACCGTGGAGTGGACAGTTTCTACCCTCGCATTTACCTCTCCGAGATCCTGCACCATTTGGAAGTCCTCAGTTCCCGGTTTCGGCATGGGCAGCAGGGGAGCGTTCCATGTGGACTTGCAGGGCACCAAAATGCCTGTCCTCTTTAGTCTGCATATGTGAACAGCAATACCCACCTGTGCTTTCCAGGGAGTAGGGTTTTGCTTGACACTCACCAGTGTGGCTGAGCTCAGAAGTTGTACGACCGCAGGCACCTGATGTTCAGCAAGGTCTGGCAGGTTGTTCTCTGCCCAAACAAAAGGAATATCTTTTAGCCATTTATCAAGAAGTTCCTTTGAGGAGGTTTCTTCTGCTCTTTGATAAAACACATATCCCTCTGGCAGTGGAGCGGTGAGCAAAACCTTTGCCTTTTCAAGTTCAAGGGTTAAGGTGGTTGCAGCAGATGAGAAAGTAATCATGGCCACCATTTATCGAATAAATCCCGACCAATTAGGGGAAAGGGGCCCTGAGGCATTACCAGGAAGGAGTGTGGAACTGTCTCTTGTGCTAAATCTGTTATTCTGGCTGTTGTCTATGGGTATGCTTGGGTCTGCCATGTGGCACCTGTAATTAAAATCTTTCCTTTTGACAATGCACCTGTAGTCTTTTCCAAAACCAAGAAGGTGGCCCCTGTGTCCACCAAGAAATTTACTGGCTGGCCCCCTTTTTGGAGTGTTAGCGTGGGATCCTGGAGGCCAAGTGAAACAGCCCTGACACCTTCATTCAGCTTCTTCAAGCATTATTGTCTCTCGCTTGGGTCTTTCTAGGTGTGAATGAGGCCCGTCCTCTCTAGTGGAGGGTCGTGCACCTCTCCTGGCGTTTTCAAGGGACTGATGTTTCCAATGTCCTTCTTTCCTGCAGTAGGCACATTGATCCTTCTTCGGGGCTTGGTGGTGCCCACAGGTTAGTCTCTCCGTGAGTGGGCCATGCTCTCCATTTCCTGAGCCTCTGGGGTCTCTCATGGCAATTACTAGTATTTTAGCTAGTTTCTTTGTCTCTGTTGTTATACACTCAATGAGCCACTTCTACCAAATCACTAGGATTTTTCCCTTCAAACCCTTCCCACTTCTTTATCATGTCTGAGGCAGACTGACTGAATAATACAGGCAATACTTACTTCCCTCCTGTTCTCAGGGGGCTTTCAGGTCAATAGGGGTATAAAGCCCGTAGGCGTCCATCAGCCACTCTAAAAAGGCAGGCGGACATTCTCTTGTAGGAGCCTGAGAATTCTCACTGACCTTAGATAAATTTATAGGCTTCCTAGTGGTTAAGCGGAGGCCCTGCAAGAGCAACTGGTGATATCTGCTTAAGCCCTCTGGGCCTTGCTAGGAGTTTGGATCCCACATTGGTTGTGCAGTGGGGAAAAAAATTTCTCTCAAGTGGGGAGTGCCCGCTGGCTGACCATTAGGTCCATTGACTGCCTTCTGGGCCTCTCTGGAAGGGGTCCCATTCCTCTGATATGAACAGCACCTGGAGAAGTTGCAGGAAATCACCTCAGGTGGGCTGATGCGTATGGAAAACCATATCTAGCAAAGAAATCAGACCTAATGGTTTGTCAGAAAAAAGGGGTTTTGTTGGTTCCAATTATACAAATCCCTGGAACAAAAGGGAACATATACTGAAAAAGGGATTCGGGAGTCTTCCCAGGTTTGGAGGCTGCTTGCCTTAAGGGGAGAATGGCTGCTGCTGAGTGATCTTTCTCTGGGGGTTGTTAAGACATGCCTGCCCTAGTGTATTTGTTGTGGGGTGGGGGGCTCAAAAAGAGGCTGTGAGTATTCCTCTCTCCGGCCCCTTGGGAACCTGATAGGGTGGCAGCGGCACCAAGGGTCGGAAGCCAGCTCTCCTGCTCCCAGAGTCCTCTTGCAAAATGGGATAAATCAGACAGGGAGGGAAAGGGGGAAGGGAGGGGGAGGGACAGGGACAGCCTCCACCTTGGTGGTTTTAGGAACTTGGACAGGTTGTTTTTCCGGTCCTGCCATGTTTACTGAAATCTTGGAAACAAGAACTCTTTATGTTGGGGGAGGAAGTCTTTTATATATGTTGGCTTCTTAGTGGCAATGTCAATCCACACATGAATTTAAGGGATCAGATCAGGATGTCCTGGTTCCCCTTTCTAAGCAGGCTCCGACAGTGGCACTCGGATCTCGGTGCACCTCGAAATGTTGTAGCTACTGTCCATTCCCAGAAAGAAAGCATCTCCGACCACCGGCAAGTTCAACAGAAAAAGTTTTATTTTCTGCACAGGGTCTGTCAGCCCTCTTGAGAGGAGACTGAGCAGCCCCCAGTTGAATTTTCCAAAGGTTTTTATACTTGTGCAATGTGCAGGTGTGCAAGCAGGCAGAGTAGAGAAGTGGGGTGTTGCGGTTAGCCATTCTTAGTTGAACAAAAACTGCTCTTGTTCTCAAAAGCCTTCTGAACATCCATTTCCTTTGGGACATTCCCTTGGGCTACGTCTGCACGACCTACCACCCCAATATCAGCTAGTTCATTGACAGTTCATAGCTACTTTATTTACCTTTCATGGTGGCTTCTGTCAGTTCAGAATGGCTTCACCATTATCAAGGCTCTTTATGGTTTTACCAGAGAACCTACATAGCCGCCATGGGGAAACAGGGCCTATGACCCTGGCCAAAATGGTGCCCACCAGTCCAAACACGTGGAAGGGCACTGCCTCGGGAGCTGGTTGATTTAGGCCTGGGAGATAGCCCTGCCTTGTCCCGGCAGCCAAATGTTTCCCTTTTCCCCTCCGTTCCCTTTGCCTTTCTCCTGGTTTTTAAAACAAGCTGCTTGAGCCCTATAACACTGAGCAGGACTTTTTTGTAACATTTAATTAAAATGTATCTGGTACCAAAATTATATATTATAAATATGACAATTTGGTTATATTTTTGAAAATTTATACTTTTAAAATATACTTTGGTTGTCATATATATTGATAACAATGAAAGTAAAGAATAAAAACAAAAAAATATTATTTCCTGCATTGAAAACTTCAGGTGTTCTAGGGTTAGTGTTCTACCAGTGTAGGTTTGTTCCTTGTTACTGGCTGGTTTTCCGTTGCTCAGTCTTAAGACAAAGGCGTTCGGAAGCCTAGCCTGGGTAACCCTTACTTTTAGGCTTTCAGTGGTGTTTCTTCATGCACTTTTGGGGACAGCTCTTAATATAGCTCAGCTGCCATGATGTTCCAGCCAGAAATTCCTATTTTCCTAAAGGTTCCCTGAGCTGCCAGATGCCCCTTCCCTTCAGAGATTTGAGAGTCTGCTCCTGCCAGCAGGCATCTTAGAAGGCTGTGGGGCCATCCCAAGCAGTGGTCCTCCTAGCTTATTGTCTAGAAAATGGTTGGACCTAAAGTCGCCCACAGCGACTGCTCTTTGACCCTTTGTCTATGGTGGGGGCACCTGTCAGAGGCATCAGTTTAATAGCACACCAGGGGTCTGCTCTGAAGCGGGGTTATTGACCTTGAGGCAGCAAGCTCTAAATAGCCTTGTTTTGTGCTTTCCAGATGGGACTTAGCAGCTTCATACTCAGGAATTGCCCCCTTGCATGAATCCTGTCCAATTGGGATAGAGTTGACACAGAGGCTAGACAAACAAAAGCTGATACACTATGCAACTTTATTTGAGAAAGGAGAATGGTGGCCAGAGAATGGCACACTTTTCCTTCCAACCCTGATTCACCTGGAACAGTTCTGTAGAGTGATGGGAAATGGGCGGAGATGCCAGAAGTTAGAGCATTTCTCCTTTTGAGGAGCAGTAGAGACCTTCATCCCCAGTGCACACAGGAACCCCTAAGGCAGGCGTCCTCAAACTGTGGCCCGTGGGACACATGTGGCCTGACGATATTTATTCCACCCTCAGGGTGTTTTTGCTGCCTCTGCCTGTCCTGCTTAGCAGCCGACTCGTGCAGTGTGCATAGGAACTTGTTCATAGGTTTTTAAAAAACTATAGTCTGACCCTCCAATGATCTGAGGGACAGAACTGGCCCCCTAGGTAAACAGTTTGAGGACCCCTGCCCTAAGGGATCCTGGACTTAGGGGTTACTATTCTCGCAGCCCTGACACACCCCTGATCATTCTACCCATAGTAGAGGCACCAGGGAAATTTGGTCCCTGGGTAATTTACCAGCCTTTTATTCAAATTGAAGCCAAGAAAATTAAAAATGACTTAGGCAGTTACTCTACTTTTGATTACGGTTGACTCCCCCTGTAGTACCCCAATATTACCATTTAACTCTATAACGCTGAGCATATTTCCATAACATATAAAGAAATGTATATATTAATAGATAGATAGATAAACAGACAGATAAATAGGTAGATAACTTTGAAAATAAAGAATAAAAACAAAAACATTTCCCCCAAATTGAAAATTGAGCCATTATAGGGTTAAAAAGGATGGGTCTTATCAGCAGGTGTAAGACCTTAGGATCATAAATGAAGCAGTGATCCCACTGCACCTAGTAGTGCCCAAACCCTGTGCCCTCCTAGGGAAATTGTGAATGCTTTAATCCCCGTTCCTGTACTTAGAGTGAACAAACACATGCCTGATAATCCTAAGTATATTTATTTCTTGTGACACTCACCTAACTTGAAGGGAACGACCTCCTCCGAATCTTAGACTTGTCTCACTTAAACTCTTCAACCTTTTGTCTTTTTGTTTGCTTTTCCAGAAGTTCTCAGGTTACCAAGGCCTCCAAACCAAGTGTGCCAGCTGCAGGACCACGATTTCCTGAACGACCTCAACTTTATCCATCCTGGGACCTGAGTGGACAATCCCTTCTGAGCCCCATTTGCCCCTTTTGCAGCAGGAAGTACTTAGAGATGTCGTCGCCCAGTACCCCAAAGATTTGGGTCCATACCTCTTCAGGGGGCAAATGTTAGGTAGCTATCCTAGGGACTGGGGTGTCCATTATGCATGCCCAGAGGGCCAAGGTAGCAGCCCAAGAAGGAGTGGCACACTGTGCGTGCTCAGAGGTTCAGGTTTCCGGCCAGGAAGAGGAGGTACACCTGGGTGAGTGCTGCAACTTGATTGACCCACCAAGGCCAAGTAAATTAAATTCAGCTGCTGGGGTTGACCAGGGTTGCCCACCATGCCTCCCTAATGCTCATAAAACCCACTTGGATGACAATCAGGCTTCTACATGCATTCTTTCTCACGCAGAGCAGAGGACCAAGGTCTGTCTGTCCTCAGAGAGATCTGACAAACCCAGGAAGGCTCTTTGGAGGCAGCATAACTGGACATGAATGGCTGGTGGATACTGTTCAGATGCAGGACTTTCTACTTAGAAGGGTCTAATCCAGCCTGAGATAATCCTTGAATGAGTCCTCTGCCCAGATCTTTTTTTTTAACGTTTTATTAGGGGCTCATGCAACACTAAACACATTCTATGCATACATCAGTTGTGTAAAGCACATTTGTACATTCATTTCCCTCATTCTCAAAATATCCACTCTCCACCCAAGCCCATGGCCTCAGCTCCTCATTCCCATCCCCACCCCCCATGTGCGCTACCCCTCGCTCATCAATCCTTGGTAATTTACTAATTTTTGTCATATCTTGCACTGTCTGATATCCCCCTTCACCCACTTTTCTGTTGAAGTAAAATGTACATCCTTGTAATCAGTTCCCCGTTTCCAAACTGCCCTCCCTCTTACCCTCTCAGTGTCTTCACTCATAATACTGGTCCTAAAGGACTCATCCACCCTGGATTCCCTGTGTTTCCAGTTGCTATCTGTACCAGTGTACATTCTCTGGTCTAGCCAGATTTGTAAGGTAGAATTGGGGTCATGATAATGGGGGGAGAGAAAGCATTTAGCAACGAGAGGAAAGTTGTGTTTCATCGTTGCTATCTCGTACCTAGTCTTGGCTCATCTCCTCTCTGAGACCCTTCTGTAAGGTATTGTCCAGTGGTCTGGAAATGGGCTTTGGGTCTCTACCAAGCACTCTTCTCATTCCCAATAAGATGTTTTTGTTCTGACGATGCCTGACACCTGATCCCTTCGAAACCTCGTGATCTCATAGGCTGGTGTGATTATTCCATGTGGGCTTTGTTGCTTCTGAGCTAGGTGGCCGCTTGTTTACATTCAAGCTTTTAAGACCTCAGACGCTATATCTTTTGACAGCTGGGCACCATCAGCTTTGTCTTCAGTGTACCTGTGGGGAAGGTGAGCACCATAGAATGCCAATTTAATAGAACAAAGTATTCTTGCAATGAGGGAGTACTTGAGTGGAGGCCCAGAGTCCATCTGCTACCTTAATACGAAACCTATAAATATATGGACGTAGGTCTATTTCCCCATGCTCATATATGAATATATTTACATATGGACATACTTTTTTAAAGACCTCTATAACAGGCCCTTGCTTCCTGGCTTGCTCTTCTATTTCCCTTTCATTTTCCTCTTGTGCCCACTGCCATGCTCAGTCTTCCTTTGGGTTTCAGTAATTCTTCTTGGTTCCATTACCCTTGATCCCACCCTACCAGGCCTCCTACATCTACCTCACCACGGATATGCATGACTTCCTGTTCTCTTGTTTCTGGGTTTCTTAACACCGCTTCCTTTATGCCCACCTCCCTCTTTCCCATGCCCCACCCCCCAGAAGTGTTGGTCCTGGGTTTTGTCCTCCAGATTGGACATCCAGCCTATCTAATTTAGACAGACCAGAAAAGGTAATAACATGCACAAAACCAAGACAAGCAACGCATAAAAACCAAGACAACAAAAATCCAATGACACTAAAAGAAAACAAAACTAACCAAGAAAGAAAAGCTCATAGTTAGTACAAGGACTGTGTGGTGAACTTTAGGAGTGTTTTCCAGTCCAGTCTGTTGGGGCACCGAGCCCTGACCACAAAGTCCACCTTTGGCATTCCCCGGGAACTTTGATGCTCCGTTTTCTAGCTCTTCCGCTGCACTCCCTTAGTGTCATGCCTCGATGTAGCAAGATCAGTTCGGGCGCAGTTCCCACACTGTGTCTCCAGTGTTGTCCCCTCTAGGGCAATGGGTCTTTGAGGGACGTTTCTCATCGTGGGGCTGCCCATGTGGTCTTTTCTGTGGACTGGCTTCTCTGATTGGGAACATCATCCTCAAGGTGTAGTGGGCCAGGATGTGCTCCATTCTCCCCTCCTCCGCCTTGTTCTGCTCTGTGTTCTCTGATCAGATATGTCCCTCTCTGCGAGGTGCAGCTCCGGTGCCATCCTGTGAAATACAATCTTTGGGGGCTGCAAGGAGGTGGGAGGGGGGGCATCAGCTCAGATCTTTTGAGAGTCCAGGAGATATTGACTTCTCGATGGGCACAGTTCTGTGAGGCACCGTGCTCTTGGTCCAGAAGCTGGTTGTGAATATGACTTTGTTGTTAACCAGTTGTGTGTCTCTGGGTCAACTCCTGTGTGTTTTGAGGGAGTTTTCTCATCTGGAAAGTAAATGTACTGGATTATCCAGAAGCCCATATCAGCAAGTTATTGAGAAGGGTTAATCAGAGACTGTTTCATATAGTGTGTATCTGCGCGCTGCATTCAAGACCTGGGGTGGCAATTATGAACTCAGAATAGAGATGGTGTCCAGTAGGTGACAGACGTGGCTCCATATTGAAACAGGAAGCCCACTGTGGAGATTTGGTCCTTCCGTTGATGGCCACCGTTGTAGGAGGCACCATGGGAATTTGGACCCCGGGTAATTTACAAGCCTTTACTCCAATTGAACCCAAGAAAATTCAAAATGACTTAGGCAGTTACTCTATTTTGGTCACTTTTGACTCGTCCTGCACTAGCCCATTATTTCCATTTAACTCTATAACGCGAAGCATGATGTTTTCATAACATTAAAAAATGTATATATTAATACATATATATATATATATATTTATAACTATGAAAGTCCACAACAAAAAGAAAATTTTTTCCCAAAATTAAAATTGAAGCGTTATAGGGTTAAAAAGAAGGATGGGTCTGATCAGCGTGTCCAAGACCTTAGCATCATAAATGAATCAGTGATCCGACTGCACCTAGTAGTGCCCAAACCTGTGCCCTCCTAGGGGAAAGTGTGAATGCTTTTATCCCTCTTCCTGTACTTCCAATGAACAAACACACATGTCTGGTAATCCTAAGATTTTTTTTGTTTCCTGTGACACTCACCTAATTTCAAGGCCACTGCCACCTCACAAGCTTCGCCTTGTCGTAGTCAAACTGTTCACCTTTTAGACCGTTTGTTTTTCTCAGAAGTTATCGGGTGATTAAAGCTTCTGAACCAAGTGTGCCAGGTCCACGACTACCATCTCCTGGACCACCTCAACCTTATCCATCCTGGATAAAGTTGCCCTCAATGGACAACCCCTCCCAGCAGTGTAGGAAGGGTATGGACCCAAAGCCCCACTTCGCCCCTTTTGCCAGCAGGAAGTAGCTAGAGATGTCGTCGCCCAGTACCCCAAAGATTTGGGTCCATATCTCTTCAGGGGGGCAAATGTTAGGTAGCTATGCTAGGGACTGGGGCATCCGTTATGCATGCCCATAGGGCCAAGAAAAGAGCCCAGTTAGGAGAGGCACCCTGTGCATGCTCAGAGGTCCAGATTTCTGGCCATGAAGGGGAGGTCACCTGGGTGGTTCCTGTACCTGGATTGACCAATCTAGGCCATGTAAATTCAATTCAGCCACTGGGGTCGGCCAGACTTGCCCACCACGCCTCCCTAACGCTCATAAAACTCTCTTGAGTGCAGACCAGGCTTCTGCATGATTTCTCTCACACTCAGGAAGGCTCTTTGGAGGCAGCTGGGCTGCACAAGAGTGGCTGGTGGATACTGTTCAGATGCATGGCTTTCTGCTTGCAAGGGTTTTTGTCTCAGCTGACTGGAAGGGAGGAGGTAGTACGTCTGGATCACAGAGTATCCATGTCCACAAACGAGGCTGCTCATTCCACTGTCCTGGAAGTGCTTTATGAAAACCCTCTGCTTTGCAATGTCACTCCTTGTAGATTAGAGTGGGAGGGGCTGGGACCAAGGTATGCTGCCTCTTGCTCCCAGTTGCAGGTTTCTGGATGCTGATTGTATCTCTTACAGCATCAGTTAGTGGGCTTGTTGTCTGCCTCAGGCTTTGTTCACGGAGATCCTCCAGCTAGGTGGTGGTGTATGCACATGAGCAGAGGCTTCCTGCCAATCCCCCATGAGTAGTAGAGCTCCCATGGTGTGGACTCCATGAAAGCCTTGCCCCAGGCTTACAAAGGAGGGTGGGCCCTGCAGGACAGAAGACCATTCCCCCTGTGGAATGGCCTCAGAGATCCACCTCCCTCTCTGGCCAGCTGCTGGGGCTGTGGGTCCTAAGCATCATGGCTGACTCAGTAATAGACACAGGGTGAGGCCACTCCAGTAGCTGTTTTGACTGGTCTCATCCAGCCTGAGATCATCCTTGCATGAGCCCTCTGCCAAGATTATTTTTGTTTCTTTTATGATCTTTTCATTAGTGGCTCCTACAACACTAACCGCAATCCATAAATACATCATCTGTTTGAAGCACATCTGTACATTAATTGCCCTCCTTATTCACAAAATATCCACTCTCCACCCAAGCCCCTGGCCTCAGCTCCTTATTTTTCCCCCCTCAATGCCCGCCACCCATCCCTCATCAATCCTTGGAAATGTACTAATTCTTTTGTCATATCTTCACCCACCTTTCTTTTGAGGTCAATGAAGATCCTTGTAATCGGTTCCCACTTTCCATCCTGCCCTTCCTCCGCCCTCCCAGTATCTCCACTCATAACACTGGTAAAGGGCCCATCCACTCTGGATTCCCCGTGTTTGAAATTCCTATCGGTACTAGAATACCTTCTCTAGTTTGGCCAGATTAGTATGGTAGAACTGGGATCATGATAGTGGGGCAAGAGGAAGCATTAAGAACTAGAGGAAAGTTGTGTTTCATCTTTGCTGTCTCATACCCTGTATTCTTTAATCTCCACTCTGAGTTCCTTCTGTAAGGGGATGTCCAGTGCACTGCAAATAGGTTTTGGGTCTATACCCGGCAGTCCCCTCTCATTCTCCATGATAAGATTTTTTTGTTCTCATGATGCCTGTTGCCTTATCCCTTTAAAACTTTGTGATCACACAGGCTGGTATGCTTTCTCCATGTGGGCTCTGTTGCTTCAGAGCCAGATGGCTGTTTCTTTACCCTCAAGCATTTAAGACCCCACACGCTATATCTTTAGGTAGCTGGACACCATCGGATTTCTTCAACACATTTGCTTATGCAGCCGCTTTGTGGTCAGTGATTGTGTAGGAAAGGTGAGCATCTTAGAATGCCAATTTTATAAAACAGTGTTCTTGCAATGAGGGATTCCTTGAGCGGAGGCCCTATGTCCATCTGCTACCTCAATACTAAATCTATAAACATATGGACATAGATCTATTTCCCCATGCCCCTTTGTAAATATATGTACATATGTACATGCCTTTTTTTAGACGTCTATAACTGGCCCTTGCTTCCCAGCTCACTCTTCTATACCCTTTGATTTTCCTCTTGTGCCCACTGACATGCTCAGTCTTCCTTTGGGTTTCAGTAATTCCTCTTGGTTACATTACCTTTGATCACGCCCTACCAGGCCTCCTACATCCCCCTCACTACCATTTTCCATCACTTGTTGTACCCTTGTCTCTGGGTTTCTTTACACCACTTCCTTTCCCCCCACCCTCCTCACTCCCATGCCCAATGGAAAGGGCCGGTCACATGTTTACTCCTCCAGATTCTTCATCCAGCCTCTCTTAATTAGACAGACCTGTAAAGGTAATAACATGCACAAAACAAGACTGAGCTAAACCAAGCAGCAAAAAGAAAAACAAACAAAAATGAAAACAAAACCCAACCCAAATCCAATGACACTAAAAGAAAACAACACTAACCAGAAAGAAAAGTACAAGGACTGTGTGGTGAACTTTAGGAGTGTTTTCCAGTCCAGTCTGTGGGGGCACCGAACCCTGACCACAAAGTCCACCTTTGGCATTCCCCGGGGACTTTGATGCTCCGTTTTCTTTCTCTTCCGCTGCACTCTCTTAGTGTCATGCCTCGAAGTGGCAGGATCAGTTCGGGCGCAGTTCCCACACTGTGTGTCCAGTGTTGTCCCCTCTAAGGCTATGGGTCTTTGAGGGACTTTTCTCATCGTGGGGCTGCCCATGTGGTCTTCTCTGTGGATTGGCTTCTCTGATTGGGAACATCATCCTCAAGGTGTATTGGGCCAGGGTGTGCTCCATTCTTCCCTCCTCCCCCTTGTTCTGCCCTGTGTTCTCTGATCAGATATGTCCCTCTCCGCGAGCTGCAGATCCGGTGCCATCCTGTGAAATACAATCTTTTGGGGCTGCAAGGATGTGGGGGGGGGGTGGGTGTCAGCTCAGATCTTTTGAGAGTCCAGGAGATATTGACTGCTCGATGGGCACAGTTCTGTGGGGCACCGTGCTCTTGGTCCAGACGCTGGTTTGAATATGACTTTGTTGTTAACCAGTTGTGTGTCTCTGGGTGAACTCCCGTGTGTTTTTGAGTGAGTTTTCTAATCTGCAAAGTAAATGTACAGGATTATCCAGACTCCCATGTCAGCAAGTTATCCAGAGGAGTTAATCAGAGACTGTTTCATATAGTGTGTACCTGCGCGCCGCATTCTAGACCTGGGATGGCAATTATGAGCTCAGGATAGAGATGGTGTCCAGCAGGTAACATACGTGGCTCCATATTGAAACAGGAAGCCCACTGTGGAGATTTGGTCCTTCCGTTGATGGCCACCGGCCACCTAGTCTTCTCCTGCTATAACTGCTTCACTGGCTCAGCAGCTGAGCCAGAAGCCAGTGATATCATAACCAGGTGGCTAACTGGGCCAAAGGGCTGATAGGTATTTGTTATCTTGTTGTCTTGGGAAACCCACCTACCCTCCATGCAAACCTTCTGGTGTGAGTTATCTGTGGAAGGAATCATGGGCTCACAGTAATTCACATCTTTCTTCTTGAAAATGTGCCCATATTCCTTTCTGAACCTGAGAAGGTGGCCCCTGTGTCCACCAAGAAATTTACTGCCTGGCCTCCTACTTGGAGAGTTAGCCTGGGCTTTTGGCGGCGAAGCGAAACAGAGCCCTGACCCCTTCATTGAGCTTCTTCAAGCATTATTGTCTCTTGCTTGGGTCTTTCTACGTGCAGATGAGGCCCATCCACTCTAGTGGAGGGTCGTGCACCTCTCCTGGGGTTTTCAAGGCACTGATTTTTCCAGTGTCCTTCTTTCCTGCAGTAGGCACATTGGTCCTTCCCCATGGCTTGGCGGTGCCCACAGGTTAGTCTCTCCGTGAGTGAGCCATGCTCTCCTTTTCCTGAGTCTCTGGGGTATCTCATGGCAATTACGATTATTTTAGCTAGCTTCTTTGTCTCTGTCGTGCTAGGGTCATCTCTGTTGTTATACACTCAATGAGCCACTTGTACCAAATCGCTAAGATTTTCCTTTCAAACCCTTCCCACTTCGTTGTCATGCCTGAGGCAGACTGACTGAGTAATAAAGGCAATACTTATTGCCCTCCTGTTCTCAGTGCCTCCGGGCCGTTAGGGGTATAAAGCCCGTAGGCTTACATCAGCCACTCTAGAAAGGCAGGCGGACATTCTCTTATAGGAACCTGAAAATTCTCACTGACCTTAGATAAATTCATAGGTTTCCTAGCTCTTCCGCAGAGGGTCATGTAAGAGCAATGGGTGATACCTGGTAAAGCCCTCTGGGCCTTGCTAGGAATTGAGATCCCACATTGTTGGTGTAGTGGCCAAAAGAGTTTCTCTCAAGTGGGGAGTGCCCGCTCGCTGACCATCAGGTTCACTGACTGCTTACTGGGCCTCTGTCTGGAAGGGCTACCCTCCTCCGTTGTGAACAGCACCTGGAAAAGTTGTTGGCAAGCATTCCAGGTGGGCTGATGAGTATGGAAGTCATACCAGTACTAGTGTGTGTGGGGGGCTGCTTGTTAGGGGTGGGAGTGAGGTTGTGGGGCCGGTGGGGGAGGGAGTGACTCAATAAGGGCCTGTTAGAAGTTTTCTATTTCTGGACCCTAGAAACCTTATAGGGCGGGGGTTGAAAGAAAGGGATTGAAGCCAGCTCTCCCACTCTCAGAATTCTCCTGCAAAATGGGATAAAGCCGATTATGGGAGAGAGATCGTGAGGGGAGGGGAGGGGAGGGGAGCGGGGGTTGGGGAGGGGAGGGGTTGGGGAGGGGAGGGGAGGGGGGGAGGGTGATGGGGAGGGGAGGGGTGGGGGAGGGGAGGGGAAGGGTGGGGGAGGGTGATGGGGAGGGATGGCCTCCACCTATGTGGTTTTGGGAACTTGGACCGTTTGTTTTTCCGGTCCTTCCATGTTTCCTGAAACCTTGGAAACAAGGGCCCTTTCTTTGCGGGAGGGAGTAAGTCTTTTATATTTGCAGGCTTCTTAGTGGCAATGTCAGCCCACACTTGAAGTAACGGGATCAGATCGGGATATCCTGGTTCCCTTTAACCATAACTATGAACTCTTAGTAATAGGGGATGGGAAAACTAGTCTTGCGTGGGTCAATCAGGGACTCCTTCTGCCCCATCACTTTTAAACAAATTGTAGAGTCTCCAAGCTTTTGGGTTGAAACCACATCCTCTTGGTGAATGCCGAGAGCAGGGGTCCTCAAACTACAACCTGTGGGCCACATGCAGACAGCCGAGGACGTTGATCCTTTCTGCCGGGTGTATGTGCCCCATTTATTTTTTTTTTTTGAACTTCAAATCAATATGTGCAGTGTGTACATGAATTTGTTCGTAATATTTGTTTTTTTAAACTATAGTCTTTCCTTCAAAAGGCCTGAGGGATAGTGAACTGGCCCCCTGGGTAAACAGTTTCAGGACCCCTGCCCTAAGGTATCCTGGACTTAGGGGTTATTAATCTCCCAGCCCTGAAACATCCCTGAACATTCTACCCGTTGTAGGAGGCACCATGGGAATTTGGACCCCGGGTAATTTACAAGCCTTTACTCCAATTGAATCCAAGAAAATTCAAAATGACTTAGGCAGTTACTCTATTTTGGTCACTTTTGACTCGTCCTGCACTAGCCCATTATTTCCATTTAACTCTATAACGCGAAGCATGATGTTTTCATAACATTAAAAAATGTATATATTAATACATATATATATATATATATATTTATAACTATGAAAGTCCACAACAAAAAGAAAATTTTTTCCCAAAATTAAAATTGAAGCGTTATAGGGTTAAAAAGAAGGATGGGTCTGATCAGCGTGTCCAAGACCTTAGCATCATAAATGAATCAGTGATCCGACTGCACCTAGTAGTGCCCAAACCTGTGCCCTCCTAGGGGAAAGTGTGAATGCTTTTATCCCTCTTCCTGTACTTCCAATGAACAAACACACATGTCTGGTAATCCTAAGATTTTTTTTGTTTCCTGTGACACTCACCTAATTTCAAGGCCACTGCCACCTCACAAGCTTCGCCTTGTCGTAGTCAAACTGTTCACCTTTTAGACCGTTTGATTTTCTCAGAAGTTATCGGGTGATTAAAGCTTCTGAACCAAGTGTGCCAGGTCCACGACTACCATCTCCTGGACCACCTCAACCTTATCCATCCTGGATAAAGTTGCCCTCAATGGACAACCCCTCCCAGCAGTGTAGGAAGGGTATGGACCCAAAGCCCCACTTCGCCCCTTTGCCAGCAGGAAGTAGCTAGAGATGTCGTCGCTCAGTACCCCAAAGATTTGGGTCCATATCTCTTCAGGGGGGCAAATGTTAGGTAGCTATGCTAGGGACTGGGGCATCCGTTATGCATGCCCATAGGGCCAAGAAAAGAGCCCAGTTAGGAGAGGCACCCTGTGCATGCTCAGAGGTCCAGATTTCTGGCCATGAAGGGGAGGTCACCTGGGTGGTTCCTGTACCTGGATTGACCAATCTAGGCCATGTAAATTCAATTCAGCCACTGGGGTCGGCCAGACTTGCCCACCACGCCTCCCTAACGCTCATAAAACTCTCTTGAGTGCAGACCAGGCTTCTGCATGATTTCTCTCACACTCAGGAAGGCTCTTTGGAGGCAGCTGGGCTGCACAAGAGTGGCTGGTGGATACTGTTCAGATGCATGGCTTTCTGCTTGCAAGGGTTTTTGTCTCAGCTGACTGGAAGGGAGGAGGTAGTACGTCTGGATCACAGAGTATCCATGTCCACAAACGAGGCTGCTCATTCCACTGTCCTGGAAGTGCTTTATGAAAACCCTCTGCTTTGCAATGTCACTCCTTGTAGATTAGAGTGGGAGGGGCTGGGACCAAGGTATGCTGCCTCTTACTCCCAGTTGCAGGTTTCTGGATGCTGATTGTATCTCTTACAGCATCAGTTAGTGGGCTTGTTGTCTGCCTCAGGCTTTGTTCACGGAGATCCTCCAGCTAGGTGGTGGTGTATGCACATGAGCAGAGGCTTCCTGCCAATCCCCCATGAGTAGTAGAGCTCCCATGGTGTGGACTCCATGAAAGCCTTGCCCCAGGCAGCACGCTTACAAAGGAGGGTGGGCCCTGCAGGACAGAAGACCATTCCCCCTGTGGAATGGCCTCAGAGATCCACCTCTCTCTCTGGCCAGCTGCTGGGGCTGTGGGTCCTAAGCATCATGGCTGACTCAGTAATAGACACAGGGTGAGGCCACTCCAGTAGCTGTTTTGACTGCTCTCATCCAGCCTGAGATCATCCTTGCATGAGCCCTCTGCCAAGATTATTTTTGTTTCTTTTATGATCTTTTCATTAGTGGCTCCTACAACACTAACCGCAATCCATAAATACATCATCTGTTTGAAGCACATCTGTACATTAATTGCCCTCCTTATTCACAAAATATCCACTCTCCACCCAAGCCCCTGGCCTCAGCTCCTCATTTTTGCCCCCTCAATGCCCGCCACCCATCCCTCATCAATCCTTGGAAATGTACTAATTCTTTTGTCATATTTTCACCCACCTTTCTTTTGAGGTCAATGAAGATCCTTGTAATCGGTTCCCACTTTCCATCCTGCCCTTCCTCCACCCTCCCAGTATCTCCACTCATAACACTGGTAAAGGGCCCATCCACTCTGTATTCCCCGTGTTTGAAATTCCTATCGGTACTAGAATACCTTCTCTAGTTTGGCCAGATTAGTATGGTAGAACTGGGATCAAGATAGTGGGGCAAGAGGAAGCATTAAGAACTAGAGGAAAGTTGTGTTTCATCTTTGTTGTCTCTTACCCTGTATTCTTTAATCTCCACTCTGAGATCCTTCTGTAAGGGGATGTCCAGTGCACTGCAAATAGGTTTTGGGTCTATACCCGGCAGTCCCCTCTCATTCTCCATGATAAGATTTATTGTTCTCATGATGCCTGTTGCCTTATCCCTTTAAAACGTTGTGATCACACAGGCTGGTATGCTTTCTCCATGTGGGCTCTGTTGCTTCAGAGCCAGATGGCTGTTTCTTTACCCTCAAGCCTTTAAGACCCCACACGCTATATCTTTAGGTAGCTGGACACCATCGGATTTCTTCACCACATTTGCTTATGCAGCCGCTTTGTGGTCAGTGATTGTGTAGGAAAGGTGAGCATCTTAGAATGCCAATTTTATAAAACAGTGTTCTTGCAATGAGGGATTCCTTGAGCGGAGGCCCTATGTCCATCTGCTACCTCAATACTAAATCTATAAACATATGGACATAGATCTATTTCCCCATGCCCCTTTGTAAATATATGTACATATGTACATGCCTTTTTTTAGACGTCTATAACTGACCCTTGCTTCCCAGCTCACTCTTCTATACCCTTTGATTTTCCTCTTGTGCCCACTGACATGCTCAGTCTTCCTTTGGGTTTCAGTAATTCCTCTTGGTTACATTACCTTTGATCACGCCCTACCAGGCCTCCTACATCCCCCTCACTACCATTTTCCATCACTTGTTGTACCCTTGTCTCTGGGTTTCTTTACACCACTTCCTTTCCCCCCACCCTCCTCACTCCCATGCCCAATGGAAAGGGCCGGTCACATGTTTACTCCTCCAGATTCTTCATCCAGCCTCTTTTAATTAGACAGACCTGTAAAGGTAATAACATGCACAAAACAAGACTGAGCTAAACCAAGCAGCAAAAAGAAAAACAAACAAAAATGAAAACAAAACCCAACCCAAATCCAATGACACTAAAAGAAAACAACACTAACCAGAAAGAAAAGTACAAGGACTGTGTGGTGAACTTTAGGAGTGTTTTCCAGTCCAGTCTGTGGGGGCACCGAACCCTGACCACAAAGTCCACCTTTGGCATTCCCCGGGGACTTTGATGCTCCGTTTTCTTTCTCTTCCGCTGCACTCTCTTAGTGTCATGCCTCGAAGTGGCAGGATCAGTTCGGGCGCAGTTCCCACACTGTGTGTCCAGTGTTGTCCCCTCTAAGGCTATGGGTCTTTGAGGGACGTTTCTCATCGTGGGGCTGCCCATGTGGTCTTCTCTGTGGATTGGCTTCTCTGATTGGGAACATCCTCCTCAAGGTGTATTGGGCCAGGGTGTGCTCCATTCTTCCCTCCTCCCCCTTGTTCTGCCCTGTGTTCTCTGATCAGATATGTCCCTCTCCACGAGCTGCAGATCCGGAGCCATCCTGTGAAATACAATCTTTTGGGGCTGCAAGGATGTGGGGGGGGGTGGGTGTCAGCTCAAATCTTTTGAGAGTCCAGGAGATATTGACTGCTCGATGGGCACAGTTCTGTGGGGCACCGTGCTCTTGGTCCAGACGCTGGTTTGAATATGACTTTGTTGTTAACCAGTTGTGTGTCTCTGGGTGAACTCCCGTGTGTTTTTGAGTGAGTTTTCTAATCTGCAAAGTAAATGTACAGGATTATCCAGACTCCCATGTCAGCAAGTTATCCAGAGGAGTTAATCAGAGACTGTTTCATATAGTGTGTACCTGCGCGCCGCATTCTAGACCTGGGATGGCAATTATGAGCTCAGGATAGAGATGGTGTCCAGCAGGTAACATACGTGGCTCCATATTGAAACAGGAAGCCCACTGTGGAGATTTGGTCCTTCCGTTGATGGCCACCGGCCACCTAGTCTTCTCCTGCTATAACTGCTTCACTGGCTCAGCAGCTGAGCCAGAAGCCAGTGATATCATAACCAGGTGGCTAACTGGGCCAAAGGGCTGATAGGTATTTGTTATCTTGTTGTCTTGGGAAACCCACCTACCCTCCATGCAAACCTTCTGGTGTGAGTTATCTGTGGAAGGAATCATGGGCTCACAGTAATTCACATCTTTCTTCTTGAAAATGTGCCCATATTCCTTTCTGAACCTGAGAAGGTGGCCCCTGTGTCCACCAAGAAATTTACTGCCTGGCCTCCTACTTGGAGAGTTAGCCTGGGCTTTTGGCGGCGAAGCGAAACAGAGCCCTGACCCCTTCATTGAGCTTCTTCAAGCATTATTGTCTCTTGCTTGGGTCTTTCTACGTGCAGATGAGGCCCATCCACTCTAGTGGAGGGTCGTGCACCTCTCCTGGGGTTTTCAAGGCACTGATTTTTCCAGTGTCCTTCTTTCCTGCAGTAGGCACATTGGTCCTTCCCCATGGCTTGGCGGTGCCCACAGGTTAGTCTCTCCGTGAGTGAGCCATGCTCTCCTTTTCCTGAGTCTCTGGGGTATCTCATGGCAATTACGATTATTTTAGCTAGCTTCTTTGTCTCTGTCGTGCTAGGGTCATCTCTGTTGTTATACACTCAATGAGCCACTTGTACCAAATCACTAAGGTTTTCCCTTCAAACCCTTCCCACTTCGTTGTCATGTCTGAGGCAGACTGACTGAGTAATAAAGGCAATACTTATTGCCCTCCTGTTCTCAGTGCCTCCGGGCCGTTAGGGGTATAAAGCCCGTAGGCTTACATCAGCCACTCTAGAAAGGCAGGCGGACATTCTCTTATAGGAACCTGAAAATTCTCACTGACCTTAGATAAATTCATAGGTTTCCTAGCTCTTCCGCAGAGTGTCATGTAACAGCAACGGGTGATACCTGGTAAAGCGCTCATGGCCTTGCTAGGAATTGAGATCCCACATTCTCCGTGTAGTGGCCAAAAGAGTTTCTCTCAAGTGGGTAGTGCCCGCTCGCTGACCATCAGGTTCACTGACTGCTTACTGGGCCTCTGTGTGGAAGGGCTACCCTTCCTCCGTTGTGAACAGCACCTGGAGAAGTTGCTGGCAATCATTCAAGGTGGGCTAATGAGTATGGAAGAAATACCAGTACTAGTGTGTGTGGGGGGCTGCTGGTTAGGGGTGTGGGTGAGGTTGGGGGGCCGGTGTGGGAGGGAGTGACTCAATAACGGCCTGTTAGAAGTTTTCTATTTCTGGCCCCTAGAAACCTTATAGGGCGGGGGTGGAACCAAAGGGTCTGAAGCCAGCTCTCACACTCCCAGAGTTCTCCTGCAAAATGGGATAAAGCCGATTAGGTGAGAGAGATCGGGAGGGGAGGGGAGCGGAAAGGAGGAGGAAGGGGAGGGGTTTGGGGAGGGGGAAAGTGAGGGAGGGCCTCCACCTATGTGGTTTTTGGGAACTTGGACCGTTTGTTTTTCCGGTCCTTCCATGTTTCCTGAAACCTTGGAAACAAGGACCCTTTCTTTGAGGGAGGTAGTAAGTCTTTTATATTTGCAGGCTTCTTAGTGGCAAAGTCAGCCCACACTTGAATTAAAGGGATCAGATCGGGATGTCCTGGTTCCCCTTAACCATAACTATGAACTCTTAGTAATAGGGGATGGGAAAATTAGACTTGTGTGGGTCAATCAGGGACTCCTTCTGCCCCATCACTTTTAAACAAATTGTAGAGTCTACAAGCTTTTGGGTTGAAACAACATCCTCTTGGTGAACGCCTAGAGCTGGAGTCCTCAAACTACAACCTGTGGGCCACATGCAGAGAGCCGAGGACATTGATCCTTTCTGACGTTTGTATGTGCCCCATTAATTTTTTTTTGAACTTCAAATCAAGATGTGCAGTGTGCACATGAATTTGTTCGTAATTTTTGTTTTTTTTAAACTCTATTCTGTCCCTCCAATGGCCTGAGGGACAGTGAACTGGCCCTTTGGGTAAACAGTTTCAGGACCGCTGCCCTAAGGTATCCTGGACTTAGAGGTTACTAATCTCCCAGCCCTGAAACATCCCTGAACATTCTACCCATTGTAGGAGGCACCATGGGAATTTGGACCCCGGGTAATTTACAAGCCTTTACTCCAATTGAACCCAAGAAAATTCAAAATGACTTAGGCAGTTACTCTATTTGGTCACTTTTGACTCCTCCTGTACTAGCCCATTATTTACATTTAACTCTATAACGCGGAGAATGATGTTTTCATAACATTTAAAAATGTATATATTCATATATATATATATTTATAATTATGAAAGTCCACAACAATAAGGAAATAATTTTTTCCCTAAATTAAACGTGATGCGTTATAGGGAAAAAAGAAGGATGGGTCTTATCAGCCGGTCCAATATGTTAACATCATAAATGTGTCAGTGATCCCACTGCACCTAGTAGTGCCCAAACCTGTGCCCTCCTAGGGGAAAGTGTGAATGCTTTTATCCCTCTTCCTGTATTTCCAATGAACAAACACACGTCTGGTAATCCTAAGATTTTTTTTGTTTCCTGTGACACTCACCTAATTTCAAGGCCACTGCCACCTCACAAGCTTAGCCTTGTCGCATTCAAAATGTTCACCTTTTTGACAGTTTGTTTTTCCCAGAAGTTATCGGGTGACTAAAGCTTCCGAACCAAGTGTGCCAGCTCCACGACTACCATCTCCTAAACCACCTCAACCTTATCCATCCTGGATAAAGTTGCCCTCAATGGACAACCCCTCCCAGCAGTGTAGGAAGGGTATGGACCCAAAGCCCCATTTTGCCCCTTTTGCCAGCAAGAAGTAGCTAGAGATATGGTCGCCCAGTACCCCAAAGATTTGGGTCCATATCTCTTCAGGGGGGCAAATGTTAGGTAGCTATGCTAGGGACTGGGGCATCCGTTATGCATGCCCATAGGGCCAGGATAAGAGCCCAGTTAGGAGAGGCACCCTGTGCATGCTCAGAGATCCAGGTTCTGGCCATGAAGGGTAGGTACACCTGGGTGGGTCCTGTACCTGGATTGACCAACCTAGGCCATGTAAATTAAATTCATCCACTGGGGTCCGCCAGGCTTCCCCACCACACCTCCCTAATGCTCATAAAACTCACGTGAGTGACTGACCAGGCTTCTGCGTGATTTCTCTCTAACTCAGGAAGGCTCTTTGGAGGCAGCGGGGCTGCACATGAGTGGCTGGTGGATACTGTTCAGATGCATGGCTTTCTGCTTGCAAGGGTTTTTGTCTCAGCTGACTGGAAGGGAGGAGGTAGTGCGTCTGGATCACAGAGTATCCATGTCCACAAATGAGGCTGCTCATTTCACAGTCCTGGCAGTGCTTTATGAAAACCCTCTGCTTTGCAATGTCACTCCTTGTAGATTAGAGTGGGAGGCGCTGGGACCAAGGTATGCTGCCTCTTACTCCCACTTGCAGGTTTCTGGATGTTGATTGTATCTCTTACAGCATCAGTTAGTGGGCTTCTTGTCTGCCTCAGGCTTTGTTCACGGAAATCCTCCAGCTAGTTGGTGGTGTGTGCGCATGAGCAGAGGCTTCCTACCAATCCCCCATGAGTAGTAGAGCTCCCATGGTGTGGACTCCATGAAAGCCGTGCCCCAGACAGCACGCTTACAAAGGAGGTTGGGCCCTGCAATACAGAGGACCATTCCCCCTGTGGAATTGCCTCAGAGACCCACCTCCCTCACTGGACAGCTGCTGGGGCTGTGGTCCCTAAGTTTCATGCCTGACTCAGGAATAGACACAGGGTGAGGCGACTCTAGTAGCTGTTTTGACTGGTCTAATCCAGCCTGAGATCATGCTTGCATTAACCCTTTGGCCAGATTATTTTTGTTTCTTTTATGATCTTTTTATTAGTCGCTCCTACAACACTAACCACAATCCATATATACATCAGCTGTTTGAAGCACATCTGTACATTAATTGCCCTCCTTATTCTCAAAATCTCCATTCTCCACCCAAGCCCCTGGCCTCAGCTTCTCATTTTTTCCCCCTCAAAGCCCACCACCCATCCCTCATCAATCCTTGAAAATGTACTAATTCTTTTGTCATATCTTCACCCAACTTTCTTTTGAGGTCAATGAAGATCCTTGTAATCGGTTCCCACTTTCCATCCTGCCCTTCCTACAACCTCCCAGTATCTCCACTCAAAACACTGGTCCTAAAGAGCCCATCCACTCTGGATTCCCCGTGTTTGAAATTCCTATCTGTAGTAGAATACCTTCTCTAGTTTGGCCAGATTAGTATGGTAGAACTGGGATCATGATAGTGGGGCAAGAGGAAGCATTAAGACCTAGAGGAAAGTTGTGTTTCAACTTTGCTGTCTCATACCCTGTATTGTTTAATCTCCTCTCTGAGCTCCTTCTGTAAGGGGATGTCCAGTGCACTGCAAATAGGTTTTGGGTCTATACCCGGCAGTCCCCTCTCATTCTCCATGATAAGATTTTTTTGTTCTCATGATGCCTGTTGCCTTATCCCTTTGAAATTTTGTGATCACACAGGCTGGTATGCTCCCTCCATGTGGGCTCTGTTAGTTCTGAGCTAGATGGCTGCTTCTGTACCTTCAAGCCTTTAAGACCCCACACGCTATATCTTTAGGTAGCTGGACACCATCGGCTTTCTTCACCACACTTGCTTATGCAGCCTCTTTGTGGTCAGTGATCGTGTAGGGAAGGTGAGCATCAATTAATGCCAATTTAATAGAACAATGTTCTTGCAATGAGGGAGTCCTTGAGCGGAGGCACAAAGTGTATTTGCTACCTTAATACTAAATCTATAAACATATGGACATAGATCTATTTCCCCATGCCCCTTTGTAAATATATGTACATGCCTTTATTTAGACATCTATAACTGGCCCTTGCTTCCCAGCTCACTCTTCTATACCCTTTGATTTTCCTCTTGTGCCCACTGCCATGCTAAGTCTTCCTTTGGGTTTCAGTAATTACTCTTGGTTATATTACCCTTGATCACGCCCTACCAGGCCTCCTACATATCTCTCACGACCGATTTCCATCACTTTTTGTTCCCTTCTCTCTGGGTTTCTTTACACCACTTCCTTTCCCCCCACCGTGCACACTCCCATGCCCAATGGAAAGGGCTGATCACATGTTTACTCCTCCAGATAATTCATCCAGCCTTTCTTAATTAGACAGACACTGTAAGGGTAATAACATGCACAAAACGAGACTGAGCAAACCCAAGCAGCAAAAAGAAAAAAAACAAACAAAAATGAAAACAAAACCCAACCAAAATCCAATGACACTAAAAGAAAACAACACTAACCAAGAAAGAAAAGTACAAGGACTGTGTGGTGAATTTTAGGAGTGTTTTCCAGTACAGTCTGTTGGGGAACCGATCCCTGACCACAAAGTCCACCTTTGCCATTCCCCGGGGACTTTGATGCTCCGTTTTCTTTCTCTTCCGCTGCACTCTCTTAGTATCATGCCTCGATGTGGCAGGATCAGTTCGGGCGCAGTTCCCACACTGTGTCTCCAGTGTTGTCCCCTCTAGGGCTATGGGTCTTTGAGGGACGTTTCTCATCGTGGGGCTGCCCATGTGGTCCTCTCTGTGAGCTGGCTTCTCTGATTGGGAACATCATCCTCAAGGTATATTGGGCCAGGATGTGCTCCATTTCCCCCTCCTCCCCCTTGTTCTGCCCTGTGTTCTCTGATCAGATATGTCCCTCTCCGCGAGCTGCAGATCCGGTGCCATCCTGTGAAATACAATCTTCGGGGGCTGCAAGCATGTGGGGGTGGGTGGGTGTCAGCTCAGATCTTTTGAGAGTCCAGGAGATATTGACTGCTCGATGGGCATAGTACTTTGGGGCACCGTGCTCTAAGTCCAGATGCTGGTTGTGAATATGACTTTGTTGTTAACCAGGTGTGTGTCTCTGGGTCAACTCCTGTGTGTTTTTGAGTGAGTTTTCTCATCTGGAAAGTAAATGAACTGGATTATCCAACTCCCATGTCAGCAAGTTATCGAGAGGGGTTAATCAGAGACTGTTTCATATAGTGTGTACCTGCGCGCTGCATTCTAGACCTGGGGTGGCAATTTTGAGCTCGGGATAGAGATGGTGTCCTGCAGGTGACATACGTGGCTCCATATTGAAACAGGAAGCCCACTGTGGCGATTTGGTCCTTCCGTTGATGTCCACCGTCTACCTAGTCTTCTCCTGCTATAACTGCTTCAATGGCTCAGCAGCTGAGCTAGGAGCCAGTGGCATCATAACCAGGTGGCTAATTGGGACAAAGGGCAGATAGATATTTGTTATCTTGTTGTCTTGAGAAGCCCACCTAACCTCCATGCAAACCTTCTGGTGTGAGTTATCTGTGGAAGGAATCATAGGCTCACAGTAATTCACATCTTTCTTTTTGACAATGTGTCCGTATTCCTTTCTGAACCTGAGAAGGTGGCCCCTGTGTCCACCAAGAAATTTACTGGCTGGCCCCCTACATGGAGAGTTAGCCTGGGCTTTTGGTGGTGAAGTTAAACAGAGCCCTGACCCCCTTCACTCAGCTTCTTCAAGCATTATTGTCTCTTGCTTGGGTCTTTCTAGGTGCAGATGAGGCCCGTCCACTCTAGTGGAGGGTCGTGCACCTCTCCTGGGGTTTTCAAGGCACTGATTTTTCCAGTGTCCTTCTTTCCTGCAGTAGGCACATTGATCCTTCCCCATGGCTTGTCGGTGCCCACAGGTTAGTCTATCCGTGAGTGGGCTATGCTCTCCATTTCCTGTGTCTCTGCGGTCTCTCATGGCAATTACTAGTATTTTAGCTAGTTTCTTTGTCTCTGTCGTGCTAGGGTCATCTCTGTTGTTATACACTCAATGAGCTACTTGTACCAAATCACTAAGATTTTTCCGTTCAAACCCTTCCCACTGCTTTTTCATGTCTTAGGCAGACTGACTGAGTCATAAAGGCAATACTTATTGCCCTCCTGTTTCGGGGCCTCTGGGCAGTTAGGGGTATAAAGCCCGTAGGCTTCCATCAGCCACTCTAAAAAGGCAGGCGGACATTCTCTTATAAGAGCCTGAAAATTCTCACTGACCTTAGATAAATTCATATGTTTCCTAAGTCTTCCACAGAGGGTCATGTAAGAGCAACGGGTGATACCTGGTAAAGCCCTCTGGGCCTTGCTAGGAATTGAGATCCCACATTGTTCGTGTAGTGGCCAAAAGAGTTTCTCTTAAGTGGGTAGTGCCCGCTCGCTGACCATCAGGTTCACTGACTGCTTACTGGTCCTCAGTCTGGAAGGGCTACCCTTCCTCCGTTGTGAACAGCACCTGGAGAAGTTGCTGGCAATCATTCCAAGTGGGCTGATGAGTATGGAAGACATACCAGGACTAGTGTGTGTGGGGGGCTGCTGGTAGGGCGAGGGATGGGGTGGGGTGCCGGTGAGGGAGGGCATGACTCAATAAGGGCCTGTTAGAAGTTTTCTATTTGTGTCCCCTAGAAACCTTATAGGGCGGGGGTGGAACTAAAGGGTCTGAAGCCAGCTCTCCCACTCCCAGAGTTCTCCTGCAAAATGGGATAAAGCGGATTAGGGGAGAGAGGTCGGGAGAGGAGGGGAGGGGAAGGGATGGGGAGGGGGTCAGGGTGGGGGACGGGGAGGGATGGCCTCGCCCTATTTGGTTTTGGGTACTTGGACCGTGTGTTTTTCCAGTCCTGCCATGTTTCCTGAAACCTTGGAAACAAGGACCCTTTCTTTGAGGGAGGGAGTAAGTCTTTTATATTTGCAGGATTCTAATTGACAATGTTAGCCCACACTTGAATTAAAGGGATCAGATCGGGATGTCCTGGTTGCCCATAACCATAACTATGAACTCTTAGTAATAGGGGATGGGAAAACTAGTCTTGCGTGGGTCAATCAGGGACTCCTTCTGCCCCATCACTTTTAAACAAATTGTAGAGTCTCCAAGCTTTTGGGTTGAAACCACATCTTCTTGGTGAACGCCTAGAGCAGGGGTCCTCAAACTACAGCCTGTGGGCCACATGCAGACAGCCGAGGACGTTGATCCTTTCTGCAGGGTGTATGTGCCCTATTTATTTTTATTTTTGAACTTCAAATCAATATGTGCAGTGTGCACATGAATTTGTTCGTAATATTTGTTTTTTTAAACTATAGTCTTTCCTTCAAAAGGCCTGAGGGATAGTGAACTGGCCCCCTGGGTAAACAGTTTCAGGACCTCTGCCCTAATGTATCCTGGACTTAAGGGTTACTAATCTCCCAGCCCTGAAACACCCCTGAACATTCTACCCGTTGTAGGAGGCACCATGGGAATTTGGACCCCGGGTAATTTACAAGCCTTTACTCCAATTGAACCCAGGAAACTTCAAAGTGACTTAGGCAGTTACTCTATTTTGTTCACTTTTGACTCCTCCAGTGCTTGCCCATTATTGTAATTTAACTCTATAACGCGGAGCATGATGTTTTCATAACATTTTTTAAAATGTATATATTAATACATATATATATTTAAAACTATGAAAGTCCACAAAAAAAAGAAAATATTTTTTTTCCAAAATTAAAATTGAAGTGTTATAGGGTTAAAAAGAAGGATGGGTCTTATCAGCGGGTCCAAGACCTTAGCATGATAAATGAATCAGTGATCCCACTGCACCTAGTAGTGCCCAAACCTGTGCCCACCTAGGGGAATGTGTGAATGCTTTTATCCCTCTTCCTGGACTTCCAATGAACAAACACACATGTCTGGTGATCCTAAGATTTTTTTTGTTGCCTGTGACACTCACCTAATTTCAAGGCCACTGCCACCTCACAAGCTTAGCCTTGTCGCATTTAAACTGCTCACCTTTTAGACCGTTTGTTTTTCCCAGAAGTTATCGGGTGACTAAAGCTTCCAAACCAAGTGTGTCAGGTCCACGACTAACATCTCCTGGAGCACCTCAACCTTATCCATCCTAGATAAAGTTGCCCTCAATGGACAACCCCTCCCAGCAATGTAGGAAGGGTATGGACCCAAAGCCCCACTTCGCCCCTTTTTCCAGCAGGAAGTAGCTAGAGATGTCGTCGCCCAGTACCCCAAAGATTTGGGTCCATATCTCTTCAGGGGGGCAAATGTTAGGTAGCTATGCTAGGGACTGGGGCATCTGTTAAGCATGCCCATAGGGCCAAGATAAGAGCCCAGTTAGGAGAGGCACCCTGTGCATGCTCAGAGGTCCAGGTCCTGGCCATGAAGGGGAGGTACACCTGCGTGGGTCCTATACCTGTATTGACCAACCTAGGCCATGTAAATTCAATTCAGCCACTGGGGTCGGCCAGACTTGCCCACCATGCCTCCCTAGCGCTAATAAAACACACTTGAGTGACAGACCAGGCTTCTGCGTGATTTCTCTGTCACTCAGGAAGGCTCTTTGTAGGCAGTAAGGCTGCACATGAGTGGCTGGTGGATACTGTTCAGATGCATGGCTTTCTGCTTGCAAGGGTTTTTGTCTCAGCTGACTGGAAGGGAGGAGGTAGTACGTCTGGATCACAGAGTATCCATTTCCACAAATGAGGCTGCTAATTCCACGGTCCTGGCAGTGCTTTATGAAAACGCTCTGCTTTGCAATGTCACTCCTTGTAGATTAGAGTGGGAGGGGCTGGGACCAAGGTATGCTGCCTCTTACTCCCAGTTGCAGGTTTCTGGATGCTGATTGTATCTCTTACAGCATCAGTTAGTGGGCTTGTTGTCCCTCAGGCTTTGTTCACAGAGATCCTCCAGCTAGTTGGTGGTGAGTGCGCATGAGCAGAGGCTTCCTGCCAATCCCCCATGAGTAGTAGAGCTCCCATGGTGTGGACTCCATGTAAGCCCTGTCCCAGACAGCACGCTTACATAGGAGGGTGGGCCCTGCAGGAAAGAGGACCATTCCCCCTGTGGAATGGCCTCAGAGACCCACGTCCCTCACTAGCCAGCTGCTGGGGCTGTGGGCCCTAAGCTTCATGCCTGACTCAGGAATTGACACAGGGTGAGGCGACTGCAGTAGCTGTTTTGACTGGTCTAATCCAGCCTGAGATCATCCTTGCATGAGCCCTCTGCCCAGATTATTTTTGTTTCTTTTATGATCTTTTCATTAGTGGCTCCTACAACACTACCCACAAAATATATATACATCAGCTGTTTGATGCACATCTGTACATTAAGTGCCCTCATTATTCTCAAAATATCTACTCTTCACCAAAGCCCCTGGGCTCAGCTCCTCATTTTCCCCCCTCAATGCCCGCCACCCATCCCTCATCAATCCTTTGAAATGTACTAATTCTTTTGTCATATCTTCACCCACCTTTCTTTTGAGGTCAATGAAGATCCTTGTAATCGGTACCCACTTTCCATTCTGTCCTTCCTCCACCCTCCCAATATCTCCACTCATAACACTGGTCCTAAAGGGCCCATCCACCCTGGATTCCCCGTGTTTGAAATTCCTATCGGTACTAGAATACCTTCTCTAGTTTGGCCAGATTAGTATGGTAGAACTGGGATCATGATAGTGGGGCAAGAGGAAGCATTAAGAACTAGAGGAAAGTTGTGTTTCATCTTTGCTGTCTCATAACCTGTATTCTTTAATCTCCTGAGATTCTTCTGTAAGGGGATTTCCAGTGCACTGCAAATAGGTTTTGGTTCTATACCCGGCAGTCCCCTCTCATTTTCCATGATAAGTTTTATTTGTTTTCATGATGCCTGTTGCCTTATCCCTTTGAAACTTTGTGATCACACAGGCTGGTATGCTTCCTACATGTGGGCTCTGTTGCTTCTGAGCTACATGGCTGCTTCTGTACCTTCAAGACTTTAAGACCCCACACGCTATATCTTTTGGTAGATGGACACCATCGGCTTTCTTCACCACATTTGCTTATGCAGCCGCTTTGTGCTGAGTGATCGTGTAGGGAAGGTGAGCATTGTAGAATGCCAAATTAATAGAACACTGTTCTTGCAATGAGGGAGTCCTTGAGCGGAGGCCCTATGTCCATCTGCCTACTTAATACTAAATCTATAAACATATGGACATAGATCTATTTCCCCATGCCTCTTTGAAAATATATGTACATGACTTTATTTAGACGTCTATAACTGGCCCTTGCTTCCCAGCTCACTCTTCTATACCCTTTGATTTTCCTCTTATGCCCACTGCCATGCTCAGCCTTCCTTTGGGTTTCAGTAATTCCTCTTGGTTACATTACCCTTGATTATGCCCTACCAGGCCTCCTACATCCCCCTAATCACCGATTTCCATCACTTGTTGTTCCCTTGTCTCTGGGTTTCTTTACACCACTCCCTTTACCCCCAGCGTGCTCACTCCCATGCCCAATGAAAGGGCCGGTCACTTGTTTACTCCTCCAGATTGTTCATCCAGCCTCTCTTAATTAGACAGACCTGTAAAGGTAATAACATGCACAAAAAAAGACTGAGCAAATCCAAGCAGCAAAAAGAAAAAAAAACATACAAAAATGAAAACAAAACCCAACCAAAATCCAATGACACTAAAAGAAAACAACACTAACCAAGAAAGAAAAGTACAAGGACTGTGTGGTGAACTTTAGGAGTGTTTTCCAGTCCAGTCTGTTGGGGCACCGAGCCCTGACCACAAAGTCCACCTTTGGCGTTCCCCGGGGACTTTGATGCTCCATTTTCTTTCTCTTCCGCTGCACTCTCTTAGTGTCATGCCTCGATGTGGCAGGATCAGTTCGGGCGCAGTTCCCACACTGTGTCTCCAGTGTTGTCCACTCTTGGGCTATGGGTCTTTGAGGGACGTTTCTCATCGTGGGGCTGCCCATGTGGTCTTCTCTGTGGACTGGCTTCTCTGATTGGGAACATCATCCTCAAGGTGTAGAGGGCCAGGATGTGCTCCATTCTCCCCTCCTCCCCCTTGTTCTGCCCTGTGTTCTCTGATCAGATATGTCCCTCTCCGTGAGCTGCAGATCCGGTGCCATCCTGTGAAATACAATCTTTGGGGGCTGCAAGGATGTGGGGGATGGGTGGCAGCTCAGATCTTTTGAGAGTCCAGGAGATATTGACTGCTTGATGGGCACAGTTCTTTGCGGCACCGTGCTCTTGGTGCAGACGCTGGTTGTGAATATGACTTTGTTGTTAACCAATTTGTGTCTCTGGGTCAACTCCTGTGTGTTTTTAAGTGAGTTTTCTCATCTGGAAAGTAAATGTACTGGATTATCCAGACTCCCATGTCAGCAAGTTATCCAGAGGAGTTAATCAGAGACTGTTTCATATAGTGTGTACCTGCGCGCCGCATTCTAGACCTGGGATGGCAATTATGAGCTCAGGATAGAGATGGTGTCCAGCAGGTGACATACGTGGCTCCATATTGAAACAGGAAGCCCACTGTGGAGATTTGGTCCTTCCGTTGATGGCCACTGGCCACCTAGTCTTCTCCTGCTATAACTGCTTCACTGGCTCAGCAGCTGAGCCAGGAGCCAGTGATATCATAACCAGGTGGCTAACTGGGACAAAGGGCAGATAGATATTTGTTATCTTGTTGTCTTGGGAAGCCCACCTAACCTCCATGAAAACCTTCTGGTGTGAGTGATCTGTGGAAGGAATCATAGGCTCACAGTAATTCACATCTTTCTTTTTGAAAATGTGCCCGTATTCCTTTCTGAACCTGAGAAGGTGGCCCCGGTGTCCACCAAGAAATTTACTCGCTGGCCCCCTACAAGGAGAGTTAGCCTGGGCTTGGTGGCCAAGGGAAAAAGAGCTCTGACCCTTCATTCAGCTTCTTCAAGCATTATTGTCTCTTGCTTGGTTTTTCTAGGTGCAGATGCGGCCCGTCCACTCTAGTGGAGGGTCGTGCACCTCTCCTGGGGTTTCAAGACACTGATTTTTCCAGTGTCCTTCTTTCCTGCAGTAGGCACATTGATCCTTCCCCATGGCTTGGCGGTGCCCACAGGTTAGTCTCTCCGTGAGTGGGCCATGCTCTCCTTTTCCTGAGTCTCTGGGGTCTCTCATGGCAATTACTAGTATTTTAGCTAGTTTCTTTGTCTCTGTCGTGCTAGGGTCATCTCTGTTGTTATACACTTAATGAGCCACTTGTACCAAATCACTAAGATTTTTCCGTTCAAACCCTTCCAACTTCTTTTTCATGTCTGAGACAGACTGACTGAGAAATAAAGGCAATACTTATTGCCCTCCGGTTCTCGGGGCCGTTAGGGGTATAAAGCCCGTAGGCTTACATCAGCTACTCTAGAAAGGCAGGCGGACATTCTCTTATAAGAGCCCGAAAGTTCTCACTGACCTTAGATACAGTCATAGGTTTCCTAGTTCTTCCGCAGAGGGTCATGTAAGAGCAATGGGTGATACCTGGTAAAGTTCTCTGGGCCTTGCTAGGAATTGAGATCCCACATTGCTCCGTAGTGGCCAAAGGAGTTTCTCTCAAGTGGGGAGTGCCCGCTCGCTGACCATCAGGTTCACTGACTGCTTACTGGGCCTCTGTCTGGAAGGGCTACCCTTCCTCCGTGGTGAACAGCACCTGGAGAAGTTGCTGGCAATCATACAGGTGGGCTGATGAGTATGGAAGACATACCAGTACTAGTGTGTGTGGGGGGCTGCTGGTTGGGGGTGGGGGTGAGGTTGGTGGGGGCGGTGGGGGAGGGAGTGACTCAATAAGGGCCTGTTAGAAGTTTGCTATTTCTGGACCCTAGAAAACTTATAGGGCGGGGTTGGAACCAAAGGGTCTGAAGCCAGCTCTCCCACTCCCAGAGTTCTCCTGCAAAATGGGATAAAGCCGATTAGGGGAGAGAGATCGGGAGGGGAGTGGAGGGGAAGATGGGGGAGAGGGAGGTGGTGGGGGAGGGGGTAGGGGAGGGATGGCCTCCACCTATGTGGTTTTGGGAACTTGGACCGTTTGTTTTTCCGGTCCTGCCATGTTTCCTGAAACCTTGGAAACAAGGACCCTGTCTTTGAGGGAGGGAGTAAGTCTTATATTTGCAGGCTTCTTCGTGGCAATGTCAGCCCACACTTGAATTAAAGGGATCAGATCGGGATGTCCTGGTTCCCCTTAACCATAACTATGAACTCTTAATAATAGGGGATGGGAAAACTAATCTTGCATGGGTCAATCAGGGACTCCTTCTGCCCCATTACTTTTCAACAAATTGTAGTGTCTCCAAGCTATTGGGTGAAAACCACATCCTCTTGGTGACCGCCTAGAGCATGGGTCCTCAAACTACAGCCTATGGACCACATGCAGACAGCCGAGGACATTGAGCCTTTCTGTCGGGTGTATGTGACGCATTTATTTTTTTTTGAACTTCAAATCAAGATGTGCATGGTGCACATGAATTTTTTCATATTTTTTGTTGTTTTTTTAACTATAGTCTGCCCCTCCAATAGCCTGAGGTACAGTAAACTGGCCCCCTGGGCACTTGGACTATGTAGGTTAACTACCGGGCACTTGCACTATCTAGGTTACCGAACGGGCATTTGGACTATGTAGGTAACCTAGCGGGCACTTGGACAGTCTAGGTTACCTAGCGGGCACTTGGACTTCTAGGTTAACGAACGGGCACTTGGACTATGTATGTTGCATAGCGGGCAATTGGACTATCTAGGTTAGGTAACGGGCACTTGGACTATCTAGGTTACCTAGCGGGAACTTGGACTATGTAGGTTACCTAGCGGGCACTTGGACTATCTAGGTTACCTAACGGGCACTTGGACCATCTAGGTTTCTTAGCGGGCACTTGGACTATGTAGGTTAACTAGCGGGCACTTGGACTATATAGGTTACCTAGAGGGCCCTTGGACTATGTAGGTTACGTAGCGGGCACGTGGACTATCTAGGTTAACGAACGTGCACTTGGACTATGTAGGTAACCTAGCGGACAATTGGACAGTCTAGGTTACCTAGCGGGCACTTGGACTATATAGGTTAACGAAAGGGCACTTGGACTATGTAGGTTACCTAGCGGGCACTTGGATTATCTAGGTAAGGTAACAGGAACTTGGAATATCTAGGTTACCTAGCGGGCACTTGGACTATGTAGGTTACATTGCGGGCACTTGTACTATCTAGGTTACCTAACTGTAACTTGTACTATGTAGGTTAACTAGCGGACACTTGGACTATCTAGGTTAACTAGTGGGCACTTGGAATATCTAGGTTAACTAGCGGGCCCTTGGACTATGTAGGTTAACTAGCGGGCACTTGGACTATCTTGGTTAACTAGCGGGCACTTGGACTATCTAGGTTAACTAGCGGGCACTTGCACAATGCAGGTTCCCTAGCGGGCACTTTGACTATGTAGGTTCCCTAGCGGGCACTTGGACTATATAGGTTCCCTACGGGCACTTGGACTATCTAGGTACCCTAACGGGCACTTGGAATATGTAGGTTCCCTATCGGGCAATTGGACTATGTAGGTTCCTCAGCGGGCACTTGGACTATGTAGGTTCCCTATCAGGCACTTGGACTATGTAGGTTAACTAGCGAGCACGTGGATGATCAATGTTAACTAGTGGGCACTTTGACTATCTAGGTTAACTAGCGGGCAATTGGACTATCTAGGTTAATTAGCGTGCACTTGTACAATGCAGGTTCCCTAGCGGGCACTTTGACTATGTAGGTTCCCTACGGGCACTTGGACTATCTAGGTTCCCTAACGGGCACTTGGACTATGTAGGTTCCTCAGCGGGCACTTGGACTATGTAGGCTAACAAGGGGGCCCTTGCACGATCTAGGTTACCTAGCGGGTACTTGAACTATCTAGGTTAACTAGCGCGCACTTGCACTCTTTAGGTTACCTAGCGGGCACTTGGACTATGTACGTTCCCTAGCGGGCACTTGGAATATCTATGTTAACTAGCGGGCACTTGGAATATGTAGGTTAACTAGTGGACACTTGCACTATGTAGGTTACCTAGCAGGCACTTGGACTATCTAGGTTAACTAGTGTGCACTTGGATTATGTAGGTTCCTTAGCAGGCACTTGGACTATCTAGGTTACGTAGCGGGCACTTGGTATATAGGTTAACTAGCGGGCACTTGGACTATGTAGGTTAACTAGAGGACACTTGGACTATCTAGGTTAACTTGTGGGCCCTTGGACTATGTAGGTTAACTAGCGGGCACTTGGACAATCTAGGTTAACTAGCAGGCATTTGGACGATCTAGGTTAACTAGCGGGCACTTGGACTATGTAGGTTAACTAGAGGACACTTGGACTATCTAGGTTAACTTGTGGGCCCTTGGACTATGTAGGTTAACTAGCGGGCACTTGGACAATCTAGGTTAACTAGCAGGCATTTGGACGATCTAGGCTAACTAGCGGGCACTTGGACTATCAAAGTTAACAAGTGAGCCCTTGGACTATGTAGGTTAACTAGCGGGCCCTTGGACTATCTAGGTTACCTAGCGGGCACTTGGACTATCTAGGTTACCTAGGGGGCACTTGGACTATCTAGGTTACCTAGTGGGCACTTGGACTATCTAGGTTAACTAACGGGCACTTGGTATGTGCAGGTAACCTAGCGGGCACTTGGACTGTCTAGGTTTCTTAGCGGGCACTTGGACTATGTAGGTTCCCTAGCGGGCACTTGGATTATCTAGGTAAGCTAACAGGAACTTGGAATATCTAGGTTACCTAGCGGGCACTTGGACTATGTAGGTTACATTGCGGGCACTTGTACTATCTAGGTTACCTAACTGTAACTTGGACTATGTAGGTTAACTAGCGGACACTTGGACTATCTAGGTTAACTAGTGGGCACTTGGAATATCTAGGTTAACTAGCGGGCCCTTGGACTATGTAGGTTAACTAGCGGGCACTTGGACTATCTTGGTTAACTAGCGGGCACTTGGACTATCTAGGTTAACTAGCGGGCACTTGCACAATGCAGGTTCCCTAGCGGGCACTTTGACTATGTAGGTTCCCTAGCGGGCACTTGGACTATATAGGTTCCCTACGGGCACTTGGACTATCTAGGTACCCTAACGGGCACTTGGAATATGTAGGTTCCCTATCGGGCAATTGGACTATGTAGGTTCCTCAGCGGGCACTTGGACTATGTAGGTTCCCTATCAGGCACTTGGACTATGTAGGTTAACTAGCGAGCACGTGGATGATCAATGTTAACTAGTGGG
The DNA here is from genome assembly GCF_050624435.1 of Tenrec ecaudatus. Classification (NCBI taxonomy): domain Eukaryota; kingdom Metazoa; phylum Chordata; class Mammalia; order Afrosoricida; family Tenrecidae; genus Tenrec; species Tenrec ecaudatus. The sequence continues at coordinate 60,554,557 of NC_134548.1, read as the reverse complement.
CACTTTGACTATCTAGGTTAACTAGCGGGCAATTGGACTATCTAGGTTAATTAGCGTGCACTTGTACAATGCAGGTTCCCTAGCGGGCACATTGACTATGTAGGTTCACTACGGGCACTTGGAGTATCTAGGTTCCCTAACAGGCACTTGGACTATGTAGGTTCCTCAGCGGGCACTTGGACTATGTAGGCTAACTAGGGGGCCCTTGGACGATCTAGGTTACCTAGCGGGTACTTGAACTATCTAGGTTAACTAGCGCGCACTTGCACTCTTTAGGTTACCTAGCGGGCACTTGGACTATGTACGTTCCCTAGCGGGCACTTGGAATATCTATGTTAACTAGCGGGCACTTGGAATATGTAGGTTAACTAGTGGACACTTGCACTATGTAGGTTACCTAGCAGGCACTTGGACTATCTAGGTTAACTAGTGTGCACTTGGATTATGTAGGTTCCTTAGCAGGCACTTGGACTATCTAGGTTACGTAGCGGGCACTTGGTATATAGGTTAACTAGCGGGCACTTGGACTATGTAGGTTAACTAGAGGACACTTGGACTATCTAGGTTAACTTGTGGGCCCTTGGACTATGTAGGTTAACTAGCGGGCACTTGGACAATCTACGTTAACTAGCAGGCATTTGGACGATCTAGGTTAACTAGCGCGCACTTGGACTATATAGGTTAACTAGAGGACACTTGGACTATCTAGGTTAACTTGTGGGCCCTTGGACTATCTAGGTTAACTAACGGGCACTTGGTATGTGCAGGTAACCTAGCGGGCACTTGGACTGTCTAGGTTACCTAGCGGGCACTTGGACTTCTAGGTTAACGACGGGCACTTGGACTATGTAGGTTGCTTAGTGGGCACTTGGACTATCTAGGTTAGGTAACGGGCACTTTGAGTATCTAGGTTACCTAGCGGGAACTTGGACAATGTAAGTTACCTAGCGGGAACTTTGACTATCTAGGTTACATAGCGGGCACTTGGACTATGTAGGTTAACTAGCGAGCACTTGGACTCTAGGTTACCTAGCGGGCCCTTTGACTATGTAGGTTTCCTAGCGGGTACTTGGACTATCTAGGTTAACGAACGGGCACTTGGACTATGTATGTAACCTAGCGGGCACTTGGACAGTCTAGATTACCTAGCGTTCACTTGGACTATCTAGGTTAACGAACGGGCACTTGGACTATATAGGTTACCTAGCGGGCACTTGGACTATGTAGGATCCCTATCGGACATTTGAACTACTTAGGCCACCTAGCGGGCACTTGGACTATCTAGGTTAACTAGCGGGAACTTGGACTATCTAGGTCAACTAGCGGGCCCTTGTACTATGTAGGTTAACTAGCGAGCACTTGGACTATCTAGGTTAACTAGCGGACCTTGGACTACGTAGGTTAACTAGCGGGCACTTGGATGATCAATGTTAACTAGCGGGGCCCTTGGACTATCTAGGTTAGCTAACGGGCACTTGGACTAAGTACGTCCCCTAGTGGGCACTTGGACACTCTACGTTAACTAACGGGCACTAGGACTATCTAGGTTAACGAGCGGGCACTTGGACTATCTAAGTTACCTAGCTGGCACTTGGACTATGAAGGTTCCCTAGCGGGCACTTGGATTATCTAGGTTACCTAGCGGGCACTTGGACTATGAAGGTCAACTAGCGGGCCCTTGGACTATCTAGGTTAGCTAACTGGCACTTGGACTATGTAGGTTAACTAGCGGACACTTGGACTATGTAGGTTACCTAACGGGCACTTGGATTATGCAGGTAACCTAGCGGGCACTTGGACTGTCTAGGTTACCTAGCGGGCACTTGGACTTCTATGTTAACGAACGGGCACTCGGACTATGTAGGTTGCCCAGCGGGCAATTGGACGATCTAGGATAGGTAACGGGCCCTTGACTATCTAGGTTACCTAGCGGGAACTTGGACTATGTAGGTTACGTAAGGGCACTTGGACTGTGTAGGTTAACTAGGGGACACTTGGACAATCTAGGTTAACTAGCGGGTACGTGGACTATCTAGGTTAACTAAGGGGCCCTTCGACTATGTAGGTTAACTAGCGGGCGCTTGGACTATCTAGGTTGCCTAGCGGGCACTTGGTCTATGTACATACCCTAGCGGGCACTTGGACTATCTGGGTTACCTAGCGGGCACTTGGACTATCTAGGTTAACTAACGGGTAATAGGACAATCTAGGTTACCTAGCGGGCACTTGGACTATGTAGGTCAACTAGCGGGCCCTTGGACTATGTAGGTTAACTAGCGGGCCTTTGGACTATGTAGGTTAACTAGCGGGCACTTGGATTATCTAAGTTACCTAGCGGGCACTTGAACTATGTAGGTTAACTAGTGGGCCCTTAGATTATCTAGGTTAGCTAATGGTCACTTGGACTATGTAGGGTAATTAGCGGGTACGTGGACTATGTAGGTTCCCTAGCGGGCATTTGGACTATATAGATAACCTAGCAGGCACTTGGACTTTGTAGGTTACCTAGCGGGCACTTGGACTATCTAGGTTACCTAGCGGGCACTTGGATGATACAGGTTCCCTAGCCAGCACTAAGACTATTGGTTCCCTAACGGGCACTTGGACTATGTAGGTTCCCTAAAGGGCACTTGGACTATATAGGTTTCTATCGGGCACTTGGACTATGTAGGTTAACTAGCGGGCACATGGACTATCTAGGTTACCTAGCGGGCACTGAGACTATCTAGGTTACCTAGCGGGCACTTCGACTATGTAGGTTAACTAGAAGGCTCTTGGACTATGTAGGTTACCAGCGGGCACTTGGACTATCTAGGTAAACGAAAGTGCACTTGGGCTATGTAGGTAACCTAAGGGGCACTTGGACTGTCTAGGTTTCCTAGCGGGCACTTGGACTATCTAGGTTAACGAACGGGCACTTGGACTATGTAGGTTAACCAGCGGACACTTGGACTATCTAGATTAGCTAACGGGCAATTGGACTATCTAGGTTACCTAACGGGCACATGGACTATGTAGGTTACCTAGCGGGCAATTGGACTATCTAGGTTACCTAGCAGGCACTTTGACTATCTTGGTTAACTAAGGGGCACTTGAACTATGTAGGTTGCCAAGCGAGCACTTGGACTATGTAGGTTCCCTAGCGGGCGCTTGGACTATGTAGGTTCCTTAGCGGGTACTTGGACTGTCTAGGTTAACTAGCGGGCAATTGGACTGTCTAGGTTACCTAGTGGGCACTTGGACTATGTAGTTTACCTAGCAGGCACTTGGACTATGTAGGTTAACTAGCGGGCACTTGGACTATCTAGGTTACCTAGCGGGCACTTGGACTATGTACGTTCCCTAGCGGGCACTTGGGTTATCTACATTACCTAGCGGGCACTTGGACTATGTAGGTTAACGAACGGGCACTTGGACTATGTAGGTAACCTAGAGGTCACTTGGACTGTCTAGGTTACCTAGCGGACACTTGGACTATGTAGGTTAACTAGCGGGCACGTGGACTATCTAGGTTAACTCGCGGGCACTTGGACTATGTAGGTTCCCTAGGGGGCATTTGGACTATATAGGTTACCTAGCGGGCACTTGGATTATGTAGGTTGCCTAGCGGGCACTTGGACTATGTAGGTTAACTAGCAGGCACTTGGATTATCTAGGTTAACTAACAGGCACTTGAACTATGTATGTTCCAGAGCGGACAATTGGACTATGTAGGTTCCTTAGCGGGCACTTGGACTATCTAGGTTCCCTAAAGGACACTTGGACTTTGTAGGTTAACTAGCGGACAATTGGATGATCTAGGTTAACTAGCGGGTACTTGGACTATCTAGGTTAACTAGGGGTTCCTTGGACTACGTAGGTTAACTAGCGGACACTTGCACTATGTAGGTTACCTAGCGGGCACTTGGACTATCTAGGTTAACTAGCAGGCCCTTGGACTATCTAGGTTACCTAGCAGGCACTTGGACTATGTAGGTTAACAACGGACACTTGAACGATCTAGGTTAACCAGCGGGCCCTTGCACTATGTAGGTTAACTAGCGGGCCCATGGATTAAGTATTTTTACTAGGGGGTACTTGGACTATCTAGGTTAACTAGCGGGCACTTGGACTATGTAGTTTCCCTAGTGGGCATTTGGACTATTTAGGTTGCCTAGCGGGCACGTGGACTATGTAGGTTACCTAGCAGGCTCTTGGACTGTCTAGGTTACCTAGCAGGCACTTTGACTATCTAGGTTAACTAACGGGCACTTGGACTATGTAGGGTAACTAGCGGGCACTTGGACTGTCTAGGTCACCTAACGGGCATTTGCATTATCTAGGTTAACGAACGGGCAATAGGACAATCTAGGTTACCTAGCGGGCACTTGGACTATGTAGGTCAACTAGCGGGCCCTTGGACTATGTAGGTTAACTAGCGGGCCTTTGGACTATGTAGGTTAACTAGCGGGCACTTGGATTATCGAAGTTACCTAGCGGGCACTTGAACTATGTAGGTTAACTAGTGGGCCCTTAGACTATCTAGGTTAGCTAATGGTCACTTGGACTATGTAGGTTAATTAGCGGGTACATGGACTATGTAGGTTCCCTAGCGGGCATTTGGACTATATAGATAACCTAGCGGGCACTTGGAATTTGTAGGTTACCTAGCGGGCACTTGCATGATACAGGTTCCCTAGCCAGCACTAAGACTATTGGTTCCCTAACGGGCACTTGGACTATGTAGGTTCCCTAAAGGGCACTTGGACTATATAGGTTTCTATCCGGCACTTGGACTATGTAGGTTAACTAGCGGGCACATGGACTATCTAGGTTACCTAGCGGGCACTGAGACTATCTAGGTTACCTAGCGGGCACTTGGACTATGTAGGTTAACTAGAAGGCACTTGGACTATCAAGGTTACCTAGCGGGCTCTTGGACTATGTAGGTTACCAGCGGGCACTTGCACTATCTAGGTAAACGAAAGTGCACTTGGGCTATGTAGGTAACCTAACGGGCACTTGGACTGTCTAGGTTACCTAGCGGGCACTTGGACTATCTAGGTTACCTAGCGGGCACTTGGTCTATGTACATACCCTAGCGGGCACTTGGACTATCTGGGTTAACTAACGGGCAATAGGACAATCTAGGTTACCTAGTGGGCGCTTGGACTATGTAGGTCAACTAGCGGGCCCTTGGACTATGTAGGTTAACTAGCGGGCCTTTGGACTATGTAGGTTAATTAGCGGGTACGTGGACTATGTAGGTTTCCTAGCGGGCATTTGGACTATATAGATAACCTAGCGGGCACTTGGACTTTGTAGGTTACCTAGCGGGCACTTGGACTATCTAGGTTACCTAGCGGGCAATTGGACTATCTAGGTTAACTAAGGGCACTTGGACTATGTAGTTTACCTAGCAGGCACTTGGACTATGTAGGTTAACTAGCGGGCACTTGGACTATCTAGGTTACCTAGCGGGCACTTGGACTATGTACGTTCCCTAGCGGGCACTTGGGCTATCTACGTTACCTAGCGGGCACTTGGACTATGTAGGTTAACGAACGGGCACTTGGACTATGTAGGTAACCTAGTGGTCACTTTGACTGTCTAGGTTACCTAGCGGACACTTGAACTATGTAGGTTAACTAGCGGGCACTTGGACTCTCTAGGTTAACTAGCGGGCACTTGGACTATGTAGGTTCCCTAGCGGGCATTTGGACTATATAGGTTACCTAGCGGGCACATGGATTATGTAGGTTGCCTAGCGGACATTTAGACTATGTAGGTTTCCTTGCGGGCATTTGGACTATGTAGGTTACCTAGCGGGCACTTGGACTATGTAGGTTCCCTAACGGGCACTTGGACTATGTAGGTTCCCTAGCGGTCACGTGGACTATGTAGGCTCCCTAGAAGGCACTTGGACTATGTAGGTTAACTAGCGGGCACTTGGACTGTGTATGTTACCCAATGGGCACTTGGACTATCTAGGTTAACGAACGGACACTTGGACTATGTAGGTTAGCTATCAGGCACTTGGACTATCTAGGTTACCTAGCGGACACTTGGACGATTTAGGTTAACTAGCGGGCACTTGGACTATCTACGTTAACTAGCAGGCCCTTGGACTATCTAGGTTTACTAGCGGGCACTTGGACTATCTAGGTTAACTAATGGGCACTTGGACTATCTAGGTTAACGAACGGGCACTTGGTATGTGCAGGTAACCTAGCGGGTACTTGGACTGTCTAGGTTACCTAGCGGGCACTTGGACTTCTAGGTTAACGACGGGCACTTGGACTATGTAGGTTGCTTAGCGGGCACATGGACTATCTAGGTTAGGTAACGGGCACTTTGAGTATCTAGGTTACCTAGCGGGAACTTGGACAATGTAAGTTACCTAGCGGGCACTTTGACTATCTAGGTTACATAGCGGGCACTTGGACTATGTAGGTTAACTAGCGAGCACTTGGATTCTAGGTTACCGAGCGGGCCCTTTGATTATGTAGGTTTCCTAGCGTGTCCTTGTACTATCTAGGTTAACGAACGGGCACTTGGACTATGTAGGTAACCTCGCGGGCACTTGGACAGTCTAGGTTACCTAGCGTGCACTTGCACTATCTAGCTTAACGAACGGGCACTTGGACTATATAGGTTACCAACGGGCACTTGGACTATGTGGGATCCCTATCGGACATTTGGACTACTTAGGCCACCTAGCGGGCACTTGGACTATCTAGGTTAACTAGCGGGCACTTGGACTATCTAGGTCAACTAGCGGGCCCTTGTACTATGTAGGTTAACTAGCGAGCACTTGGACTACGTAGGTTAACTAGCGGGCACTTGGATGATCAATGTTAACTAGCGGGGCCCTTGGACTCTCTAGGTTAGCTAACGGGCACTTGGACTAAGTACGTCCCCTCGTGGGCACTTGGACACTCTAGGTTAACTAACGGGCACTAGGACTATCTAGGTTAACGAGCGGGCACTTGGACTATCTAAGTTACCTAGCTGGCACTTGGACTATGAAGGTTCCCTAGCGGGCACTTGGATTATCTAGGTTACCTAGCGGGCACTTGGACTATGTAGGTCAACTAGCAGGCCCTTGGACTACCTAGGATAGCTAACTGGCACTTGGACTATGTAGGTTAACTAGCGGGCACTTGGGCTATGCAGGTAACCTAGCGGGCACTTGGACTGTCTAGGTTACCTAGTGGGCACTTGGACTTTGTAGGTTACCTAGCGGGCACTTGGTCTATCTAGGTTACCTAGCGTGCACTTGGATGATACAGGTTCCCTAGCCAGCACTAAGACTATTGGTTCCCTAACGGGCACTTGGACTATGTCGTTTCCCTAGCGGGCATTTGGACTATTTAGGTTGCCTAGCGGGCACGTGGACTATGTAGGTTACCTAGCAGGCTCTTGGACTGTCTAGGTTACCTAGCAGGCACTTTGACTATCTAGGTTAACTAACGGGCACTTGGACTATGTAGGGTAACTAGCGGGCACTTGGACTGTCTAGGTCACCTAACGGGCATTTGGATTATCTAGGTTAACGAACGGGCAATAGGACAATCTAGGTTACCTAGCGGGCACTTGGACTATGTAGGTCAACTAGCGGGCCCTTGGACTATGTAGGTTAACTAGCGGGCCTTTGGACTATGTAGGTTAACTAGCGGGCACTTGGATTATCTAAGTTACCCAGCGGGCACTTGAACTATGTAGGTTAACTAGTGGGCCCTTAGACTATCTAGGTTAGCTAATGGTCACTTGGACTATGTAGGTTAATTAGCGGGTACATGGACTATGTAGGTTCCCTAGCGGGCATTTGGACTATATAGATAACCTAGCGGGCACTTGGAATTTGTAGGTTACCTAGCGGGCACTTGGATGATACAGGTTCCCTAGCCAGCACTAAGACTATTGGTTCCCTAACGGGCACTTGGACTATGTAGGTTCCCTAAAGGGCACTTGGACTATATAGGTTTCTATCCGGCACTTGGACTATGTAGGTTAACTAGCGGGCAACCTAGCGGGCACTGAGACTATCTAGGTTACCTAGCGGGCACTTGGACTATGTAGGTTAACTAGAAGGCACTTGGACTATCAAGGTTACCTAGCGGGCTCTTGGACTATGTAGGTTACCAGCGGGCACTTGCACTATCTAGGTAAACGAAAGTGCACTTGGGCTATGTAGGTAACCTAACGGGCACTTGGACTGTCTAGGTTACCTAGCGGGCACTTGGACTATCTAGGTTACCTAGCGGGCACTTGGTCTATGTACATACCCTAGCGGGCACTTGGACTATCTGGGTTAACTAACGGGCAATAGGACAATCTAGGTTACCTAGTGGGCGCTTGGACTATGTAGGTCAACTAGCGGGCCCTTGGACTATGTAGGTTAACTAGCGGGCCTTTGGACTATGTAGGTTAACTAGCGGGCACTTGGAGTATCTAAGTTACCTAGCGGGCACTTGAACTATGTAGGTTAACTAGTGGGCCCTTAGACTATCTAGGTTAGCTAATGGTCACTTGGACTATGTAGGTTAATTAGCGGGTACGTGGACTATGTAGGTTTCCTAGCGGGCATTTGGACTATATAGATAACCTAGCGGGCACTTGGACTTTGTAGGTTACCTAGCGGGCACTTGGACTATCTAGGTTACCTAGCGGGCAATTGGACGATCTAGGATAGGTAATGGGCCCTTGACTATCTAGGTTACCTAGCGGGAACTTGGACTATGTAGGTTACCTAAGGGCACTTGGACTATGTAGGTTAACTAGCGGACACTTGGACAATCTAGGTTAACTAGCGGGCACGTGGACTATCTAGGTTAACTAAGGGGCCCTTCGACTATGTAGGTTAACTAGCGGGCACTTGGACTATCTAGGTTACCTAGCGGGCATTTGGTCTATGTACATACCCTAGCGGGCACTTGGACTATCTGGGTTACCTAGTGGGCACTTGGACTATCTAGGTTAACTAACGGGCAATAGGACAATCTAGGTTACCTAGCGGGCACTTGGACTATGTAGGTCAACTAGCGGGCCCTTGGACTATGTAGGTTAACTAGCGGGCCTTTGGACTATATAGGTTAACTAGCGGGCACTTGGATTATCTAAGTTACCTAGCGGGCACTTGAACTATGTAGGTTAACTAGTGGGCCCTTAGACTATCTAGGTTAGCTAATGGTCACTTGGACTATGTAGGTTAATTAGCGGGTACGTGGACTATGTAGGTTCCCTAGCGGGCATTTGGACTATATAGATAACCTAGCGGGCACTTGGACTTTGTAGGTTACCTAGCGGGCACTTGGACTATCTAGGTTACCTAGCGGGCACTTGGATGATACAGGTTCCCTAGCCAGCACTAAGACTATTGGTTCTCTAACGGGCACTTGGACTATGTAGGTTCCCTAAAGGGCACTTGGACTATATAGGTTTCTATCGGGCACTTGGACTATGTAGGTTAACTAGCGGGCACATGGACTATCTAGGTTACCTAGCGGGCACTGAGACTATCTAGGTTACCTAGCAGGCACTTGGACTATGTAGGTTAACTAGAAGGCACTTGGACTATCAAGGTTACCTAGCGGGCTCTTGGACTATGTAGGTGACCAGCGGGCACTTGGACTATCTAGGTAAACGAAAGTGCACTTGGGCTATGTAGGTAACGTAACGGGCACTTGGACTGTCTAGGTTACCTAGCGGGCACTTGGACTATCTAGGTTACCTAGCGGGCACTTGGTCTATGTACATACCCTAGCGGGCACTTGGACTATCTGGGTTAACTAACGGGCAATAGGACAATCTAGGTTACCTAGTGGGCGCTTGGACTATGTAGGTCAACTAGCGGGCCCTTGGACTATGTAGGTTAACTAGCGGGCCTTTGGACTATGTAGGTTAACTAGCGGGCACTTGGAGTATCTAAGTTACCTAGCGGGCACTTGAACTATGTAGGTTAACTAGTGGGCCCTTAGACTATCTAGGTTAGCTAATGGTCACTTGGACTATGTAGGTTAATTAGCGGGTACGTGGACTATGTAGGTTTCCTAGCGGGCATTTGGACTATATAGATAACCTAGCGGGCACTTGGACTTTGTAGGTTACCTAGCGGGCACTTGGACTATCTAGGTTACCTAGCGGGCAATTGGACGATCTAGGATAGGTAACGGGCCCTTGACTATCTAGGTTACCTAGCGGGAACTTGGACTATGTAGGTTACCTAAGGGCACTTGGACTATGTAGGTTAACTAGCGGACACTTGGACAATCTAGGTTAACTAGCGGGCACGTGGACTATCTAGGTTAACTAAGGGGCCCTTCGACTATGTAGGTTAACTAGCGGGCACTTGGACTATCTAGGTTACCTAGCGGGCATTTGGTCTATGTACATACCCTAGCGGGCACTTGGACTATCTGGGTTACCTAGTGGGCACTTGGACTATCTAGGTTAACTAACGGGCAATAGGACAATCTAGGTTACCTAGGGGGCACTTGGACTATGTAGGTCAACTAGCGGGCCCTTGGACTATGTAGGTTAACTAGCGGGCCTTTGGACTATATAGGTTAACTAGCGGGCACTTGGATTATCTAAGTTACCTAGCGGGCACTTGAACTATGTAGGTTAACTAGTGGGCCCTTAGACTATCTAGGTTAGCTAATGGTCACTTGGACTATGTAGGTTAATTAGCGGGTACGTGGACTATGTAGGTTCCCTAGCGGGCATTTGGACTATATAGATAACCTAGCGGGCACTTGGACTTTGTAGGTTACCTAGCGGGCACTTGGACTATCTAGGTTACCTAGCGGGCACTTGGATGATACAGGTTCCCTAGCCAGCACTAAGACTATTGGTTCTCTAACGGGCACTTGGACTATGTAGGTTCCCTAAAGGGCACTTGGACTATATAGGTTTCTATCGGGCACTTGGACTATGTAGGTTAACTAGCGGGCACATGGACTATCTAGGTTACCTAGCGGGCACTGAGACTATCTAGGTTACCTAGCAGGCACTTGGACTATGTAGGTTAACTAGAAGGCACTTGGACTATCAAGGTTACCTAGCGGGCTCTTGGACTATGTAGGTGACCAGCGGGCACTTGGACTATCTAGGTAAACGAAAGTGTACTTGGGCTATGTAGGTAACCTAACGGGCACTTGGACTGTCTAGGTTACCTAGCGGGCACTTGGACTATCTAGGTTACCTAGCGGGCACTTGGTCTATGTACATACCCTCGCGGGCACTTGGACTATCTGGGTTAACTAACGGGCAATAGGACAATCTAGGTTACCTAGCGGGCACTTGGACTATGTAGGTCAACTAGCGGGCTCTTGGACTATGTAGGTTAACTAGCGGGCCCTTGGTCTATGTAGGTTATCTAGCGGGCCTTTGGACTATGTAGGTTAACTAGCGGGCACTTGGAGTATCTAAGTTACCTAGCGGGCACTTGAACTATGTAGGTTAACTAGTGGGCCCTTAGACTATCTAGGTTAGCTAATGGTCACTTGGACTATGTAGGTTAATTAGCGGGTACGTGGACTATGTAGGTTTCCTAGCGGGCATTTGGACTATATAGATAACCTAGCGGGCACTTGGACTTTGTAGGTTACCTAGCGGGCACTTGGACTATCTAGGTTACCTAGCGGGCACTTGGATGATACAGGTTCCCTAGCCAGCACTAAGACTATTGGTTCCCTAACGGGCACTTGGACTATGTAGGTTCCCTAAAGGGCACTTGGACAATATAGGTTTCTATAGGGCACTTGGACTATGTAGGTTAACTAGCGGGCACATGGACTATCTAGGTTACCTAGCGGGCACTGAGACTATCTAGGTTACCTAGCGGGCACTTGGACTATGTAGGTTAACTAGAAGGCACTTGGACTATCAAGGTTACCTAGCGGGCTCTTGGACTATGTAGGTGACCAGCGGGCACTTGGACTATCTAGGTAAACGAAAGTGCACTTGGGCTATGTAGGTAAAGTAACGGGCACCTGGACTGTCTAGGTTACCTAGCGGGCACTTGGACTATGTAGGTTAACGAACGGGCACTTGGACTATGTAGGTTAACTTGCGGACACTTGGACTATCTAGATTAGCTAACGGGCAATTGGACTATCAAGGTTACCTAACGGGCACTTGGACTATGTAGGTTACCTAGCGGGCAATTGGACTCTCTAGGTTACCTAGCAGGAACTTTGACTATCTTGGTTAACTAAGGGGTACTTGAACTATGTAGGTTGCCAAGCGAGCACTTGGACTATGTAGGTTCCCTAGCGGGCGCTTGGACTATGTAGGTTCCCTAGCGGGTACTTGGACTGTCTAGGTTAACTAGCGGGCAATTGGACTGTCTAGGTTACCTAGTGGGCACTTGGACTATGTAGTTTACCTAGCAGGCACTTGGACTATGTAGGTTAACTAGCGGGCACTTGGACTATCTAGGTTACCTAGCGGGCACTTGGACTATGTACGTTCCCTAGCGGGCACTTGGGCTATCTACGTTACCTAGCGGGCACTTGGACTATGTAGGTTAACGAACGGGCACTTGGACTATGTAGGTAACCTAGTGGTCACTTTGACTGTCTAGGTTACCTAGCGGACACTTGAACTATGTAGGTTAACTAGCGGGCACTTGGACTCTCTAGGTTAACTAGCGGGCACTTGCACTATGTAGGTTCCCTAGCGGGCATTTGGACTATATAGGTTACCTAGCGGGCACATGGATTATGTAGGTTGCCTAGCGGGCACTTGGACTATGTAGGTTAACTAGCGGGCACTTGGATTATCTAGGTTAACTAACAGGCACTTGAACTATGTATGTTCCAGAGCGGACAATTGGACTATGTAGGTTCCTTAGCGGGCACTTGGACTATCTAGGTTCCCTAAAGGACCCTTGGACTATGTAGGTTAACTATCGGACAATTGGATGATCTAGGTTAACTAGCGGGTACTTGGACTATCTAGGTTAACTAGGGGTTCCTTGGACTACGTAGATTAACTAGCGGACACTTGCACTATGTAGGTTACCTAGCGTGCACTTGGACTATCTAGGTTAACTAGCAGGCCCTTGGACTATCTAGGTTACCTAGCAGGCACTTGGACTATGTAGGTTAACTAGCGGGCATTTGCACTCTCTAGGTTACCTAGCGGGCACTTGGACTATGTACATTACCTAGCGGGCACTTGGACTATCTATGTTAACTAGCGGGCACTTGGACTATGTAGGTTAACTAGCGGACACTTGCACGATCTAGGTTAACTAGCGGGCCCTTGGACTATCTAGGTTTACTAGCGGGCACTTGGACTATCTAGGTTAACTAACGGGCACTTGGACTATCTAGGTTAACGAACGGGCACTTGATATGTGCAGGTAACCTAGCGGGCACTTGGACTGTCTAGGTTACCTAGCGGGCACTTGGATTATCTAGGTTACCTAGCGGGCACTTGGACTATGTAGGTCAACTAGCGGGCCCTTGGACTATCTAGGTTAGCTAATTGGCATTGGACTATGTAGGTTAACTAGCGGACACTTGGAGTATGTGGGTTACCTAACGGGCACTAGGACTATGCAGGTAACCTAGCGGGCACTTGGACTGTCTAGGTTACCTAGCGGGCACTTGGACTTCTATGTTAACGAACGGGCACTCGGAGTATGTAGGTTGCCCAGCGGGCAATTGGACTATCTAGGTTACCTAGCAGGCATTTGACTATCTAGGTTAACTAACGGGCACTTGGACTATGTAGGGTAACTAGCGGGCACTTGGACTGTCTAGGTTACCTAACGGGCACTTGGATTATCTAGGTTAACGAACGGGCACTTGGACTATGTAGGTTACCTAGCCACCACTTGGACTATCTAGGTTAGCTAAAAGTCAATTGGACTATCTAGGTCCCCTAGCGGGCACTTGTACTATCTAGGTTACCTAGCTGGAACTTGGACTATGTAGGTCAACTAGCGGGCCCTTGGACTATCTAGGTTAGCTAACGGGCACTTGGACTATGTATGTTCCAGAGCGGGCACTTGGATTATGTAGGTTGCCTAGCGGACATTTAGACTATGTAGGTTTCCTTGCGGGCATTTGGACTATGTAGGTTACCTAGCGGGCACTTGGACTATGTAGGTTCCCTAACGGGCACTTGGACTATGTAGGTTCCCTAGCGGTCACGTGGACTATGTAGGCTCCCTAGAAGGCACTTGGACTATGTAGGTTAACTAGCGGGCACTTGGACTGTGTATGTTACCCAATGGGCACTTGGACTATCTAGGTTAACGAACGGACACTTGGACTATGTAGGTTAGCTATCAGGCACTTGGACTATCTAGGTTACCTAGCGGACACTTGGACGATTTAGGTTAACTAGCGGGCACTTGGACTATCTACGTTAACTAGCAGGCCCTTGGACTATCTAGGTTTACTAGCGGGCACTTGGACTATCTAGGTTAACTAACGGGCACTTGGACTATCTAGGTTAACGAACGGGCACTTGGTATGTGCAGGTAACCTAGCGGGTACTTGGACTGTCTAGGTTACCTAGCGGGCACTTGGACTTCTAGGTTAACGACGGGCACTTGGACTATGTAGGTTGCTTAGCGGGCACATGGACTATCTAGGTTAGGTAACGGGCACTTTGAGTATCTAGGTTACCTAGCGGGAACTTGGACAATGTAAGTTACCTAGCGGGCACTTTGACTATCTAGGTTACATAGCGGGCACTTGGACTATGTAGGTTAACTAGCGAGCACTTGGATTCTAGGTTACCGAGCGGGGCCTTTGATTATGTAGGTTTCCTAGCGTGTCCTTGTACTATCTAGGTTAACGAACGGGCACTTGGACTATGTAGGTAACCTCGCGGGCACTTGGACAGTCTAGGTTACCTAGCGTGCACTTGCACTATCTAGCTTAACGAACGGGCACTTGGACTATATAGGTTACCAACGGGCACTTGGACTATGTGGGATCCCTATCGGACATTTGGACTACTTAGGCCACCTAGCGGGCACTTGGACTATCTAGGTTAACTAGCGGGCACTTGGACTATCTAGGTCAACTAGCGGGCCCTTGTACTATGTAGGTTAACTAGCGAGCACTTGGACTACGTAGGTTAACTAGCGGGCACTTGGATGATCAATGTTAACTAGCGGGGCCCTTGGACTCTCTAGGTTAGCTAACGGGCACTTGGACTAAGTACGTCCCCTCGTGGGCACTTGGACACTCTAGGTTAACTAACGGGCACTAGGACTATCTAGGTTAACGAGCGGGCACTTGGACTATCTAAGTTACCTAGCTGGCACTTGGACTATGAAGGTTCCCTAGCGGGCACTTGGATTATCTAGGTTACCTAGCGGGCACTTGGACTATGTAGGTCAACTAGCAGGCCCTTGGACTACCTAGGATAGCTAACTGGCACTTGGACTATGTAGGTTAACTAGCGGGCACTTGGGCTATGCAGGTAACCTAGCGGGCACTTGGACTGTCTAGGTTACCTAGCGGGCACTTGGACTTTGTAGGTTACCTAGCGGGCACTTGGACTATCTAGGTTACCTAGCGTGCACTTGGATGATACAGGTTCCCTAGCCAGCACTAAGACTATTGGTTCCCTAACGGGCACTTGGACTATGTAGTTTCCCTAAAGGGCACTTGGACTATATAGGTTTCTATCGGGCACTTGGACTATGTAGGTTAACTAGCGGGCACATGGACTATCTAGGTTACCTAGCGGGCACTGAGACTATCTAGGTTACCTAGCGGGAACTTCGACTATGTAGGTTAACTAGAAGGCTCTTGGACTATGTAGGTTACCAGCGGGCACTTGGACTATCTAGGTAAACGAAAGTGCACTTGGGCTATGTAGGTAACCTAACGGGCACTTGGACTGTCTAGGTTACCTAGCGGGCACTTGGACTATCTAGGTTAACGAACGGGCACTTGGACTATGTAGGTTAACTAGCGGACACTTGGACTATCTAGATTAGCTAACGGGCAATTGGACTATCAAGGTTACCTAACGGGCACTTGGACTATGTATGTTACCTAGCGGGCAATTGGACTATCTAGGTTACCTAGCAGGCACTTTGACTATCTTGGTTAACTAAGGGGCACTTGAACTATGTAGGTTGCCAAGCGAGCACTTGGACTATGTAGGTTCCCTAGCGGGCGCTTGGACTATGTAGGTTCCCTAGCGGGTACTTGGACTGTCTAGGTTAACTAGCGGGCAATTGGACTGTCTAGGTTACCTAGTGGGCACTTGGACTATGTAGTTTACCTAGCAGGCACTTGGACTATGTAGGTTAACTAGCGAGCACTTGGACTATCTAGGTTACCTAACGGGCACTTGGATTATCTAGGTTACCTAGCTGGCACTTGGACTATGTAGGTCAACTAGCGGGCCCTTGGACTATCTAGGTTAGCTAACGGGCACTTGGACTATGTATGTTCCAGAGCGGGCACTTGGATTATGTAGGTTGCCTAGCGGACATTTAGACTATGTAGGTTTCCTTGCGGGCATTTGGACTATGTAGGTTACCTAGCGGGCACTTGGACTATGTAGGTTCCCTAAAGGGCACTTTGAGTATGTAGGTGCCCTCGCGGTCACGTGGACTATGTAGGCTCCCTAGAAGGCACTTGGACTATGTAGGTTAACTAGCGGGCACTTTGACTATGTAGGTTACCCAATGGGCACTTGGACTATCTAGGTTAACGAACGGACACTTGGACTATGTAGGTTAGCTATCAGGCACTTGGACTATCTAGGTTACCTAGCGCACACGTGGACGATTCAGGTTAACTAGCGGGGACTTGGACTATCTAGGTTTACTAGCAGGCCCTTGGACTATCTAGGTTTACTAGCGGGCACTTGGACTATCTAGGTTAACTAACGGGCACTTGGACTATGTAGTTTCCCTAGCGGGCATTTGGATTATTTAGGTTACCTAGTGGGCACTTGGACTATGTAGGTTATCTAGCGGGCACTTGGACTACGTAGGTTAACTAGAAGGCACTTGGACTATCAAGGTTACCTAGCGGCCCTTGGACTATGTAGGTTGCCAGCGGGCACATGGACTATCTAGGTTAACGAACGTGCACTTGGACTATGTAGGTAACCTAGCGGGCACTTGGACTGTCTAAGTTACCTAGCGGGCACTTGGACTGTCTAAGTTACCTAGCGGGCACTTGGACTATCTAGGTTAACGAACGGGCACTTGGACTATGTAGGTTAACTAGCGGACACTTCGACTATCTAGGTTAGCTAATGGGCAATTGGACAATCTAGGTTAACTAACGGGCTCTTGGACTATGTAGGTTGCCTAGCGATCACTTGGACTATGTAGGTTCCCTAGTGGGCACTTGGACTATGTAGGTTCCCTATAGGGTACTTGGACTGTCTAGGTTAACTAGGGGGCAATTGGACTGTCTAGGTTACCTAGTGGGCACTTGGACTATGTACGTTCCCTAGCGGGCACTTGGGTTATCTACGTTACCTAGCGGGCACTTGGACAATGTAAGTTAACGAACGGGCACTTGGACTATGTAGGTTAACTAGCGGACACTTGGACTATCTAGGATAGCTAACGGGCAATTGGACTATCAAGGTTACCTAACGGGCACTTGGACTATGTAGGTTACCTAGCGGGCACTTGGACTATCTAGGTTACCTAGCAGGCACTTTGACTATCTAGGTTAACAAACTGGCACGTGGACTATGTAGGTTGCCTAGCGAGCACCTGGACTATGTAGGTTCCCTTGCGGGCGCTTGGACTATGTAGATTCCCTAGCGGTACTTGGACTGTCTAAGTTAACTAGCGGGCAATTGGACTGTCTAGGTTACCTAGTGGGCACTTGGACTATGTAGTTTACCTAGCAGGCACTTGGACTATGTAGGTTTACTAGCAGGCACTTAGACTATCTAGGTTACCTATCGGGCACTTGGACTATGTACGTTCCCTAGCGGGCACTTGGGCTATCTACGTTACCTAGCGGGCACTTGGGCTATGTAGGTTAACGAATGGGCACTTGGACTATGTAGGTATCCTAGTGGTCACTTGGACTGTCTAGGTTACCTAGCGGGCACTTGGACTATATAGGTTAACTAGCGGGCACTTGGACTATCTAGGTTAACTAGCGGGCACTTGGACTATCTAGGTTAACTAGCGGGCACTTGGATTATGTACCTTCCCTAGCGGGCACTTGGACTACCTAGGTTACCTAGCAGGCACTTGGATTATGAAGGATCCCTAGCGGGCAATTGGACTATCTAGGTTACCTAGCTGGCACTTGGACTATGTAGGTTAACTAGCGGACACCTGCACGATCTAGGTTAACTAGCGGGCCCTTGCACTCTGTAGGTTAACTAGCGGGCCCATGGATTATGTAGGTTTACTAGGGGGCACTTGGAACATCTAGGTTAATTAGCGGGCACTTGGACTATGTAGTTTCCCTAGCGGGCATTTGGACTATTTAGGTTGCCTAGCGGGCACTTGGACTATGTAGGTTACCTAGCAGGCACTTTGACTATCTAGGTTAACTAACGGGCACTTGGACTATGTAGGGTAACTAGCGGGCACTTGGACTGTCTAGGTTACCTAACGGGCACTTGGATTATCTAGGTTAACGAACGGGCACTTGGACTATGTAGGTTACCTAGCCACCACTTGGACTATCTAGGTTCCCTAGCGGGCACTTGTACTATCTAGGTTACCTAGCTGGCACTTGGACTATGTAGGTCAACTAGCGGGCCCTTGGACTATCTAGGTTAGCTAACGGGCACTTGGACTATGTGTGTTCCAGAGCGGGCACTTGGATTATGTAGGTTGCCTAGCGGACATTTAGACTATGTAGGTTTCCTTGCGGGCATTTGGACTATGTAGGTTACCTAGCGGGCACTTGGACTATGTAGGTTCCCTAAAGGGCACTTTGAGTATGTAGGTTCCCTCGCGGTCACGTGAACTATGTAGGCTCCCTAGAAGGCACTTGGACTATGTAGGTTAACTAGCGGGCACTTGGACTATGTAGGTTACCCAATGGGCACTTGGACTATCTAGGTTAACGAACGGACACTTGGACTATGTAGGTTAGCTATCAGGCACTTGGACTATCTAGGTTACCTAGCGCACACGTGGACGATTTAGGTTAACTAGCGGGCACTTGGACTATCTAGGTTAACTAGCAGGCCCTTGGACTATCTAGGTTTACTAGCGGGCACTTGGACTATCTAGGTTAACTAACGGGCACTTGGACTATGTAGTTTCCCTAGCGGGCATTTGGATTATTTAGGTTACCTAGTGGGCACTTGGACTATGTAGGTTATCTAGCTGGCACTTGGACTATGTAGGTCAACTAGCGGGCCCTTGGACTATCTAGGTTAGCTAACGGGCACTTGGACTAAGTATGTTCCAGAGTGGCACTTGTATTATGTAGGTTGCCTAGCGGACATTTAGACTATGTAGGTTTCCTTGCGGGCATTTGGACTATGTAGGTTACCTAGCGGGCACTTGGACTATGTAGGTTCCCTAGCGGTCACGTGGACTATGTAGGCTCCCTAGAAGGCACTTGGACTATGTAGGTTAACTAGTGGGCACTTGGACTAACCAGGTTACCAGGCGGGCACTTGGACTATGTAGGTTACTCAATGGGCACTTGGACTATCTAGGTTAACGAACGGACACTTGGACTATGTAGGTTAGGTATCAGGCACTTGAACTATCTAGGTTACCTAGCAGGCACTTGGACTATGTAGGTTACCTAGCGGACACATGGGCGATTTAGGTTAACTAGCGGGCACTTGGACTATCTAGGTTAACTAGCAGGCCCTTGGACTATCTAGCTTTACTAGCGGGCACTTGGACTATGTAGGTTAACTAGCGGGCACTTGGACTATGTAGGTTAACTAGCGGGCACTTGAACTCTCTAGGTTACCTAGCGGACACTTGGACTATGTACCTTCCCTAGCGGGCACTTGGACTATCTAGGTTACCTAGCAGGCACTTGGATTATGAAGGATCCCTAGCGGGCAATTGGACTATCTAGGTTACCTAGCTGGCACTTGGACTATGTAAGTTTACTAGCGGACACTTGCACGATCTAGGATAACTAGCGGGCCCTTGCACTCTGTAGGTTAACTAGCGGGCCCATGGATTATGTAGGTTTACTAGGGGTCACTTGGAACATCTAGGTTAACTAGCGGGCACTTGGACTATGTAGTTTTCCTAGCGGGCATTTGGACTATTTAGGTTACCTAGTGGGCACTTGGACTATGTAGGTTATCTAGCGGGCACTTGGACTACGTAGGTTAACTAGAAGGCACTTGGACTATCAAGGTTACCTAGCGGCCCTTGGACTATGTAGGTTGCCAGCGGGCACTTGGTCTATCTAGGTTAACGAACATGCACTTGGACTATGTAGGTAACCTAGCGGGCACTTGGACTGTCTAAGTTACCTAGCGGGCACTTGGACTATCTAGGTTAACGAACGGGCACTTGGACTATGTAGGTTAACTAGCGGACACTTCGACTATCTAGGTTAGCTAACGGGCAATTGGACAATCTAGGTTAACTAACGGGCTCTTGGACTATGTAGGTTGCCTAGCGATCACTTGGACTATGTAGGTTCCCTAGTGGGCACTTGGACTATGTAGGTTCCCTATAGGGTACTTGGACTGTCTAGGTTAACTAGGGGGCAATTGGACTGTCTAGGTTACCTAGTGGGCACTTGGACTATGTACGTTCCCTAGCGGGCACTTGGGTTATCTACGTTACCTAGCGGGCACTTGGAAAATGTAAGTTAACGAACGGGCACTTGGACTATGTAGGTTAACTAGCGGACACTTGGACTATCTAGGATAGCTAACGGGCAATTGGACAATCAAGGTTACCTAACGGGCACTTGGACTATGTAGGTTACCTAGCGGGCACTTGGACTATCTAGGTTACCTAGCGGCCCTTGGACTATGTAGGTTGCCAGCGGGCACTTGGACTATCTAGGTTAACGAACGTGCACTTGAACTATGTAGGTAACCTAGCGGGCACTTGGACTGTCTAAGTTACCTAGCGGGCACTTGGACTGTCTAAGTTACCTAGCGGGCACTTGGACTATCTAGGTTAACGAACGGGCACTTGGACTATGTAGGTTAACTAGCGGACACTTCGACTATCTAGGTTAGCTAACGGGCAATTGGACAATCTAGGTTAACTAACGGGCTCTTGGACTATGTAGGTTGCCTAGCGATCACTTGGACTATGTAGGTTCCCTAGTGGGCACTTGGACTATGTAGGTTCCCTATAGGGTACTTGGACTGTCTAGGTTAACTAGGGGGCAATTGGACTGTCTAGGTTACCTAGTGGGCACTTGGACTATGTACGTTCCCTAGCGGGCACTTGGGTTATCTACGTTACCTAGCGGGCACTTGGACAATGTAAGATAACGAACGGGAACTTGGACTATGTAGGTTAACTAGCGGACACTTGGACTATCTAGGATAGCTAACGGGCAATTGGACTATCAAGGTTACCTAACGGGCACTTGGACTATGTAGGTTACCTAGCGGGCACTTGGACTATCTAGGTTACCTAGCAGGCACTTTGACTATCTAGGTTAACAAACTGGCACGTGGACTATGTAGGTTGCCTAGCGAGCACCTGGACTATGTAGGTTCCCTTGCGGGCGCTTGGACTATGTAGATTCCCTAGCGGTACTTGGACTGTCTAAGTTAACTAGCGGGCAATTGGACTGTCTAGGTTACCTAGTGGGCACTTGGACTATGTAGTTTACCTAGCAGGCACTTGGACTATGTAGGTTTACTAGCAGGCACTTAGACTATCTAGGTTACCTATCGGGCACTTGGACTATGTACGTTCCCTAGCGGGCACTTGGGCTATCTACGTTACCTAGCGGGCACTTGGGCTATGTAGGTTAACGAATGGGCACTTGGACTATGTAGGTATCCTAGTGGTCACTTGGACTGTCTAGGTTACCTAGCGGGCACTTGGACTATATAGGTTAACTAGCGGGCACTTGGACTATCTAGGTTAACTAGCGGGCACTTGGACTATCTAGGTTAACTAGCGGGCACTTGGATTATGTACCTTCCCTAGCGGGCACTTGGACTACCTAGGTTACCTAGCAGGCACTTGGATTATGAAGGATCCCTAGCGGGCAATTGGACTATCTAGGTTACCTAGCTGGCACTTGGACTATGTATGTTAACTAGCGGACACCTGCACGATCTAGGTTAACTAGCGGGCCCTTGCACTCTGTAGGTTAACTAGCGGGCCCATGGATTATGTAGGTTTACTAGGGGGCACTTGGAACATCTAGGTTAATTAGCGGGCACTTGGACTATGTAGTTTCCCTAGCGGGCATTTGGACTATTTAGGTTGCCTAGCGGGCACTTGGACTATGTAGGTTACCTAGCAGGCACTTTGACTATCTAGGTTAACTAACGGGCACTTGGACTATGTAGGGTAACTAGCGGGCACTTGGACTGTCTAGGTTACCTAACGGGCACTTGGATTATCTAGGTTAACGAACGGGCACTTGGACTATGTAGGTTACCTAGACACCACTTGGACTATCTAGATTCCCTAGCGGGCACTTGTACTATCTAGGTTACCTAGCTGGCACTTGGACTATGTAGGTCAACTAGCGGGCCCTTGGACTATCTAGGTTAGCTAACGGGCACTTGGACTATGTGTGTTCCAGAGCGGGCACTTGGATTATGTAGGTTGCCTAGCGGACATTTAGACTATGTAGGTTTCCTTGCGGGCATTTGGACTATGTAGGTTACCTAGCGGGCACTTGGACTATGTAGGTTCCCTAAAGGGCACTTTGAGTATGTAGGTTCCCTCGCGGTCTCGTGAACTATGTAGGCTCCCTAGAAGGCACTTGGACTATGTAGGTTAACTAGCGGGCACTTGGACTATGTAGGTTACCCAATGGGCACTTGGACTATCTAGGTTAACGAACGGACACTTGGACTATGTAGGTTAGCTATCAGGCACTTGGACTATCTAGGTTACCTAGCGCACACGTGGACGATTTAGGTTAACTAGCGGGCACTTGGACTATCTAGGTTAACTAGCAGGCCCTTGGACTATCTAGGTTTACTAGCGGGCACTTGGACTATCTAGGTTAACTAACGGGCACTTGGACTATGTAGTTTCCCTAGCGGGCATTTGGATTATTTAGGTTACCTAGTGGGCACTTGGACTATGTAGGTTATCTAGCTGGCACTTGGACTATGTAGGTCAACTAGCGGGCCCTTGGACTATCTAGGTTAGCTAACGGGCACTTGGACTAAGTATGTTCCAGAGTGGGCACTTGTATTATGTAGGTTGCCTAGCGGACATTTAGACTATGTAGGTTTCCTTGCGGGCATTTGGACTATGTAGGTTACCTAGCGGGCACTTGGACTATGTAGGTTCCCTAGCGGTCACGTGGACTATGTAGGCTCCCTAGAAGGCACTTGGACTATGTAGGTTAACTAGTGGGCACTTGGACTAACCAGGTTACCAGGCGGGCACTTGGACTATGTAGGTTACTCAATGGGCACTTGGACTATCTAGGTTAACGAACGGACACTTGGACTATGTAGGTTAGGTATCAGGCACTTGAACTATCTAGGTTACCTAGCAGGCACTTGGACTATGTAGGTTACCTAGCGGACACATGGACGATTTAGGTTAACTAGCGGGCACTTGGACTATCTAGGTTAACTAGCAGGCCCTTGGACTATCTAGCTTTACTAGCGGGCACTTGGACTATGTAGGTTAACTAGCGGGCACTTGGACTATGTAGGTTAACTAGCGGGCACTTGAACTCTCTAGGTTACCTAGCGGACACTTGGACTATGTACCTTCCCTAGCGGGCACTTGGACTATCTAGGTTACCTAGCAGGCACTTGGATTATGAAGGATCCCTAGCGGGCAATTGGACTATCTAGGTTACCTAGCTGGCACTTGGACTATGTAGGTTAACTAGCGGACACTTGCACGATCTAGGTTAACTAGCGGGCCCTTGCACTCTGTAGGTTAACTAGCGGGCCCATGGATTATGTAGGTTTACTAGGGGGCACTTGGAACATCTAGGTTAACTAGCGGGCACTTGGACTATGTAGTTTTCCTAGCGGGCATTTGGACTATTTAGGTTGCCTAGCGGGC